>NC_047103.1:59564843-59883058 GCF_902500255.1 Thalassophryne amazonica
TGTTATGATTATTTATTAGAAAGTGGAAGAAACACAAGATGACTGTCAATCTCCCTCAGTCTGGGATTCCATGCAAGATCTCACTTTGTGGGATAGGGATGATTCTGAGAAAGCTCAGAACTACACAGGAGGACCTGGTCAATGACCTGAAGAGAGCTGGGATCACAGTCACAAAGATTACATTAGTAACACCTGATGCTGTCATGGTTTAAAATCCTGCAGGGCAGCAAGGTCCCCCTGCTCAAGCCAGCACATGTCCAGGCCTGTTTGAAGTTCACCAGTGACCATCTGGATGATCCAGAGAAGGCATGGGAGAAGGTCATGTGACGGTCAGATGAGACCAAAATAGAGCTTTTTGGAATCAACTCCACTTACCATGTTTAGAGGATGAGAACAACCCCAAGAAAACCGTCCCAACCGTGAAGCATGGGGGTGGAAACATCATACTCTGGGGGTGCTCTTCTGCAAAGGGGACAGGACGACTGCACTGTATTGAAGGGAGGATGGATGGGGTCATGTATTGCGAGATTTTGGTAAACAACCTCCTTCCCTCAGTAGTGGCATTGAAGATGGGTCATGGCTGGGTCTTCCAGCATGACAATGACCCCAAACACACAGCCAGGGCAACTAAGGAGGGGCTCCATAAGAAGCATTTCAAGGTCCTGGAGTGGCCGAGCCAGTCTCCAGACCTGAACTCAACAGAAAATCTTTGAAGGGAGCTGAAACTCCAAACCTGAAAGATTTGGAGAAGATCTGTATGGAGGAGTGGACCAAAATCCCTGTTGCAGTGTGTGATAACTTGGCCAAGAATTACAGGAAACGTCTGACCTCTGTAATGGCAGACAAATATTTCTGTACCAATTGTTAAGGTCTGTTTTTCTAGGGGGTCAAATACTTATTTCATGCAATAAAATGCAAATTAATTATTTAAAAATCATACAATGTGATTTTCTGGATTTTTTTTAGATTCTGTCTTTCATAGTTGAAGTGTACCTACGATAAAAATTACAGACCTCTCCATTCTTTGTAGGTGGAAAATCCTCCAAAACTGACAGGGGGTCAAATATTTATTTCCCCCACTGTAAGATTATTCAAGAACAGATCTAAAAAGAATGAGGTTGGAGTCAGCCCTGAGACTGCTCTCTTACTTTGTAGCAGACATTTCTCTTGCCAGCAGGAGTCCATCCTGATGCACAACTCAGAGCTGCAGTGGTGGGAGGAACTGTGGTCATTTGTGCACCATCTGCAATTTTCTTGCAGATATATTTCTCTTTGTTGCTGCAGCTAACAACATCCCACAACCCAGCAAACATTCCAGTTGTCATCGCAACACATCCTTGATGTCTGTCTTTAATCAATCCCAGAAAAAGAAATCATAGAAATAATGTCAACAGATTGCACTCAAACACATGAATGCACTTTTTAAAGCATTACCCGTATGGGTATCATTTCAATACCAAACTGTATAGGTGGTGCAACAAAGCATTTGTACCCTTGTTGGTCCCTTGTTGTACCTTCACACAGAGAAGTAGGTGTATTATTTATGATTTCAAAGGCACATTTTTCACTGTCGATGATTGTGATTAAATGTCACTGTTTGAGGTTAAATATTTGAGCTGGTAACTCATTTAACAGCATTAACTCTGTTGGACTAGATTTAAACGGTGAAGTGGCATAAAACAACTAATTATATAGGCAGCTACTTATTTCTTCTGTTTCAAACAGGACTGCGCCCTTCTTCGTCAGTCGACTTGTATGACGTTAGTGGAGAGCTGCGTCAACAAACGCGAACAAGGCTAAGCCAAACAGCTACCTGTGCAATCAGTCATTTTAAAAGTTACTTTATATTAACTGAGGCAAACACGCCTATGTGTACCTCCGTAGGGATCTTCTCCATGCTACCAGCCACTTGTAATGATATTTTATTCCATTCAGCAGTGAGTATAAGTCCTGTGATGTTTTAGCTTTCCCCACAGACTTTCATTGTATAGCTGAGGAGTTGGCAACATGGTTGCCAACTCCTCAGTAAAGCCCCTTACACACGGGGCTTGCATACAGTTGCGTTGTGATGCATATGGTGTATGCTGGAAAATTGCACAGATTTGGAGTAGTCTCAGTGTAGGCTGCTATGTGATTGTGTGTGGTTGCGTTCCTAGTCTTGCTTTCAGTTGCTTACTGCCACGTATGCAACCTTCGCTCTCCACTCCTACCTACTTTTTTTTGACAGTGTGGAAATGCGCTCCCTTCTCAAAATTGTACTTGAACGGCACTCATGTTGCACAGAGAGAGAGAGAGAGAGAGAGAGAGAGAGAGACCTAGCGCCTAGGTGAAAGGTTTGGCTCCAGACACTACAGATGACACAAAGATGGATTTGATAGAAGACATTATTTCCAGGAGTTAATGGACTTTATTAACATGCCACAATCGTGAGAGAACTGGAGGACGTGAAAGCAAAGCAAAAGCGGAGCTGCTTCTGGTAGTCGCGGACACGATCCGCCATGAGAAGTGGACATCGGACGATGGACATGTCCTCTCATTGGCGAATGGTCCGTGAGCAAGAGTTAGTGGACTTTATTAAAATGCCACCATCGTAAGAGAACTGGAGGAGGTGAAAGAAAAGTGAAGCAAAGTGGAGCTGCTTCTGGCAGTCACGCACGCAATCTGCCATGAGAAGTGGATGGTGGACATGTCCTCCTGCTGGCCATCGGTCCGTGAGGAGTGGATGGTGGACATGTCTTCTGAACGTGGAAGCTTGGCTCGCCTCATCTTCAGTGATTTTGAAGCTTTACTGCCAGCAAAGTCCAGCAGGATGAATAAAATCTATCAATCCAGGTATGTACTGATGAAAGGATTTTTTGTCCTGGCGTGTAGAATTGTGGAGGCTTGGTGTACAGTAGTGCAGTTTTGTGTAGATTTACACACACTTGCGGAGTGTTGTGTAGACTTGCTTAAAAACTCCATACTTTCTGTGTCCAGTGCTCTATGCCGAAAAAAATTAAACAGGTTTATTTTTTTTGCGTCCACCTCGTGTAGCCCTCAGCATATTGCTGCGTAGGGAGTAAAAACTCAGCGTAGAGCTGCTTAACTCAGTGTCGTCAGTACGCCGCAATATGCAACTCTCCACTGGCCCCGGTGTGAAAGGGCTTAAGGAAAGTCATTACTGGCTGTTCTAAAAGCCGCTAGAAATCGCTAAATGATGTCCGTACATACATAAAAAATACATGTATGACACAAGAAAGTGAAAACACTTATTTCCGTAGTGGTCCATATTATTATTACGATTATTATATTGATCAGCTTGTTGTTATGGTTACTCTCCATGCTGGTAATTTTATTACTTAATGTATTTGATATTCATGGTGGACACAAACTCAGCTGTCAACAATTCCTGTGATTGCTTGATTTATAAAAAGCAGTTTGATTTGGCAGAATAACCAAAACAATGAACAAAATGGATAAAAAAAAAAGAAGTAAAAAGCCCAACTGGACAGATGAGCAGTGCCTGCTGTTAGCACAGCTCACTGAGGAGAATAAAAGAGTTTTAAGAAGGAAATTGGGTCCTGGGATCACGGCACAAGGGAAGTTTAATTTAATTTAACCAGGTTAGTCCCATTGAGATCAGGACCTCTTTTGCAAGGGAGACCTGGACAATTATAAAGTTTCCAATTCACCTAACCTGCATGTCTTTGGATGTGGGAGGAAACTGGAGCACCCAGAGAGAACCCACGCAAACATGGGGAGAACATGCAAACTCCACATAGAAAGTCCACAGGTGGGAATTGATCCCATGACATTCTTTCTGTGAAGCAACAGCGCTAACCACTAAGCCACCATATTGCCCAAGACCAAGAGGCAGACTTCGGTGTGCATTGTCCAACAAATCAATGCGTCGGTCCCTCTTCTTGTGCACACAAGTGCTGGTACGTGCTGCAATCCAAAGCGAGAGCGGAAATTGCAGCACATAAGCGACATTCTTCTCAAACAGGTGAGTGTTGTAGGCTAACATTTAGGCTACGGCTGCTGACATAGGTTACTTTGATATTAATAATTGTATGAATGATATAGAATTTACATGCATTTACATTTTTTTCTGTAGCCAGGTATCTCAATGTTGTGATGACCTTCATCTTAGGCGTTATTGTGTTACTACGCTGGTTGGGAAAAGTAAGCTCATTCCTGATGAGGTCAACCACAAACATCATCCCTCCACCGTCAAACTGGCAGCATGTTACTGAATCACTGCCATCAACATACGGAGAATATCTCTCCTTTCTCTCTGTCTTTCCATCATCTTGTCTGTTTAAGACACTCTTGAGCTTCTTAAAAGTCCTCCTACCTCCTCTTAATAGTTTTTCACCTTAGGAGCTCTCTTAAGGCAGAAGAGATGCTTTGTGAATAGCTTTTATCTTACCAAGCTTCAATGACTTTGAATTTGAAGAATTGTAAGATTTTTCTTAGAATGATGTCACTAAGAGCTACTTTTAGCCTTAGGATGCTTTGTGAATACGTGCCCTGGAGTTCCACTCTAAGAAATAGATTATTTTCTTCTGATGGAAGTGTGATGGAGGCCAGCAGGAGCCACTGTGCATGTGGTTGGAGAAGTCGGGGCACATTGGATCAGAAATGTTTTGTGGCAGCATAAACACATTATGCATAGGTTTAGCTCATTCTATTGTGGATTTAATACAAGTTATTTTTTATAAGGCTGTGTTATGTATTTATGTCTCCCCAAGTGTAATTTACTGGTGTTTAAAATCAAATTTAAAATTTTTGATTCATTGTGCCCTGGACACTAATTCATGGGGCACAGTGAATCAACTTAGAATATAATGAAAAAACACATTATGAAGATTTCTTCAAAATTATTAGATATATGCTGATGCATATACAAACTATAATCCAGCAAACCAGCTGTGTAATGTGTGAGTGACTTATATAGTGATATAAGTGCTTTAGAAACTATTATAAATACAGCTGTCATAACTTCTGTTCAAACGTGAAAACAGTTGTTTATATACACAAATTATAGAAATAATTAAAGGATAAATAAATGTATCAGCTTCAACAAGTAATATTTGTCACCTACTTGATAATGGGGCTTAGTAAATCACTTTCCAGACTGATTCACTGTGCCCCGGGTGCATGTGACACACATGATTCATGTTATCAAATAGCTGATAGTCTGGAGAAGACATAACACATGCTCATCAGTTGGACGGGGTAGTCTTCTAACTAATAACAATTTTTTGCGCCACTTTTTCTTTGTTGTGAGAAATAAATACAAAGACACTGACATCAACAAAATGTACTTTTGATAGGAAAAAAATTGACTTCACTTGCCACTTAGTTGTACCCTTAATGTATCCAAAAACAAAACACTAATTTATAAGGGGGTGTCTTGATGCATAAAAATATGGCATAACTACTGCAAATATATATGTAGTTTTGCAGATATAGCTACTGATTCATTGTGCCCTGGTTTCCCCTCGTCAGTAAGCCTCACTCTTCCAGCAGCCAAAGGATACTCAGGCCAGAACCTGGGTTTTCGCCAGCTGACCAGACACGAGAGAGAGAGAGCAGCCGCTACACAAGCTTGTCTGATTAACAGCTAATGCACTTCAGCGTGACAGCTCAACTGATCCATAGGCTAACTTCATGCAAACTGTGATGCTTGTATTTTTTTATTGTAGTTATCAAAAATATAAATAATTTTACTGTGATGTTAAAGGAAAACAGCTCTTCAAAAGTCAAAGAACAAAACACCATAGAGAAGTGTGTTGTACCTGGCATGCCCACATTGAAATGACTGAATGTGGCTTTTCTTCTGCTGGTCCATTTGAAAGTGTTTATGTCGTCCATGTTGGAAAATCCTATCCAGAAATATTTCTCTGGTCTCAACCCCACCAAGCTGACCAAAAAGGCATTTTCAAATCTGAATAAAAGCATAAGAAAAGTGAACTGAAAATACAGTATACACCTCAGTGAGCACATTTCTGAGTGGTTAAATTGGAATGCATTTTTACCATTTCAGACACTGAAACCTAAAGCTTGGCTTTTGAAGGATACATTATTTTGAAAACACTATTTCCAGTGTCAAAGTGAATTTAGAATATTATCAAATATTTATTATCCAATCATCCATTTTTTTTCTTATCCAACCATCCGTTTTTTTCTGATTGTTCCGTCAGGCGGGGTACACCCTGGACAGGACAAACGAACACATTCACACCCGCACGTAAAATTTAAAGTTCCTAATCCACTTAACCTGCATGTCTCTGGATGTGGGAGGAAGCCACACAAACACTGGGAGAACATAAAAACTCCACACAGAAAGGCCACAGGTTGGACTTGATCCCATGATCCCACACCTTATTGCTGTGAGGCAACAGTGCCAACCACTAAATCACAGTGCTGCCTTCAGTTTAGTTCAGCTAAATTTATTTATACATAAGTCATCTCAAGTTATGACTCACAAGTAATGTTTAAACCTCACCCATCCTATGACCAAGCACATCAGTGAAAATTGTAAGGAAAATCTCAGGCATTTTTTTTTTATAGGAAGAAACTTCAAGCAGATCAGACTCACTGGGGTGACCATCTGCTTGAGCCATGCTAACAAAAATTACACGTTCACTCTGAAGGTTAATTTAGAGTGAAAAGTTAGTTAAAACTGTATGTCTTTGGTATTCTGCATTTCAGTTGCTTAGTTTTTATGCTTCAATAACATTCAACTTCAAGTTTGCTTCAAACAATTTTAATGACTGACACATAGGGGAAAAAAAAAAAAAATCAATATTTAAAAAAAAAAAAAAAAAAGCATCCTGAATATGAATACATACCTATCAGCCACATCTACCAGATTAGAGCCGGCATCTAAACATATCTGCTTTGCCTCATCAAATGTTTTCGTCTCAGCTCCAATGTTATAACAGTATGAACCAAACCGGAATGAGCCCTTAAGAAATAAATACGGATTAAAGGACACATAATCTCATCTGTAAAATTCCACACAGATTTGAAAGGAACATCATCACTCACAGTCTTGCACCCTGGATTAGCCTCCTCCTGGGCTCCTTCAGGTGCTGTTGTAGACGCTTCCTTCTTACAAATGTATCCATACATCTTCTCGCACATACTATCTGCCCACTGTCCAAACTGTGTAATTGACCAATGGCAACAGTGCCATCGGGTTAATTATATTGTAGCAGCAGCCAGACATAATTAACAGACCGTTGTAACTGAGTGATTTTTCACCTTTCCTCTAATGAGGACACAGTCCTCTTGTAGGTTGGTGGCATGAGATGGCTCACCTCTCTGCCACAGGGTGAAGGTGACGTGGGATCGGTCCGACCATTCAAACAGCATGTGGTTCCTCTGATCGTTCAGTCCAATCCAAAGCACATCAGTCTGCACTGAAGGTTTTGAATGAAACATACTTTTATGGTTATGAACTATTTTTCTGAGATTTGTTGTAATGTATTTTTGAGTTGAGTGCACCTTCAGTTGCCATTTTATTGGGTGTTTAAATGTTGCTAATTGAATTTAAATCAGTAATTGTCAAATGAACACACTCACATTTAAATAAATTCAAAGTCATGACATTTAGCATAGAATATCGATGTGCAAACCACTGGTGGGCACAGTCACTGAATCAGCATACATCTGTTTAGCAAAGCTAACTATAAGGGGCGATTGAGACGTTTTGAGCCTGACCCAGAAAAAGTAGTACGTGGTTCTCCATCTTTTGCATTCTGAGAAACCAACATCTCAGACCTGCTATCAATACTGCACCAAGTGCGTCAAAACGTCACACATTCTTGAGAATGTGTGTCTAACCTATTTTTGAAACTGAACAAACTCTGGCACATAGCTAATTCTATTCATGCACAGGCCATTGAATTTTTTTTTTTTAATCTCCTATTTCAGAGCAATGCTTATTCTTCCATCCATGGTATTTGAGCTACTGGTGAATAATTATGATGCATTCTGCCAGCACAGTGCACAGCTGTCTGTCTACACTCTGTTTGCCCAGTTGAGTTGTTTCCCATGTATATTAATACATGGGAAACAACTCAAGTAGCAGTATTTTTATTGATGTATCTATTGCTGTCTATATTATATTTACTATCAGCATTTCTCTAATGTTTGTCCAACCAAAGCAGGTGCCCTGCACCCACATCCAGTAACTTAACTAAACCTAAGTGGCATTTTTAATTTAATTTTGGCTTATTGCAATTAACAGGTAAAATCCTCTTTTACATACTGCTGTCTGTCACGTTACAGCCTGCTATCAATTGTGCATTTGCTCTGAGTAAATCAGACGCAAAACAGTTTCCACCCCAATGTGCAAAAGCTTGGATTGATCATAGAATTTGGCACTCGTTATCTGGGATCTTGGTAAATCAGGCTCTTAATCATTTCCACTGATGCAATAATTTCCCTTTCTTCTTTACTGAAAACGGATTACATTTTCTCCCAAAACTTTTCAGTCCCAAAATTATCCTGTAACTTCTTTCATAAATATGAAATGTATATTTACAGTATGCAGCTGTTAGGCAACAATCCATTATTTACCATTATCAAGGAGGGCAATACTGCCAATTGTGCAGGCATGGTTGACCTTTAACCTGCACTGTCCATCAATTTGCCTGTCCTAATTACATGTATTGAAATATTTTGGTTTTAAGAAAAATCACACAACTCATTGCTGTGTGAAAACTATTTTATTGAGTTGCTTCTACATCATTGTTGATGCTATGGAGGTGGGTTCTGGTCCGCCGGCAGGGATGCAAGTTGGTTTGCTTTCAGTCACATGCTTGTTGATAGTCATGTTGCTAAGTGACTAGGCATCGAAAACTCAAAGGAGTCCAGTCAGACAAATGAAATTTAGTCATTATTAGGAGCCTCAGCTAAATGTTATCAGTTAGAGGAAGAGTGATCATCGAAGCTGACTTGTAGGTTTGTTGTGCCCACCACTGGTCAAAATTATAAACTCATTTGTGCACACTAACAGTATCCAGACTGTGATATAATGAAGCTCTGCTCCTCTATATTGTGTATGCTGGCCAAGTCTCCTCCTTCTTTGTGGCAGGCAGTCAAGGCATCCTTCCACATCTTCTTACTCCGGTCCAGGTAGTAACAATGACCCTCATATGGAACCCAGTGCCTGGGGCAGAAGCTGGGCTGGTTGTTGCCTACAGAAGAAGAAGGGCCTTTACTGTCATTGTACATACATAGAACACAATTTGTCCTCTGTATATAACCCATCATAATTACAGTTAGACACAATCCAACCACTAGGAGCAGTGGGCATCTACTGTCCGGTGCTTGGGGACCAACTCCAGATGAAGAGATGCTGTCTTGGTCAGGTGCACAGAAAGGAACAAACTCTAAATAAGCATGTTTTTGATTGTGGGAGGAAACTGGCGTGCACAGAGGAAACCCACACAGACACGGGGAGAACATGCAAGAAAAGACCAGGTGGGAAGCAATCCCAGAACCTTCTTGTTGTGAGGCATCAGTGCTAACCAATACACCACTGTGTCACTGTTTGCTTTTTTATAAGACAGACACCAAAAAATCTCAAATTGAGGCCATGGCTTTTGTAGATTTATGAACAAACCAGCCTGTTTTTGTCTAGAAAACAGGATGTAATTCATTGACTCTGTGAAGGCGGTTATTACTTTGCTGCTGTTCTTCTGCTTGTCAGCACAATATAGCTCAACAGATTTCAGTGAAATGTGGTGCAAATGTCAAGAAATAAACCTTTAAATTGTATTATGAATCTTGCTCAAGGGGTAAATTCTTCCTTCATCCACTGATCTGTGGCTTTCAGCTTTGAAGATATTTCCTGGTTCCTTTGACTCTGATTCAGGATCAAAGGTCAGTATCACAGATAAGTGATCATGTTGAAAGGCCAGTGATCAAGATCAACGTTAGGCAAACAACATAAAAAGCAAGCACTCTGGAACAAAGATAAGACCATGGGTCAAGAATTATAAACACAAGTGAGTGATCAGATCGATCAATGTGATTAGGTGCAACGATGAGAGTTGAGGATCACTTGATTGTTCCAGCAGATATTAGTTTTAGACCACATGTATATAAAGATGTAGATCTTTTGAATAAAAACTTTGGACATGAATAGTGGATTCAGGATTAGAATTTGGATTGAGCCTTTAAATAAAATGTGACTCTGACGCCTTGGTCACCAAGCGTGGTGGTCACCAAGGTGTTAAAAATATTGGACGGAGAATTCTCTGTCCTATATTTTGAACATTTCATGACAGGATGAGGCTGCAAGATTTGTCTTTTATAGTCATCTGTAAACACTTACGCTCACCTCCCACTAGATGGCGATGTGGGATAACATGTCCCACATTTTGAACTTGTCATTTCATGATCATGAATCAGCAGGTTTTCCCTTGCTACTTGTGGCGACCCCAAGTGCAAAACAAGGGAGCAGCTGAAGGGACTTACTTTTACTTGCACATACATCTGAATATTTGTCAGTATATCTCCAAGACCATTAACCTAAAATTAACCAGACTTTGCACATGTGCAGTCCCATAGGTATACACCCAATGGGGGCAACGATCACCATAGTAAGATAAATTGCACACAAATTAAGCCACATGACTGCATAATCCAAATTTTGACTCAGAAACAATATTACTTGCAATAGGCACAAACAATTTTGATGCAACGAACAACTGACGCCAAGATACCGGGGACCAGATGACCTCACTGTTTAGGCCACGAGGTCATACAGTACAGAATTTGACCCAGAGTTAAATGGTGGGATTTGCCACTTCAGGATGTCTTGGTACCATTTACACTGTTAGGTGGCCTGTCACTGATTACGCCTGACGAATGACATGGTAGTCAATAATCTATCAAAATAGAATGATTGATCACTTCCATCTTATATTAATATTAACCCTCATATGCTAAATTGCAAGTTCCAGTTATATTTAGTTGTGATTTACTGTGTTGAAGGTATTTCTGTGTAGGCTCTCAGTTGTCCAGGTGGTTTCCATAGTATAGAAGCTTAGATCCCGCGTCAAGCAACCCAGTCCAGTCGAAGATTCAAGCTTCTCTACTGTGTTGAAGGTACTCAATCGCTATCCCCTATACACTGAAAAAATAAATATTGGATTTACATTATTTTAACATGTGCAACCTGTGTACCGTACATACTGAAGCCATGTTTTTAGCAGATCACAATAGCTTAATATAAGTTTCTTAGCTAAACCACCTGGACCTAGGGGAGGTAATGGTCTAGTGGTTAAGGCATTGGGCTTGAGAACAGAAGATCCTCGGTTCAAATCCCAGTCTGACTGAAAAATCACTAAGGGCCCTTTGGCAAGGTTCTTAATCCCCTACTTGCTCCTGGTGTGTAGTAAGCGCCTCTGGGTGAATGTGAGACATTATTGTAAAGCGCTTTGAGCGTCTGATCCAGATGAAAAAGCGCTATATAAATGCAGTCCAGTTACCTACAGGCTTAGTATCTCTTATTTACCTGTTTTACATGCTGATTTGGTTCTCTGTGTTAATCAAAGCAATCTATGTTTGTCTGTTTACCATAACAAGACAGTATAAGGTATGATCTTGCGCATGTACAAAAAAATTGCAAAGAAGAAGAAGGAAGATAGAAGCTAGTGGTTGTAAAACACTGATTGGAAGCTCTGTAAGAACGCGGGCAAGTCCAAGAGTCTCAATTCTGGCTCGGAGTGCGGCGCCCCGTGCGCCATTGTGGGCTGTCCTTAAAGCTGTAGTAACACTCCTTATTCTCTGTGAAGCCCGAAAGCCAGATAAATTTTTCGAATGGTTTCCAGCTGCCTGTCTCTAACAGTTTCTGAAAAAATTCTGATGGAAAAAAGCCCAAATCATTCCGCCATTTCCTCGCAATGAAACGACGACGAGAGGGGTGGACCAGTGCTCACTCAAAGCCTGCCCACAGGCGAATGACGCAACCGACAGGTGTGGAAAAACTCACGCATGCGCACAAAGGTTCAAGCTTGGCTGACGTAAAAACATATGAATCAAATCCATATAGTTTTTGAGAAAAATAAAAAGGTCCGTTACTTTTCTCACAGACCTCGTATACTTCATTTAACTGCTCAAAGAAAAAAAAAAACAGCAGTGAGATTCATGCCAGTAATGTCTGAAAGGAAATGCTTTGGACAAAAACTACAGATTTTGTTTATTCCTATTCATGTCCAGAGATCAAGGATCCACCATGTAGAATTTATTATGTCCAAAGTTTAAGGATCCAGTGACCAATATCATATTTATTTACTTTAAGACTCAATAAAATGTTGTTCAATTTCAATTCAATTTCAATTGAATCGGCTTATAAAGCGCCAAATCACAATAAAAGCCATCTCAAGGCGCCTCACATAGAACAGTTCAACATAAAAAATTTAAATAAATAACTAAAAAAAATCAAATACATAATTAAAAACAGAAGTAAAAGACTAAAACAGATAAAAAATAAAAACTATTCACAAGAAAGAGAATAAAAATAGGCTTTAAGTCTTGACTTAAAAATGTCCACGGACTCCAACTGCCTCACGGTCGCAGGAAGACCATTCCACAGAGCGGGTGCACGATAAGAGAAAGCTCTTCGTCCCACTGACATAGAAAACCTGTAAAGCCTATTTTTAGTACACAAAAAATTCACAAGAGGTATCGATAAGGGAATTGATAAGGAATCGGATCGAAAGAGGAATCGATAATGGTATCAATATCGATAAAATCTTATCGATACCCATCCCTAATAAACACAGGGGCGAAGTCGAGGATCACTGACATGCCAGTCTGCAACATCAGCACTGGCGAGGTGATTTTCGATACACTTGATGAAGTTCTGAGGTATGTTTTATTTTGTTCATTATATTTGATTTATTTTTCATGTTTTTATTAATGTATTTCCATTAGTGACACACAGTTCTTGTTTCTGTAAAAAATAATTAAATTTGACACATTCAGTTCTATAAAATTCAGCTTGACGCATGAATACTAGATCTCTATTGTTTGAAATTCAACTGTGGAGGAAATACTAATGATCCTGACTTTAATGTCATTGTGGCAACTCATAATATGTGGACAAAAACCCAGTTATGTGATACCGCTATGCGGTTGTGTGTACTGTAATAAAACTGACTTTGGTGCAATTTGGAGGTTATAAGGATTTTGTGTTGATTTTATGGATTTTCTCACTGGGTTATACAGGTGGACCCTCAAAGGGGTTGATATGGATGTCTGAGGTCACCAAAATGAACATCCTCCAGTGCCTGACTGCTCCTTGAAATCCTGTCCATGAACAACAGAAACAGGACCAGTGACAAGGGACAGCCCTGGCAGAGTTCAATACCCAACGGGAACAGGTCCAATGTAAGGCAGAGAATATGAACACAGCTCCTACTTTGGACATATAGAGACTGGATTATGTATTCCAGTGGTTCTGGTACCCCGTGCTCCCACAGTGCCCACCACAGGATACCTTAGGGCAGGGGTGTCCAAACTACGGCTCGCGGGCCAACTGCGGCCCGCGGTTCAGTTTTTATTGGCCCGCAGCAAATTCTGAAAATATAATTGAATATGGCCCGCACAAGAAGCTTGAGCTCAACTTTGTTGCACTTCTCAGTTTCAACACTAGATGGAGCCAGCGGCTGGCTCCAAACCAAAGAAATGCAAAATAGCTTGTGAATGTAGAAGATTTCAAACACGGTTGGGAAACGAGTATTTCTTCAAAGAAATCAATGGAAAGTGTGTCTGTTTGATTTGTAATGAAGATGTTGCTGTGATGAAAGAGTATAATATCCGTCGGCACTATGAGACCAAACATCAGAGCTACACATCCCTTACCAAAAAATAGTACTGGTAAGTATATAAAAAGTAAACTAGAAGTATACTTGAAACATGCTTGCATATACTACTTTTTGGTAAGGGATCGTACACCGGTGCCGAACAAACACACAGAAAGTCAAGCAAATGGCAGCTAGCCTGCAAGTTCAACAGCAGTTTTTTTTCGTGCTAACAAAATACAGGAAAACGCCACAACAGCAAGTTATGAAGTCGCTAAACTTATTGCCCAGCACGGCAAACCGTTTTCAGACGGTGATTTCATAAAGCAGTGCCTCATCAAAGTCATAGAAATAATGTGCCCAGAAAAAGTGCCGGATTTCAACAATGTGAGCTTACCCAGAAATACAGTGGTGCGGAGAATTGAGGACTTGTCAGCTAACTTGAAACATCAGCTGAGAGATAAAGCTTGTGCTTTTGATTTTTACTCAATAGCATGCGATGAGAGCACAGATGCCACAGACACCGCGCAACTGTTAATTTTTTTGTGGGGAGTAGATGATCATTTTTGCTGTACGGAGGAGCTGCTTGATATGATGAGCCTAAAAGGCACAACGACGGGAAAATATATTTTTGAAGCTGTGTCAGAGGCAGTTGAAAAGATGGGGCTTAAATGGGACAAGCTCTGTGGAGTAACAACGGATGGAGCTCCGGCCATGGCGGGTGAGCGCAAAGGAATGGCATCGTTAGTGTGCGCCAAGGTAAAAGAGAGCGGAGGTGAGGCTGTTAGGATGCACTGTATAATCCACCAAGAAGCACTGTGTGCCAAGACTGTCCAGCTGGGTGATGTGATGAACACTGTTGTAAAAACTGTCAACATAATTCAAGCTAGAGGACTGTACTACAGAGAATTTCAGGCTTTCCTATCTGATGTAGATGCTGAATACGGGGATGTACTCTACCACTCTGATGTGCGCTGGCTCAGCCGCGGCTCTGTGCTGCAGCGGTTTTATTCGCTGAGATCAGAAATCGACCAGTTTTTAAAAGAGAAGGGCCGACCTCTTCATGAACTAAGTGACCCTCTGTGGCTGGCAGACCTGGCATTTTTAGTTGATCTTACACATCATCTGAATTCACTGAACAAGAACCTACAAGGCAAAGAACAGCTGGTGCCACACCTGTATGCGCACATGAAAGTCTTCTGCATAAAGCTCCGCCTGTTTGCGACACAACTACGAGGCTTTAATGCTGCACACTTCCCTGCGCTGTCTGAAATCAAGTCTGCTTTTCCGAAGGCCGACCTTTCTGCTAAAAAGGAGAAATATGTGTCTGTGATTGCATCTCTCGTGACAGAATTCAACCAGCGTTTCCAAGATTTTTCTGTCATTGAAAAACAAATCAAGCTGTTCTCAACCCCCTTCCTGGTGGAAGCAGAAGAAGTGGAAGAGAGTCTGCAGTTAGAACTGATTGAAATGCAATGTGATGATTCTCTGAAGAGTCAACATCAGCTTCTCTCCCTCCCTGAATTCTATCAGAGTTTGGATAATGCCAAGTTTCCTCTGATGAGACGCCACGCAAAAAGAATGATGAGCCTGTTCGGCTCAACATACATATGTGAACAAACATTTCCTCTGTTAAATCAGAACAAAAGCAGACTGAGAACCAGAATGACTGATAGCCATCTCTGTGAAGATGGCTATCAGTCATCCTGGTTCTCTCCCTCAGCCCCAACCAGTCCCAGCAGAAGACTGCCCCTCCCTGAGCCTGGTTCTGCTGGAGGTTTCTTCCTGTTTAAAGGGAGTTTTTCCTTCCCACTGTCGCCAAGTGCTTGCTCACAGGGGGTCGTTTTGACCGTTGGGGTTTTTATGTAATTATTGAATGGCCTTGCCTTACAATATAATGCGCCTTGGGGCAACTGTTTGTTGTGATTTGGCGCTATATAAATAAAATTGATTGATTGATTGATTGATTGATTGATTGAAGTCCTTCGTGTCTCAACCACCAAACTTTCTCCTGACATGTCAGCCATCCTTCAATCCAAAGGACAGCATCACTGCTCCCACTGAGTGCAATGTTCTTCACGTTATAGGTGAGTTAGAAATACACACAGTATTCATGTGTCAATATGTCACCTAGTGTGTGGCCCGGCCCTTTGTTTATTTTTCTGTATTTGGCCCTCACTAAAAAAAGTTTGGACACCCCTGCCTTAGGGGACTCGGCAATACCCCTTTTCCAAGTCCATAAGACACATGTAGACTGGTCCCATCACGCTTCCAAGACCCTTCTAATATCCTTGCGAGGGTAAAGAGTTAGTCCACCATTCCACGATCAGGATGTAAAACTGTATTGTGCCTCCTAAATCTGGAGGTCAACGAACAGCTTAAGTCTACTCTTTATTACACTTCTCAGCCTCCCTCCAAAGTAACAGCACTCAGCCAGGGATTTCCGACACCCTCCTGCCACCTCTTATCCTGGACAACTCTGGAGGAAGAGAGAGTAGAGAGTCCAGCCCCTCTCCAGGAGTTTGGTGCCCAAGCCTGCACTCTGTGTGTTGGTGAGCCCAATTATTTCTAGTTTGTATCGCTCAACCACCTACACAAGCTCAGGCTCCTTCTCCACCAGAGAAGTGATGTTCCACATTTCAAGAGTCAAATACCATCACCGAGTGTCAGTCCATGTGGGCATATGCCCCGTCCAGTGCCTGAACAACAGCGCACTAGACCCTTCAGACTCTCTTTATGGGTGGTGAGCCCACGTGAAGGTGACATCATGTTATTTTGTCAGGCTCTGCCTGACCAAGTCCTATGGTTGGAGACTCAGCCACTGGGAGCTCGCCTGAGAGCCCCCACCCCCCAGGCCTGGCCATCATAAGCAATTTCTTTTAGAACTAACTCTTGGCAAATATTAATGTATTTCTGGGGAAAACAGTGTATTTCATGTACACTTATACCTAGAAACAGACTGAATACCTCTTAGAATCTAATGTAATCTGACCAACTCATTCGTACTTCCTCTATTAGAAAGAATAAGGAACTCTGAGTTTTTTTTCCTCATTTTGAAATAGCAACAAACAAATAATGTTAAAAGACACCCTAGCTTTCTTTCTAAAACCCTTTGTTTTCTGGATAAAGGCTCAATCCTTTGGATTGAGAGTGACTGACCTCTTACATCTACATGTACAAATAAAATTCTGGAACTATTATTTACTTCATACTGCCACATCATCACTTTTTGTATATCGTTTAACATGCAAATGCAAAGGCAGCTATTAGTTTGTCCAGCTTGGTGCTGCTACTCGTGTCCTTGAACAACACACTGAACTCTGAAATATCTTAATATTAGTGCTCATTGCTCCCTTTGACCTCACGCAGAATATGACAAAGATGTAGAAAAACAACATACAGCACAAATTCATGATTTACACTGTGATGTCAATCCACCATTTGTCCAATATTTAACTTACCTGTCAGTGGAGGAGGCAGATTGGTTGAGTTTCCTTTGCGACATATGTAACCGAGTTTCTTGTTGCAGGTGGTGCTTTCCCATTTGGAGGCTTTACCAGCATTTAGTGTTGCACAGTTAACTCCAGGAACTGATGATGGATGGCCTGTAAGAAGGATACAGTATTTGTTCATAATGAGTATCTACCAGGGTGCTCCAACTGTAAAGCTTGTCACTGCATAAACAGTATTTACTTTAAGAAACCTGCTGGTTGTAGTCCAGTCAGGAACACCCAGTGTAGTTCTAGATTACAATAAGTGCAAATGCGCTCTTGTCACAGTGTATTACTGTGTCCACCTTCACTAACCTGGCACCCAATTTAAATATCTGAATGGGTTTCCATTGCTCCACTGCCATCCACTCTGAAAATCCAAGCTGTTCAGTCCAATCCACAGAGACGTCCCCAAAGTACTGGTCAGTCCTGTGCCGAAAACACCTTATGAATGAATGAATTCAATGATAGTTTAATGAGGCTGTTTATGGGTGAAACTGGTTTGGTACCTGAAATGTACGACTGCTCGTGGAGCTCTACGATGCTAAGGAGGTCAGCGCCCTGCTGCTGGCAGCTCTTCCTGGCCTGAAACCAGGTCAACACTGATTGTGCATTCCTCTGGTACTGGACCCCTGTGACTGGGTCAGTGTCCCAGTCTGGGGTGGCTGTATAAGAGGAATGGGCAAGCACAATAATATTAATAATCAGCATGATTAAATTCATTTCTAAACAGAGATTAAAGTTTTTGAGAGATTACGGAGTTTCAAGGGTAATTGTAAATCAAGTCAAGTCAAGGAACATTCGTCAGTGCCATGTGTTGCTGCATCCTCAAAATTACCCAAGCAGGCAACCGGTCCAGGCCTACTTTCTGAAACTAACCATCTATCGCCTGTAGCCAGGTGAAATGTGGGTGTCCCCTTGGCCTTCGCCAGCTGCTGAGCCTTCATCAGCTGCTACTTCACCATGCCAGTTATAGTCCTCAACTTAGTCTCCATAATTAACCGCTCTTTTGACGCAAAGTCATTCCAACAGTACTCAAGGATCCCTCAAAGAGACCAAGTACCAAAGAATTCCAGTCTTTACCTTATGTCCCTGGTTAATGTCCAGTTCTTACAACCACACAAGAAGACAGGAAACACCAAGAACAAAGACGTGGACCTTCATTCTCCTGCAAACACATGTGCATCGCGAAACACCTCTGTCCAGCATCCTCAAGATTCCTTAAACCAGAAATTGAAAATATCTGAAAAACCTTCATCTTTGCTTGAAAGAGATTCTCTGACATGTTTTGGGCAATTGTGGATTGACATGTCTTACAAAACAGTAAATTTGATCTTATTTTCTTTAGCAGTCCTATTTCTGCCTCCATAGGGTGTCAGGAGAAGGGCAAGGGCGTGAGGGAAGGAAAACAAATGCAGTGCTGTGCTGATGACTAAAATGTAAGGAAGTGTTGGAGATCAGAAACCAGACTTGTTCAAAGCTGACCTCATGGAATAAATGTCAGGATGTCATGTGGTTTTAGAACTAATACCTTTTGGTTGGCCGATTATAATTTCCAACATTTTTGTGCGCCCCTTTCACATGTAATTTATCTACAGATTACGCATGTGCACTTGCACTTTTCATGAAAATCAAACCATTTCAAACCAAAAACAGAGATAAAAAGCATGGCGTTTGTTTTGTGGTGAATTACTTTAAAGTTATGTTTTTTCAGTATATAAGTTGCCCATGTACTACCTGACAACTTATATACAACGCGTATAAAAACATGTCTGACAACAATAATCCAATCACAGATAAGTTACTTACTGCATACACAATAACTTTGTCAAGTGGTATTCCTTCCAAAAAAAAAAAAAAAAAAGAATTAATAAATGTATTTTTAAAGTGAATGCTACAGAGAGAACCAAGCAGTTTTGTATCACATCCATAAATACTCTGTTAAATTAAAAAAGGTGAGTATAGACTTATGAAGGTCATGTCAAAGAAAATAATCAGAGGAGCAAGTTTTGTTTTTTCCATTTTGCATAGTGAGAAAAAGTTGAATTGCTGGCAAAAAAAAAGTCAAACTTTAGTTATTACTGTCAGACATAACAAGCAAACAAACAAAAAAAATTCAAATGAGTATTTATAATTTTTGTTTATTTTATTTATGTTTATTTATTCCATCAATCCACTATAACAGAGGGTGGTGGCAGAAGTAGTTAGCATAGTTGGTTTCAGTGCATAAGGTTCCTGGTTCAAACCCCACCCCTGCCACATTTCTCCAAGTAATGTGGAGTTGCTGTTGTGTGGGCTGCTGAAGAGGAGGTAATGCTGGCCCACCACCAGATGGCGTCCTGCCATGCTGGCACCTTTATGCCCTGCAGAGGGTGCACAGACCTGTTGGCACTACCAGGTGCGCCCCCTTAGGCCGTCATCAGCTGTCACTCTTCATCTCATCCATCACTCCATAAAAGCCTGGGAGAGACACCATAACTCTGCCGAGTTATCAGCTTACCATACAGGTAAACCTACTCAGCCGTTTTGTGCCGTACGCACATTCATTGTACTGAAGTCTTTGCAGCTGTGACTTATACTTGCAGCTTGTTGCTGGGTTTGTGAAAGTTGGAGGAGTCTCCACTCCTCACTTCTGACTTACTGAGTATAACCATTGACACTGCACGTTCTCCAGTTTTTCCTCTGTACTCTGGGCGTATCTGAATTTATTCGCTCAGGAGGATTACTGTGTTTTTGCTGACTGTTTGCTGGGTGTACACACACCCACCTAATCTGTTTTTGCTTCTGCCAGCAGTACCGGTCCGACATCCTTGAGCGGTGGCCACCTGGGGTACCAGGACTTGGCGGTTCTGGTGTGTTGCAGACTTCCGGCTGGTGGTGGAACTACGTGGGTCCCGGCTCTTCTCTGGATAGGCGTCTCCTACCATCGGGCCTGCCCATGTGTCACCATTTGTTACTTAATTGGACTTTGCATATTTGGAACCCTGTTTGCACTTTTGCATAATAAATTGTAATTTATTGGAATTCCTATTGACCGCTCATTTATGCCCCCTAACGTGGGTCCGTGCATTCCCTTTCAATAGGATAACTCAGCCACGTCATGGACTCCGAGGGGCGTTTACCACCTAATGACCGATCAATGGAAGTGCAAGGTGCGCAGGATCCACCAGGAGGATCGCTGGGTGAGCTGCAGCACATTCTGTCTAACCTCACTGTTCGGTTGGATTTATTAACTGAACAGGACGCTCACCTCAGCCGTTGGATGGAGGCTCTCACCGCGCAGGTAGACACGCGCGTCAGGCACGGCTGCAGCCACTCCCCCTCCAGTGGATCTGCCGCCAAACAGAGCTAATCCAGTGGTCATTCAGAGGTCCCCCCCTCGTCGCCTGAAGCTTACATAAGTCCCCCGGAACCGTACGGTGGTTGTGTTGAAACGTGCGCAGACTTTCTGATGCAGTGCGCGCTTGTTTTTTCACAACGGCCCATTATGTACGCGTCAGAGCACAGCTGGGTGGCTTACATGATTAACTTACTTCGGGGCAGAGCATGCGCTTGGGCTACGGCGCTCTGGGAACGAGATTCACCGGTCCTCTCTACTTATACTGAGTTTATAAGGGAGTTTTGACTGGTGTTCGATCATCCCAATAGAGGCGAGGCCGCTTCTAATATGCTGCTGTCAATGAGACAGGGACGACGGAGGGCAGCTGATTACGCAATCGACTTCCGCATCGCGGCAGCGAGGTCCGATTGGAATTCAGTCTCACTCCGCTCCGCCTTTGTAAATGGGCTGTCTCCGGCCCTAAAGGAGCATCTGGTGGCTAAGGATCAGCCGCTGGATTTAGATGGGCTTATCGTTCTAGTTATTTGTCTTGACAATCGGTTAGAGGAATACAAGCGGGAGCGAGACGAAGGGCATGGCCAGGTGCGCGCCATCCCTCTCCCTTCCATGTCTGAAGCAGCGCCGTCCTCTCCCCGCTCCAAAGCCAGAGCTTTCTGCATATCACCAGCTCCCCCTGCTGACGAAGCTATGGATAAGAGCAGGGCGAAAATGAAAGTAAAACAAAGGAGGCTGGCACATGGAGAGCGTGTTTACTGTGGCTCGAATGAGCAGGCGCAGAATAAGGGGCTGCAGGCGGTTAAACACTAAAGCTCAACCTTAGAGACTGGGCTAAGAGTGAGCCATACAAACCACACGGCTGTCCCACGCAAATGCGCACAACTCCCAGTCACAATCCTCTGTGGGGATTTAACCCTTACCGCTTCAGCACTGATTGACACAGGATCGGAAGGGAACCTACTGGATAGTAGGTGGGCTAAGGCTGTAGGGCTCCCTCTGGTGGCCGTTCCTTCACCATTAAAGGTGCGGGCGCTAGATGGCACCCTACTACCAGAAATCACACACCAGACACAGCCTTTAACCTTGGTTGTCTCTGGGAATCACAGGGAGGAGATTGTGTTCTGTGTAACACCTTCTACCTCCAGGATAATTTTGGGCTTTCCATGGATGGTAAAGCACAATCCCCGGATTGATTGGCCGTCTAGAGTTGTGGCTCAGTGGAGCGAAACCTGCCACTGGGAGTGTTTAAGATCCTTGGTGCCACCTGGTGATGAAGTTAAAGAGGAGGTCAGAGTCCCCCCAATCTCACGGAGGTGCCGGCTGAGTATCATGACCTTGCTGACGTCTTCAGCAAGGATATGGCACTCACCCTGCCCCCGCATCGACCATATGATTGTGCCATTGATTTGGTTCCAGGCACTGCGTATCTGTCCAGCAGACTGTACAACCTCTCACGTCCTGAACGTGAATCAATGGAGACCTACATCCAGGACTCATTAGCTGCCGGGCTAATCGTTAGGTGCAGGTTTCTTTTTTGTGGGCAAGAAGGACCGCGGTCTCCATCCATGCATTGATTATAGAGGGCTGAACGAGATCACGGTTCGCAACCGATACCCGTTACCTCTATTGGATTCAGTGTTCACCCCCCTGCATGAAGCCAAAATTTTCACAAAACTGGATCTTAGGAATGCTTACTACCTAGTTTGGATAAGGAAGGGAGACGAGTGGACGACGGCATTTAACACCCCCTTAGGGCACTTTGAGTACCTGGTCATGCCGTTCGGCCTCACTAACGCCCCCGCTACATTCCAGGCTTTGGTTAATGACGTACTGCGGGATTTCCTGCACCAGTTCGTCTTCGTATACTTGGACAATATTCTCATCTTCTCCCAGGACTTTGAGACTCATGTTAAGCATGTCCGTCAGGTCCTTCAGCGGTTATTGGAGAACCGGCTGTTTGTGAAGGCTGAGAAGTGCGAGTTCCACCACACCTCTCTGTCCTTCTTGGGGTTCATTATCTCCTCCAACTCCGTCGCACCTGATCCGGCTAAGGTAGCTGCGGTGAGAGATTGGCCCCAACCGGTAAATCGTAGGAAGCTGCAACAGTTCCTAGGGTTCGCCAATTTTTACAGGAGGTTCACTAAGGGCTATAGTCAGGTAGTCAGTCCCCTTACAGCCCTGACCTCCACCAAAGTCCCCTTCACCTGGTCGGATCAGTGCGAAGCCGCGTTTAGGGAGTTGAAACACCGGTTTTCTACTGCGCCAGTTCTGGTGCAGCCCGATCATAGCCGCCAGTTTATTGTTGAAGTGGATGCCTCTGACTCAGGGATAGGAGCCGTGTTGTCCCAGAACAGGGAGTCCGATAGTGTTCTCCACCCCGTGCATGTTTTCCTGCAGGTTAACCCCCACTGAACGGAACTATGACGTTGGCACTCGGGAACTCCTGGCTGTGAAAGAGGCCCTCGAGGAGTGGAGACATCTGTTGGAGGGAGCTGTGGTCCCGTTCGTGGTTCTTACTGACCACCGGAACCTGGAATACATTCAGACCGCCAAGCGGCTGAACCCCAGGCAAGCCTGGTGGTCATTGTTCTTTGGCTGCTTTAAATTTAAACTCACCTACTGCCCCGGGACTAAGAACGTCCGGTCTGACGCCCTGTCCTGGGTGCACAAAGAGGACGTTAAACAGGCTGTTGGACCCACCTGACACCATCTTGCCGGAGCCCACTGTCGTTGCTACCCTCACATGGGATGTGGAGGGAGTAGTCAGGGAGGCCCTGACCCGACACCTGGATCCAGGAGGTGGACCACCTAATCGACTGTACATGCCACCAGACGCTCGGACTGCCGTGTTGGACTTCTGTCACAGTTCCAAGCTCTCCTGCCATGGGTGCGAAGGACCATGGCAGTGGTTCGCCAGCGGTTCTGGTGGCCGTCAGTCGAAAATGACACACGGGACTACATTCAGGCCTGCACCACCTGCGCCAGGTGCAAGGCTTCTCACCAACCAGAGAAGGGGCTCCTCCAGCCATTGCCTGTGCCTTGTCACCCCTGGTCGCACATAGGATTCGACTTTGTCACAGGCCTCCCTGCATCCCTGGGAAAGACAGTCATCCTGATGATAGTGGACCGGTTCTCGAAGGCGGCCCATTTTGTGGCCCTCCCTAAGCTCCTGACTGCCCTGGAGACTGCGGACCTCCTGGTCTACCACGTCGTGCGTCTGCATGGTATCCCAACGGACATAGTGTCAGACCGTGGTCCTCAGTTCTCCTCGCAGGTCTGGAGGAGTTTCTGTAAGGAGCTGGGGGCCACAGCAAGCCTGTCGTCCGGGTACCACCCCCAAACCAACGGTCAAGCAGAGCGGGCTAACCAGGACCTCAAACAAGCCCTGAGATGCGTCACATCCGCGCATCCGATGGTCTGGAGTCAACACCTGGCCTGGATTGAGTACGCACACAACAGTCAAGTGTCGTCCTCTACCGGCCTCTCCCCGTTCGAAGTCTGCCTAGGATACCAACCGCCGCTTTTTCCTGCTGTCGAGGGAGAGGTTGAGGTGCCCTCAGTCCAGGCCCACCTCAGAATGCCGTCAGGTGTGGAAGAAAGCCCACTCTACTCTCCTGAAGGCCCGGACGCGGTCTAAGGACCACGCGGACCGCCGACGAGCCCCGGCCCCTGCATACCAGCCCGGGCAGGAGGTGTGGCTTTCTACTAAGAACATGCCTCTGCAGATGGACTCTCCAAAGCTAACTGACCGTTTTATTGGACCATTTAAGATTGTCAAGGTGATCAGCCCATCCGCGGTGAAACTGCAACTCCCGGCATCACTGCGTATACACCCTGTCTTTCACATGTCCCGGATTAAACCACACCACTCCTCGGCCCTCTGCCCCCCTGGACCAGCGCCACCTCCTGCCCAGATCATCGACGGGGAACCTGCCTGGACTGTCAAGAAGCTCCTGGACGTACGTCTTCGGGGCCGGGAGTATCAATACCTGGTAGACTGGGAGGGGTATGGCCCAGAAGAGCATTCCTGGGTGAAAAGGAGCTTTATTCTGGATCCCGCCCTCCTGGCAGATTTCTATTGGGAGCACCCAGACATACCGGGGCAGGCGCCAGGAGGCACCCGTTGAGGGGGGGGGTCCTGTTGTGTGGGCCACTGAAGAGGAGGTACTGCTGGCCCACCACCAGATGGCGCCCTGCCATGCTGGCACCTTTATGCCCTGCAGAGGGCGCACGGACCTGTTGGCACCACCAGGTGCGCCCTGTTAGGCCGTCATCAGCTGTCACTCTTCATCTCATCCATCACTCCATAAAAGCCTGGGAGAGACACCATAACTCTGCCGAGTTATCAGCTTACCATACAGGTAAACCTACTCAGCCGTTTTGTTCCGTACGCACATTCATTGCATAATAAATTGTAATTTATTGGAATTCCTATTGACCGCTCATTTACGCCCCCTAATGTGGGTCCGTGCATTCCCTTTCTCAACAGTTGCGTCAGAAAGGGCATCCGGTGTAAAACTTGTGCCAAATCAACATGCAGACCCACCTTGGATCTGCTGTGGTGAAAACAAGGGAGCAGCCGAAGGCACTTACTTTTTATGGTCTACTGTAACGTTGTAATGTTTTCAGTTTGTATGAACACAACCACCTCTTTCAAGCTTATGTGATTTACAAATACATTTTCTTCAAAGTCCTTATATTTATTACCACAATATTTAGGCACTAAAGAAGAATAATTTCCTTGTTGCTAAAACATTCTGAAATACAATTTCACCAATTTATTGACACAACATTTTGTGTCAATTAATTGCATGCATGCTTTGATTTGTTCTCAAAAGTTAAACTTTAATCTTTGATTTCTGATTGCTGACATATTGTCAAAAATGTATTTCAACTTTATACTACTTACATTTACATTTATTACATTCATATAGTGCCAAATCACAACAAAGCTGCCTCAAGATGCTTCACACAAGTAAGGTCTACTACTTGGAATGCAAACTTCAAAATCTCTCTTTTTTCCCGTTAATGTACCTTAATTCTCTGTCATAGCAAAAGACAAAACTGAATGTGAAGGAAATATTCAAACTACTGGAGAAAAAACAAATAACAAAGAATATTGTTTTTGAATGGAGTCAGACTGGTTGAACACAAAGACATAAATATTGTTGCCATTTTTTGATTCAGCATGTTTTTGTTTTCTTTTATTTAATTTGACCCTTAAAGGTCCTGTAAATAATTTACTGCCAGTCCATGTCACTCTAAATCACCAACATCTTAGACCAAAACAGTGGTTTCCCTTTGGACACTCCTGCTCCTGCCTCCTCCGCATTAAGGGAAAGAAACGCAAATTCTGAGTGAAGTTGGAGATTTCTAGACTGTAGCTACCCACTGCTATGTTCAGTGCACAGTGGTATATGGCGTCACTATTGTCTCTATAAATGTGGGGAGGGGCAATGGTTTCACAAAGTGAGACTCACGTGCACTAAATAAGCAATATACAGGAAATGCGTAACAGAAAAGCTCAAATTAAAACACACGCAGAGAGAGTGTTGCCATGTTACCATTACAGCACTACACCTTTACACAGAAAATACTTGTTGACTGCTATATTTATGTGTAAAATGCTAATTATTAGACCTTTATTTTTTTGTGCATCTTTGGCACAGAGATAATCCCATAGATTTTGGCATCTGAAGGTTTATATAAATCAGTGATTTCAAATGAGTGCAAAAATATTTGGTAAAGTCACTTACATGTGGTGGGACAAAAGCCCCACTTTTGCTCTTTATTGTAATCTGTTTCTGTTGCACACCACAGGTGTCCATCTGAGCGGCCGTCCACGGTGCATTCAGCGTACCACTTCTCCGTAAATTTAAAGGGAAACTGACAAGGTTTTCCAAAGGCATTGCCTCCTATTGTGAAAATCTCTGAAAGGACAACAGGATTATAAAGATGAAGCAAGCAAAGCCAGTCAATAAGAGCAAAATGTTACAGTTCTAATGTATGTCCAGCCTTAATACACAGGCCAGATTATTACGTATTATTATTATTATTATTATTATTTATTATTCGTGAAGTAGCCACATTTGTTTCATACTAAATACTGCTTTGTAAATCCAACTCTGTGGTGTACTGTCATGAGGTTTATCAGACAACATCTGTTGTTCAATTCAAAATATCTGAACACATATTTAATAAGGTTGACCAGGGGCCTCATGTACGAAGACTTGCATGGATTTCCTACTGAAACATGGCGTACGCCAAAACCCAAAAACTGGGGTAAATACAAAATATCCAGATATATCAAAGCATACTTACGCATGGATCCATGCACGTTCCATTTGTACATCCCAGTGAATGTGGATTTGAGCGCACATGCACACGCAACAAACTCCACCCTGGCCACGCCCCATTTAAATATGCAAATTCTTGTAATTAGGCCCTGGAGCTGTGATTCTGCACGCTGTCACATCACACAACATGAACACAGAAAAGAAATTATAACAAGTGTGTGCTACAGATGACTGGAAATTACATGGAGACACGCAAGGACAGTTTATTTGGTACCCTGTTAAATGGAATATAATCATGTAAGGCAGGGGTGCCCAAGTTTGGTCCTTGAGATCTACCTTCCTGACATTCTTAGTTGTCTCCCTGTTCCAACACACCGGAGACAACTAAGAGTGTCAGGAAGGTAGATCTCGAGGACCGAACTTGGACATCTCTGATGTAAGGAAAAATGTTAGTGGGAGCGTGTGTATTAGGCCATAAACGCTGTCAGCTCAGAACAGCGCACACACACACACACACACTGAAGCTACCACTGACAGTGTGTGACATTCACACATTTACACATGTGTTCATTGACAAATACTGAATACAGGGAGCCAATCAGTTAACTCACTTGATGCCATTGACTCTAAAACGTGTCTTTTCCGATAGTAATGCCCCGCGTTAAAGACGCGTCATCGAGCCAATTTCTTTTCTTCTCTTTTCTTTTCTTGTGGTATGTTTGTTGTTGACATGGACATAGAACTCATTTTTCTATGGGTCTTGAAAAAACACTCAAATGCTGAAGAAATCCTGGCACTGGGATGTTCTGAACTTTGAAAATGGCTGGCACTCAATGAGTTAAGAAGCTCTGCTGCTCCAATCTCAGTATCAAGAAAAATAAAACACATTAATAACAAAAAACATCTTTCAATGTGCACATGCCCTAATGTGCCTGTGCTGGTTTTCATTCAGAACAATTTCACGAATAAACTATTTGCCCAGCAAGCAGCTACATATTGTGCACCGTGCCAGCCTCCAGCCTGATGGGCATTTGCCCATCACATATGATGTGAACATTGATGGAATGAAATTGTTTCCTGTTAACAAAAACAAATTCATCATGTGATGGCGCCTTTATGTGTGCAGTCAATAGCTCTGACTACACTAACGAAACCAGATCTTTCTGCAAATTGTGCTTTAAGCTTGGAATGTGATGTACCTGGATGACATTCAGATGATTGTGTTTCACACAGCTGGCATGGCTTGGCTCAAGGTTGACTGGCACACTCCTGAGCAATCGGCCAGTTCAAGCTGGAATGCTTCTGTTGCCAGGACGCACAGCATGGTCAGCACCTGTGTGGACTGTATTGCGCTCTGGGCCAGCCACAGTTCTGCATGCAACTGCAGTAACAATGGCCTTGGTAATCGAAATTGGCTTGAGCCAATTATTGTCATTTGCAAGTTAATCCTTGCGTTACCAGAATACACGCTTATGTCGGATTGCACCATTTGCACAGACCTGGTGCCAGAAAAAAATATTAAGGGGGCAATGAGTTTATCACAGGGGGCGGGGTCGTCGCCCCCCCCCCCCCAAAAAAAGTGTGCACTGGAGGGGACGTGCTTCTGAGCATGCGTAATGAATTGGGTGCGCTCCTGGAAAGCTCGTGTATTTAGGCTACACCGTTGTAAGAGAGTGACTAAGAGTAAAGAGTTATGACAGTATTTTTTTAATTATTATTTGAACGTATAGACCCTCGATCAAGTGATCTCCTGCATACCACACAGAGCTGGTGTTCTGTCGAGATGAGGTGCGCCAACGTTCAACATTCTGAGCTGTGACGTACGCGTCGGACCAAAACACGGAAGACTCGTGGTAGAAACCACTGATCTCTACAAAATGGACTGGTCCAATCCATTTTGTAAAGATCAGTGGTTTCTGCACCAATCCGATTGGTGCAGAAACCACTGATCTGTACAAAACATTAACGTGTGACAGGACTGCTCATTTATAGAGCAGTTTTCTGAAGAAAAATAATTGGAAATGTTTTTTGTTGTTGTTTGTTACCTCAAAATTTCTGATTACTGTTAAAAAAAAGTTTAGAACACTTGTAATTAAAATAGCTAAATAAATCAATAAATGGTTCTTTAGAAACCTTTCATCTGTAAATTAAAACCACCTGTTATTTCAGATTAGATCATTTCTTGTTTCACATAAGGAACCTTGGACATTTATTTTTAGACAAATAAAATAACATGGAAACTTGTACATTTTTTTAAGACTGGTAGATTATTTATATCTCATTTCAACCAGAAAAACAAACACTAAATAAATACAAATGTTTATTTTAAATGCAACAGGAAATAATTTAACAATGACTGCAGTGTGATTGTAAAGTAGGATTTCTGTGACATAAACCTCATGGTGTTTTTTTTATATATATATATATAGTCATTTAAACTTGTAATTTCGTCAAAATATGTAACTGCCTTTAATGTTATCAGGACAGTCATTTCTAAAACATGAATTTGAGCACAATAAGTGGAGAGCTTCTACCTGTGCAAATATCTTTTGACTTTTATTTGTGGACATTTTTAATGATCCGTTCATTTATTGTTAAAATATAAAATGAAACAGCTTTTTAAAAAATAATAAAATAGTTGCTGTTGAAAGAGCCTTTTATTTAGAAGCAGGTGATGGTCTACTGGATTCTTGGGACCAGATGAAAGTCTCTTCTGCAGCTTTGAACTCTGGTGGTGTTGCTGAAGACACCTTTGTCCTATTTTGAAGAGCAGAGATGTTTTCTTTCGACTCGACTTCGTGGTGTTCAGCTCATCAATGGAAGTTTGGTTGTCTGCACAGCAAATGTTCCTGATTGGGACAAATAAAAATATTTCTTTAAATATAAAAACACTAAACAGTTTATATATAAAAAAGGGAAAAAAACGGAAAAAAAAAAACGATGGAAAAAACAGCTGAAAAAATAAGTTATTTAAAGTTGAGCTTTTGTGGTGTCTGAAAAAAGCTGTAGCTTTACTTGGTAAAAATAAGAAAGACTGAACCATCTACAAATTAAAGCGTTCACTCAGATCAACTGTGCTAAAAAGCTAAGCTAACGTTAGCCGATCATTAAACCTTCACAGTTCAGTAAATGTCACATTTTATTTTTACATTATTCTCACCTCAGTAAAGCTGCAGAACTAAACTCCGTTGGGCAAACTGGGACTTTGCATATATCCAAAAAGTGGGAGATTTCGGACTGAGTGGATTTGCTCCATCACCCCGGCTGCCTGCCTCACTCTGCCCAGTGATGATGCCTGAAGGCCGGCTTCTCCATGCAGTTCGGCCCGCTGTCGCGGTTCGATTGATATCCCACCAAGTCGTCAGTCCTCCCTCGGTCGGCGTCACTCCGAAAAGTAGCTGAAAAAAAGCTTCTCCCAGCAGGGTAATAGGAGAATCGTTCTACTGCTGTTTTTTAAAGGTTTTTGTGGTTCAGGCGACCCAAATTCAAGATGGCGATCGCTGAACTTTTTTCAGTTTGTGGAAACAGCCAGAGTGTGACCTGGCTGCAATCTCTGCCCTCTTGCTGCTTCTGTAGCGACGCGTCTGACGTCACAACGCGTTGGAAACACACCGGCCTGGCGTTACGAAGCGTTAAAGCGTCGCGCTGAAGCTTGCAGTGTGAAAGGCCATTGACACTGCTTGAATAAATCGAGCTTGCCCTCTGCCGCACTGACAAGCGCAACCCTCAACCTATCAAATTGCTTGAACACAGACACACGCCATATCCGTTTGTTGTAAAATTAATTACTTTAGTTAATTAATTTGGTTTATTTGTTAAATACGTGATATTATTGAATAACTAATACTTTGCTATATTTTCCAGTATTTGTTTTTCTTTCTTTTTTATTTTTATTTTTTGATAACTCTAACATCCGAGGGGGTGAGGTTGATGACGTGAGGGGGTGTCGCCCTCAAATGCCCCCTCATAGCGCTGGGTCCGCATTTGCAAGGTCCTCTAACAACATTAATGCAGCCAATGTTGATGCCATATTATGCATCACTTTGCGCATGCTTTTATGTCCACCCATACAATTGCAAACACGTGGGTGTGTTAATTGTTCATCAGTGTGTCTCTGGTGTGCACATCACACTGAAGACATCTTGTTTTCACAATATTAACGGTTCCCAGCAACACCTGTATGTGTCAGCAGTGGAACAATAGCTGTTGAAACGTACATACACCAGTCAGGATTTTTGCATGGCACACCACACATTTCCACAGTCATTTCACTTTTGATACATCGGAACGTTGGCATGGAGAAGGACGTACGCCATGTTTTTGTGCATACGCACGCTTTGTACATGAGCCCCCGGGTGATGGAAACAATCTGTGTATCAAACATGGTCAACATTTGCAAGGCTAAAACCATTATTCCAGATAATGAAACCCTCGTACATAAAATAACATACAGCCCCAATTACAATGAAGTTGGGATGTTGTATGAAATGTAAATGAAAACAGAATACAATGATTTGCGAATCCTCTACAATGTATATTCAATTGAATACACCACAAAGACAAGATATTTAATGTTCAAACTGATAGACTTTTTTGTTTTTGTGCAAATATTTGCTCATTTTGAAATGGATGCCTGCAACACGTTTCATAATGTGATGCACCATACAGCACCATACTATTTTGTTTTTTAGTAATTGATACGGTGTGTCTGGAAAGTATTCACCGCACTTCAGTTTTACCTCATTTTGTTATGTTACAGTCTTATTCCAAAATGGAGTAAATTAATTCTTTTCCCTCAAAATTCTACTCACAACAATCCATAATGACAACATGAGAAGGTTTTTTGTTTATTTTGTTTGTTAGTTATTTTTTTAATTTTTGCAATTTTTTTAAAAATTAAAAAAGAACTAAGAAATCACATGTACATCAGTATTCACACCCTTTGCTCAATTCTTTGTTGATGTGTCTTTGACAGCAATTACAGCCTCAAACCTGAGCAGTTTTGTCCATTCCTCTTTGCAGCACCTCTCAAGCTCCATCAGGTTCGATGGGGAGTGTCGATGCACAGCCATATTCAGATCTCTCCAGAGATGTCCAATCAGATTCAGCTCTGGGCTCTGGCTCGGTCACTCAAGGACACTCACAGAGTTTTCTTGAAGCCACTCCTTTGATGTCTTGGCTATGTGCTTAAGGTCATTGTCCTGCTGAAAAATGAACCGTCGCCCCAGTCTGAGGTCCAAAGCGCTCTGGAGCAGGTTTTCATCCAGGATGACTCTGTACATTGTTGCATTCATCTTTACCTAAATCCTGACTAGTCTCCCAGTTCCTGTCGCTGAAAAACATCCCCACAGCATGATGCTGCCACCACCATGCTTCACTGTAGGGGTGGTGCCTGGTTTCCTCCAAACATGACGCCTGGCATTCACACCAAAGAGTTTCATTCTTTGTCTCATCAGACCAGAGAATTTTGTTTCTCATGGTCTAAGAGTCCTTCAGGTGCCTTTTGGCAAACTCCAGATGGGCTGCCATGTACCTTTTACTAAGGAGTGGCTTTCATCTGGCCACTCTACCATACAAGCCTGATTGGTGGATTGTTTCAGAGTTCATTGTCCTTCTGGAAGATTCTCTGCTCTCCACAGAGGAATGCTGGAGCTCTGACAAAGTGGCCATTGGGTTCTTGGTCACCTCGCTGACTAAGCCCCTTCTCTGCGATCGCTCTGTTGAGAAGGACGGGCAGCTCTAGGAAGAGTTCTGGTGTTTCTTCCATTTATGGATGATCGAGGCCACTGTGCTCATTGGGACCTTCAAAGCAGCAGAAATGTGTCTGCATCCTTCCCCAGATTTGTGCCTTGAGACAATCCTGTCTCAGAGGTCTTCAGACAATTCCTTTGATTTCATGCTTGGTTTGTGCTCTGGCATGCACTTTCAACTGTGGGACCTTATGTGTCCCACAGTCATCCCCAGACTTGTCCAAGTAAAATTGGCTGTGAAAGTGAATTAGTTGTGTTATGCAAAAAGGTATAATTATGCAACCCAGTATTTTGGATTTAATATTTTGGTATTGTTGTATACCATATTGTAGGGATTTGTTTTTCATGCGAGTAAAAAGGCGATAATTTTTTAAATTTTAATATCAGTAAGTCTGAATGTTTTTTTTTAAATGGCATGAAGAATTTAAAATGTGTAAAAGCAGAGGACAATTATATGGTAACAGAATTACCATGACAGCAAATACGGCCATATTTTAGTTTACAGTTAAAATGTTGCTTGGATTCTAATTACATTTACCGTAGAATTGTCCCAGAATATGATTACTTTCATTATACATTGTATGGACAAAACGTTTATATAAATGATCAAAATCAACCTTAATATTAATGCGTTAGTTTTGTCTACTTGGTGTCTTAGCTGATCTTTGTAGTTCTACTATGTTTGTTGTTCTCACGGTGCATTTAGCTTTAACATCCTGATGACAACTTAAAGACGAACACTGAGCTGCTTTGGCAAATCTAATTAACAGTTTATTGTCAATATGAAGACTCACAATCATTAAAAAGCTAAATCAAAAAAGCTAAGTTTTGATTTTTGCAATTTGCAGACTCTGGTTTTGTTCATTGTCCCTTGTAAATGACATAATGACAGCAACAGCATTTTTTAATTTTTTTTTTTTTACTTTAACATTTTGATTGTGCTGATGAATTTTGAAGCTGTAACATGAATTATTGCATGTTACACACAGTTTAATATTCTTTTGAGATACTTTTACTTTCAAAACTAAAAGCTGGCATCCACTCTTTGAATTTAACATTCCCTCATCCAGTTGGAGAATATGCACATTACTGTAAAACACTGTTGTGAATATTTGTTAAAATATTTCTAAGAAACATTTTCAAATAATTCTACCTTGGTATCCCTTGGAACAAAGATCATTCTGAGTACCAAATATCTTCCATCGACTCCAGAGTCCCGATCCCGTGTAGACCATTATGTTCCTCTCGTTGTGGTTGCCCCAGTTGAAGTGCAGGTCCTTATCTTTGAGGCCAAAGAGCGTCTCGTTTTTGCATTGCCAGTGCTGGAGTTCACTTGTCTCATTGCATTCAAACAGAAGCACCTTCACCCAGTCTTTGATCTCAGTGGCTCCAACGCACAGCTTGAGGGACAGACTGAGGAGGCGCGACTCCGAGGCCCAGCGGAACTGCTGCTCTTTAGCATGAGGATTACATGGGGCCAGCGTCAGTGAGGTGGCACTTTCAACCTTTACGCATTTGTTGTGGTCCTGGTTGAAAATCAAGAAGGAGCTGCTGTCTGGAGCAAAATGATTCAAAGCTCATTACTGCCATGATATTAAGTTGCAATAAAAGAATAACATGTAAAAGGTTTGTACCTGTTTCAGCAGTAATGGACGGGACCTGCAGTTGACAGAGGACCACAGCAAAACACAGACGTGCCAACATGATCTTTTTGGGTAAAGTTTGCAGTTAGTGGTGGAAGAACATGTTAGAGAGTCATCCAGTCAGGAGGAGAGCATTCTGGCATGTGTGAAGGTGTGTGACACGGACACATGGTGCTTCCCTCCCTTAATCACACTGATGGATATCCTGTCACATGGGGAGGCAATGATGAGTCAACAGCAGCGGTTTCTGCAAGCTTTCACAGAACTAATGGTGGCAGCGAGGAGTTGAGAAATGGGACACAAGCAGCCTCTTCATGCAGGAAACCGAAACTCGGAAAAAAAAAAATCGATTAGTGTCCAGGCATCAAATACTAAATAAACTGGAATGATGACTTTTGGAAGCAGTGTTCAACATACCATGTTTTTCCAAGGTCATTATATTTCCTTCATATGATTTTTTTTTCCCAATGCACAGACAGCAGGCCGTCACTATGTGTGGGGAGTCAGTCAGTCAGTCAGTCAGTCAGTCAGTCAGTCAGTCAGTCATTCATGCTTCATTTCACTTGTCAACATAAGTTCAGTTGTACCAAACTTGGTACATGCATTATGCATATTGACCCCAAGATGCTAAATGGTTTTGGGGTTAATGTGTCAAGGGTCAGTTTATAACGAGTATACTTTGTAAAAATCTTGTGAGTGCAATAATTTCTTTCCTAATTACACGATTGTCTCTTACGTGTGTTAGGTATGGTAACCCCAGAAACCTATTGATTTTGGGGTCAAAAGGACAAAGGTCAAATTTACTGAACTGTACTTTCTAAAAGCTTTCTGCAGAGTGGCGGCACTTATCGGTGGTAAACTTATCAACATTTGCCCAGGGTGCTGTGGGTTCGAGCAGACTAGGCACTTGTTCTAATTTACTTTTCTTCATTAAAATAAAGTTTCACAAGCAGCATGAATTTGAAGACGTGATCAGCATTGTGACTGCACCTGAATGAGTCCAAAAGGAGGAAAAGCTGTTTTCAGGACTTTGCTGATGTGTTAGTTTTGAAGGGTACACCCCGCCACCATTCCTGAGATCTGAGGCTTCAGATGAGGAGTGATAATAGCACCCAGTAGAAAGAGAGGACAGCAGGAAATCGGAGGAAATGAGCAAACATCACACTGGCTGATTTGCAGAAACCATCAGCACACAAATGCTGTAATCATTCGATGGAAACTTGTAACACTGTTATTTCAGCAGTGGGCAGATTTTGAGAATATGAAGTAACTTTTCTTCCAAAAAATATCTGTAATATTGATTGATTTTTCCACAGAACATGTTTCCACTGTGTGATGCTCCAGTCTCGATGTCTCCAAGCACAGAGAAGTCTACACCCCTTATACAGTTTGAAGTGGCATTTGTGAATGTACAGTAATTCCACATTTTAGTGCTTGTCAAAGGTTTCCCAGAATAATCCCTTGCCCATGTGTTTATATTAGCTATTAATGCAGTGCCGTCTGAGGGATTGGAAATCACGGATCATCAGCTTAGACTTGTGTTCTTGCCCATCATGCACTGAAATTCCTCCAGATTCCATGAATTGTTTAATGATATTATGCGCTGTAGAGGGAGAAAAATCCCTTCCAGTCTTTCTTTGAGGAACATTGCTTTCAGACGTTTCAATAATTTTCACACGTATTTGATGAACTGGAGATCCTTTTATGCTTTTGTACCAAATCATGATTATAAGCATGCATTTAGAATAACATCACTATCTATCTATCTATCTATCTATCTATCTATCTATCTATCTATCTATCTATCTATCTATCTATCTATCTATCTATCTATCTATCTATCTATCTATCTATCTATCTATCTATCTATCTATCTATCTATCTATCTATCTATCTATCTATCTATCTATCTATCTATCTATCTATCTATCTATCTATCTATCTATCTATCTATCCCCACTTTGTCTGATTTGGGGTTGTAGGTAGATAAAGAAGGTCTAAATTCTTAGGATGTGACATTACATTACGTTCTTGACAAATGTGCTTGTGCAGGCTGAAAGGCCTCCCTTGTGGCCTGTGAAACCACCTCCCTTTGTGGCACATGCACAAATCCATTTCTACATCACCGAAACCAGCTGTGCTCTTAGATATTCTGTTGTTGTACATTTGCAGTGTAGTCTTTGCCCTGAGTGTCACTCTCAAAAGTACATCCTTTCTGTGTTGAACAACCTCAGTTTGGTCATGAAGTTGAAGTAGACAAAGGCCAGGCACACCAACAGGTTCTTCATCAAATACAGGATGGGTGTGACGAAGCCAAAGAAGGCAATGAGTCCAACACGCACGAAGAAGAAGGGCAAGTCTTGCAGGGCCACACCAAGTGAGGAAAGCAATGGGCTGTGGGGCATGACCACCACACGCAAACAGGACAAGTAGCTGAAGATATAAATGGAAACACCCAGCCTGAGTAGTAGACTCGTGGGTGTTCTGCCACCCTCACCATCTCCACTGTGTCCATCCAGAACAGGAAGCTGTCCACAAACACGTCTGCTCGGGCATCACTGGCACACAGGAAACGTAACGGGCCGGTGTAAGCATACGGAGGTATGTGGTATGCTGCACCACTTCCTGAGTGTGAATTCAACTCGGAGATGTTAAAAGGTCTCCCATGGTTATGTGGTATTCCTGGAACCATTCCGTTACTCTCTAGGCGTGCTCCTACTCCATTGTGTACTACAAATGGTAAATGGACTGCATTTATATAGCGCTTTTCCATCTGCATTAGATGCTCAAAGCGCTTTACAAATAATGCCTCACATTCACCCCGATGTGAGGGTGCTGCCATACAAGGCGCTCACTACACACCGGGAGCAATAGAGGATTAAAGACCTTGCCTAAGGGCTGGGATTTGAACCGAGGACCTTCTGGTCTCAAGCCCAATGCCTTAACCACTAGACCATCACCTCCAACCAGGCACACAAACTTTTGACACAACTTGAACAACGTGATCATCTCTAAGGCAAGAATTTTACTCAAAGCTGAGCGGGGGAATTACCCATTCACAGTGTCTCCTTAAAATTACTTGATGGCTAGTATTATAATTGTTGAACTATCCAAGCATGCACTTTGGCATTTGAGTGGCTGTTTGAGTGGAACCAAGGGCATAAATACATATGCCAGGATAGAAATTGCAATCTCATGGGAACTGTGGTTCTAATCTTTGGAACACCATATATAGTTCATTGCAAATTCAGAGCTTGCTGCCATATTCAGGTGCTTTGGATGGATGGATGGATGGATGGATGGCTGGATGCATACAGTGGCTTGCTTGGTATAGAGGAGGGTTTTATTAAAAAGAAGACCTGAAGGTTCAGCTACAATTTGCCAGAAGGTACATCTGAGATACAAGCCTAGATTTAATGTTTTGCTGAAAGAAAACCCTCCTCTGTACCACTTCATCATGAAGCTGTATAACTGGGGATACAAAATGCAAAATATGCACTATGCATAATTTCTCCAGTCACAGCCACAGAAGCCTGTAACTTCTTCTGGGTTGTCTGGGTGTCTTGGTGGCTTTCCTCACTCTTCTCCTTCTTGCACAGTCACTCAGTTTTTGTGAACTGTCTACTCCACACAGATTTACCATAGAGTGCCATACTGTTTGTATTTCTTCATAACTGATGTAAATAAAGTCCAAGACATATTCAGTGACTTGGAAATGTTCATGTATCCGTCCCCTGACTTGTCTGAAGAAAACTGACAATAAAATTGATCATTTACAGATTTTTATACAAAAGTGCTCCATTACTTATACAACCCATCATCTTGGCTTTTATATTTTTAATTAATTTATATCAAGTTATAGAGATTTACTTTCACATTGAGTCTAGGGAAGATAATTTTAGAAATTTTTATATTCAGATGCCTGATTTACTTTTTGTATTTTAAATGCCATAACAAATTAAAATGCATGAAATACCAAGGGGTATGAATACTTTTGCAAGCCAATGTAGACAGACAGACAGACAGACAGATAGATAGATAGATAGATAGATAGATAGATAGATAGATAGATAGATAGATAGATAGATAGATAGATAGATAGATAGATAGATAGATAGATAGATAGATAGATAGATAGATAGATAGATAAGGGTGATATTCGAAATGCATGCTTATAATCATGATTTGGTACAAAAGCATAACATTGAATCTTTGAGGAGCAGAGATGGGCAAAGGATCTCCAGTTCATCAAATACGTGAGAAAATTACTGAAACGTCTGAAAACAATGTTCCTCAAAGAAAGACTGGAAGGGATTTTTCTCCCTCTACAGCGAATTGTGCCACTTCTGCATTGTTTGATGAGTAATCACTGCAGTGAAGAAATGCTCTGTTGATTTTTTTGCTGCATAAGCATTTTGTAACTCTGGGTACAGACCGCCAAAAATAAAATAAAATAAAGCAATCAGTATATTTCTCAATATTATTCTGAAGAAATACTGGTTGGAAGTGTCCACAGTGTCTGACTGCCTTATGTGCAGTGGGAGATCATTTCACAGGGCAGGGGCATGATAAGAGAAGGCTCTGTGATTGGCAGACTTTTTATTCACCCTGGGAGCACAGAGAGGCAAACGCAGGGCCTGAGCTGGTATGTAGGGCTTAACCAGGTCCACCAGGTAGGGAGGCGCCAGTCCGTGAACAGTTTTATAAGCCAGTAACAGAACCTTAAAATCCAATCTCGCAGAGACAGAAAGCCAGTGAAGGATGCCAAAATGGGTGTAATATGATACTTTCTACTGCATGTCAAAAGTCTGGCAGCAGCATTTTGAACCAGTTGACGATGCCTAATGCCAGACTGCATGCGGTAAACCAGCAAATAAAGCATTACAATAGTCAAATCAAATCAATTTTATTTATATAGCACCAAATCACAACAAACAGTTGCCCCAAGGCGCTTTACGAGTATATTGTAAGGCAAAAGCCATACAATAATTACAGAAAAACCCCAACGGTCAAAACGACCCCCTATGAGCAACCACTTGGCGACAGTGGGAAGGAAAAACTCCCTTTTAACAGGAAGAAACCTCCAGCAGAACCAGGCTCAGGGAGGGGCAGTCTTCTGCTGGGACTGGTTGGGGCTGAGGGAGAGAATCAGGCAAAAGACATGCTGTGGAAGAGAGCAGAGATCAATCACCAATGATTAAAAACAGAGTGGTGCATACAGAGCAAAAAGAGGTGAATAAAAAGAAACACTGGGTGCATCATGGGAACCCCCAGCAGTCTAAGTCTATAGCAGCATAACTAAGGGATGGTTAGTCTAATCTAGAAAAGGTAAAAGCATGTATCCAAGTCTCAGCATCAACCATAGACAGGATGTGATGAAATCATTGTAATATTTTGATTGGGATAATAATTTTCAAGGAGATTTTTATCATAAAAATAGTCCATATTTAAGTTTTGATCCCACACCTAATTATTAAAAGGGACTGTGGAAAATCAACTTATCTGTTTTACACTTTCTTATGTTTGGGGCTTCATGTAAAACATCCTCAAAATGCTACAATTACCACATGCACACAGAAATTAAGCCTGAAACACCTCACTTTATGATTGTTTGAGATATGGAACATAAATCCATATCTGTGTTCTGTGTATCTGGGTTAATCTGTGAGACACACACAATGAATGCCTCGTGTAGACCTACATTTTTCTTAGAAACACGTTGAATACCCAATCCATCCCCATGGCACAGGATTATCATTTTTTTCCAAAATCCAAAAAACCTCCAAGAATGTTTCTACATGGATGACGATGTGCTACAGTATGCTAGTAGACATAAGAAACATCAACTATTAAAAACTGTACATCACATTAAGTGGGCAAGTGATGACTAACACAGCAACAAAGTCTTACCTCAACTAATGCAAAGGTCTGGAAAAACTTCAGCGTCCTTGCTATGCTTCTGTACAGACCTTTGTGTGTGCCTTTTTGGATGTAGAAGCGTATCATTGCCATAGCTAAAACCAGCCACCTGTATTAAAACTAATATATGTGAAGAGTTAATTACTCAGGACGCAGGAAGATAAAACAGTCCGACAAGAATCAATCACAATTTTTTATTTATTTTTTTGTTCTGTACCATATTCCAGCAGTAACACAGAGGCAGTGGAGTTAGTTTGAAAGCAGAAATAAAAATTACTACTATGTGTAAGGCTATACGGTGCATCCAGAAAGTATTCACAGTGCTTCAGTTTTTCCACATTTTGCAAATTTATTAAAAATAAATGACTAAGAAATCATGTGTCTTTAAGTATTTAAAGCCTTTGCTCAATACTTTGCTGATGCACCTTTGGCAGCAATTACAGCATCACATCTTCTTAAATACGAGGTCTGTCTGTAAACTATAGGTCCTTTTTATTTTTTGCAAAAACCATATGGATTTGAATCACGTGTGATTGCATCAGCCAAGGTTGAACCCTCGTGCGCATGCGTGAGTTTCCCCACGCCTGTCGGTGACGTCATTCGCCTGTGGGCACAGCTTATGGGAGGAGTGCTCCACCCCCCTCGTCGGATTTTTTTGTTGTGAGAAAATGGCCGAACGCGTGGAGCAGCGTTACTGCATTAAATTCTGCCAGAAACTTGGCGACAGCCAGGCAGAAACTATTCGAAAAATCCAAACAGCTTTCGGAGATGAAGCCATGAGCAGCACACGGATTAAGGAGTGGTACAACCGGTTTAAACACGGGCGCGTAACGGTGGAGAGCGAGCCGCGCTCCGGTCGGCCATCAACGAGCCGAAATGACGAGATCTTTTCCAAAGTGCACGCTGTGGTTATGCGGGATCGTCGCTTGACTGTCCGAGAAATTGCTGAGGAAGTGGACATTGGCAAGACTTCGGAACATTCCATCATAACGGACGATTTGGGCATGAAACGAGTGGCGGCGAAGTTCGTGCCGAGGTTGCTGATGGCGGAGCAAAAGCACCTCCGTGTGGAAGTCTCACAGGACATGCTGGACTCCATTGACATTGATCCCAGCTTTATGGACACCATAATCACCGGAGATGAGTCCTGGGTGTACGGGTACGACCCGGAAACCAAATTTCAGTCGTCACAGTGGAAGCATTCCACGTCGCCAAGACCGAAGAAGGCGCGCCAAGTGCGCAGCAACATCAAGGTAATGCTGACTGTTTTTTTTTACTCCCGTGGTGTGGTACACCACGAGTACGCACCACAGGGTCAAACAGTAACAAAGGACTATTACAGGGATGTCCTCCGTCGTCTACGTGATAGTGTGCGGCGCAAGAGACCGGAGTTGTGGGCCGGAGGAAATTGGCGCCTCCACCACGACAACGCACCAGCTCATTCCTCTCATTTAATACAGACTTATTTGACCAAAAACCAGACTCCGGTGGTTCAACAGGCGCCTTACTCCCCTGACATGGCCCCTTGTGACTTTTGGCTCTTCCCAAAACTTAAAATACCATTAAAAGGAACCCGATTTGAGACAAGAGAGGACATTATGGCTGCAACGACGGCGGAGCTGCGCGCCATCCCGAAAAAGGCATTTTTGGAATGCTTCCAACAGTGGCGACAACGCTGGGAGAAGTGTGTGGAGTCCCAAGGAGAGTACTTCGAGGGTGATTAGGTTTCCAACCCTCCAGGTAAGCCAGTTTTTTTTTCCCAACCAATGGTCCAATACTTTTCGGACAGACCTCGTATGATGCCATAAGCTTGGAGCACCTATCTTTAGGCAGTTTTGCCCATTCCTCTTTACAGCACCTCTCAAGCTCCATCAGGTTGGATGGGGAGGGTCGGTGCACAGCCATTTTCAGATCTCTCCAGAGATGTTCAATCGGATTCAGGTCTGGACCCTGGCTGGGCTACTCAAGGACATTCACAGAGTTCTCCTGAAGCCACTCCTTTGATATCTTGCTGTGTGCTTAAGGTCATTGTTGTGATGAAAGATGAACCCAGTCTGGCCCAGTCTGAGGTCAAGAGCATGATGGAGCAGGTTTTCATCCAGGACATCTCTGTACACTGCAACATTCATCATTGCCACAATCCTTACGAGCCTCTCAGTTCCTGCAGCTGAAAAACATCCCCACAGCATGATGCTGCCACCACCATGCTTCACTGTAGGGATGGTGCCTGGTTTCCTCCAAACATGACACCTGGCATTCACACCAAAGAGTTCAATCTTTGTCTCATCAAACCAGAGAATTTTGTTTCTCATGGTCTGAGAGTCCTTCAGGTGCCTTTTGACAAACTTCAGGCGGGCTGCCATGTGCCTTTTACTAAGGAGTGGCTTCCATCTGGCCACTCACCATATACCATACAGGCCTGATTGGTGGATTGCTGCAGAGATGGTTGTCGTTCTGGAAGGTTCTCCTATCTCCACAGAGGAATGCTGGAGCTCTGACAGGGTGACCAGTGGGCTCTTGGTCATGTCTCTGACTAAGGCCCTTCTCCCCTCTAGGAAACGTCCTGGTGGATCCAAACGTCTTCAATTTACAGAAGATGGAGGCCACTGTGGTCATTAGGACCTTCAAAGCATCAGAACTGTGTCTGTACCCTTCCCCAGATTTGTAACTCAAGACGATCCTGTCTAAAAGGTTTACAGACAATTCCTTTGACTTCATGCTTGGTTTGTGCTCTGACATGCACTGTCAACTGTGGGACCTTATACAGTTGTGTTCAGAATAATAGTAGTGCTATGTGATTAAAAGGATTAATCCAGGTTTTGAGTATATTTCTTATTGTTACATGGGAAACAAGGTACCAGTAGATTCAGTAGATTCTCACAAATCCAACAAGACCAAGCATTCATGATATGCACACTCTTAAGGCTCTGAAATTGGGCTATTAGTTAAAAAAAGTAGAAAAGGGGGTGTTCACAATAATAGCAGCATCTGCTGTTGACGCTACAAACTCAAAACTATTATGTTCAAACTGCTTTTTTAGCAATCTTGTGAATCACTAAACTACTATTTAGTTTAGTTAGTTTAGTTTAGTTTTTTTATTTAGTATTTAGTATTTAGAAAAGTATGTTCAACAGGTGCTGGCTTCATCCTTAAAGGGGGGGACACCTGATTCACACCTGTTTGTTCCACAAAATTGATGAACTCACTGACTGAATGCCACACTACTATTATTGTGAACACCCCCTTTTCTACTTTTTTACTACAGTAATAGCCTGATTTCATAGCCTTAAGAGTGTGCATATCATGAATGCTTGGTCTTGTTGGATTTGTGAGAATCTACTGAATCTACTGGTACCTTGTTTCCTATGTAACAATAAGAAATATACTTAAAACCTGGATTAATCTTTTTCGTCACATAGCACTACTATTATTCTGAACACTACTGTATGTAGACAGGTGTGTATCCTTCCAAATAATGTCCAATCAACTGAATGTACCCCAGGTGGACTCCAATTAAGTTGGAGAAACATCTCAAGGATGACCAGTGGAAACAGGATGCACCTAATTGAGCTTCACGGCAAAGGCTGTGAATACTGATGTACACGTGATTTTAGTATATCACGGGGTATTTTGTGTAAAATTTTGAGGAAAGAAATTAATTTCATTCTTTTTGGAATAAGGATTTAACATAAAAAGTGTCAGTTTGTAAAATGGCAATTTGTTGCTGAACTTTCACAACTTTTCAAGAAAACCTTCCTCTGTACCGCTTCATCGTGAAGTTGTGTAAGTGCGGATACAAAATGCAAAACATGCACTGTGCACAATTTCTCCAATCAGCCAGAGAAGCCTATAACTTCTTATGGGTTGTCTGGGTGTCTTGGCGGCTTTCCCTTACTCTTCATCCACAGTCACTCAGTTTTTGAGAACTATCTACTCCATACAGATTTACCACAGAGTGCCATACTGTTTGTTTTTCTTCATAATTGATGTAAATAAAGTCCAAGACATATTCAGTGACTTGCAAATGTTTGTGTATCCATCCCCTGACTTGTTTGAAGAAAACTGGCAATAAAACTGATTATTTACAGGTTTTATACCAAAGGGGTCCATTACTTACACAACCCATCATCGTGGCTTTTATATTTTTAATTAATTTATATCAAGTTGTACAGTTTGCTTTCAGATTGAGTTTAAGGAAGATAATTTTAGAAATGTTTATGTTTTTCTATTTGAAATGGCATAAAAAAATTAAAAACGTGTGAAATGCCAAGCGTTCCAACACTTTTGGAGGGCACTGTATGTGAAATACAAAGAACAACTCTGCTAATATTTTAACCTATGTGTCCACATGTTTGGGACAACTCTTTTTCATGATCAGATGATCTCTGCACACATCGTGGAGTCTGCTGTTGGGAATAGTATGGTTCAGTTGTGGATTTCTTTGCAAGTGGAACATGTTCTGAAGTGAATGACAGTGGTCCCAGAAAAACGTCAGTCCAATGCAAACGCAGCTCACCTCAGCATTTAACCATTATTGTTTACATTCTGATTTTCTGGTGTGCGCTACAGAAAAATATCTCTGGCAGCAATGCTATGATTTGGCAGGACAGTTTGCTGTTTAGAAAACATGTTAATACGAGCAAAGTGCCGCGAAGTGCCATGAAGTGCCATGAAGTGCCGTGAAGTGCAGCGCAGCGGCGCAAAGTTCGCTCGGAGTCCCATACAGGAAGTGCCAAATATTGAGTCCACAGTGAAACAGGAAATGTCAAATGTTGAACACTTCCTGGCATGGGGGGAGCTAGAGGGGAGGCCAGGGTTGCACTGGACTCCCCTGAAATCTGATTGGACACAGATGATTGACATGTCACAGCACTGTACATCTGGTTGGAAAAAGAGCTGCATTTTGAAATCAGTGTCACATTCAGTAGTTGGTGCTGTGTACCACAAAAAGTTCTAATCCACCTTAGTCGAAGAAGAAAAGTTTGTCTCAGATTTGAAGTGAAGACATTGTTTGAATCATGGACTAATAATGACACCAAAGTTATATTGGTCAGTAAAGGACTGTATGTTATGCCAAAAATGATGGCCAGGTTGTTAAAAGCGGTATTTCTCCTTTAATTCGGGTTGCCTTATGTCGGGTTGTGTGTGTCTCTAGTGAATATTAACAGGCAGTTGTTGATTAAATAACCTCTTAATTTTGCTGTCTGAAGGACTTAAATAACCTCTTAAATTTGCTCTCTGAGTGACACCAGGGTGACGCATTTCACTTAAAAATACACATGCCACGGAGTGTTTCTCAACTGTGCTCAAAAGTATTGGTACTTGGTATTTCACACATTTTAATTTGTTTATGCCATTTCAAAGACAAATAAATAAATAAATCTAAAGTTATCTTCCTTAAACTCAAACTGAGAGCAAATGTCTACAACTTGAAATAAATTAATTAAAAATATAAAACACAGCTTCCTGACGAAGTGGTGTAGAGGAGGATTTTCTTAAAAAGAAGACCTGAACGTTCAGCTCCAATTTGCCAGAAAGTACATCTGAGATACAAGCCTAGATTTGATGTTTTCGAGAAAGAAACTTTTGTATTTCTTCATAATTGATGTAAATAAAGTCCAAGACATATTCAGTGACTTGGAAATATTCATGTTTACATCCCCTGACTTGTTTGAAGAAAACTGACAATAAAACTGATTATTATTTACAGGTATTATCAGGTTTTAGCGATTTGCTTTCAGTCTGAGGAAGATAATTTTAGAAATTTTTATTCTTTAAATTTTTTGTATTTCTTAAATAAACAAAAACAAATTAAAATATAAGAAATATCAAGTGTTGCAATACTTTTGGAGGGCACTGTATCCTAACCTGTGGTATTATTACTGTTTTTTTAAAGAATGTTTAATTTTCACTGTTGCTGCACTCCCCCCCCTTCGCTGGGGGGGAAGAAGCCTGAGCTTGTGCAGGAGCTTGAGAGATACCGACTAGAGATAGTCGGGCTCACCTCCACGCACAGCTTGGGCTCTGGTAACCAACTCCTGGAGAGGGGCTGGACGCTTCACTTTTCTGGCATTGCCCACGGGGAGAGGCGGAGAGCTGGGGTCGCATTGCTTATTGCTCCCCAGCTCAGTCGCCATTTGTTGGAGTTCACTCCAGTGAATGAGAGGGTCACGTCCCTACGCCTTCAGGTCGGGGACAGGTCTCTCACTGTTGTCTCGGCATAATGGGCCGAGCGGCAGTGCAGATTACCCAACGTTTTTGGAGTCCCTGGGACGGGTACTAGATAGTGCTCCGACTGGGGACTCAATTGTTCTCCTGGAGGATTTCAATGCCCACGTGGGCGGCGACAGTGAGACCTGGAGGGGGGTGATCAGGAAGCACGGCCTCCCTGATCTGAACCCGAGTAGTGTTCAGTTGTTGGACTTCTGTGCTAGTCACAGTTAGTCCATCACAAACACCATGTTCGAGCACAAGGGTGTCCATAAGTGCACGTGGCACCAGGACACCCTGAGCCGGAGGTTGATGATCGACTTTGCAGCCATATCATCTGACCTTCGGCCAGGAAGCCGGTCAGACCTGGCAGGCCCAAACGTATCGTGAGGGTCTGCTGGAATGACTGGCGGAACCCTCTGTCAGCGAGGTCTTCAACTCCCACCTCCGGGAGAGCTTCTCCTAGATCCCGGGGGAGGTTGGAGACATGGAGTCCAAGTGGACCATGATCTCCACCTCCATTGTCGATGCGGCCGCTTGTAGCTGTGGTCACAAGGTCTCTGGTACCTGCTGCAGCGGCAATCCCCAAACCCGGTGTTGGGCGCCGGAAGTAAGGGATCCCGTCAAGCTGAAGAAGGAGTCCTACTTATCTTTGTTGGCAAGTGGGACCCCCGAAGCAGCTGACAGGTATCGGCAGGCCAAGCATGCCGGGGCCCGTGCGGTCGCAGAGGCAAAAACTCGAGTCTGGGAGGAGTTCGGGGAGGCCATGGAGGAGGACTATCGGTCGGCCTCGAAGAAATTCTGCTCGGGATCACCGCAGCAGATCTAGTCTACATCCACATGTTGATTTGGCACAACTTTTACACGACATGCTTAAATCACTTTTCAAACATAAAGATTTTTCAGATCACATCATTTTAAAGCCAACTACTACTCCCCATAAACATGGGTGCTGAGCATAAAGATGGCAACTCCATCAGAAGCAATCTAGGAACAACAAATGTTGTGCTGTGCATAGGGATCCACACAGAATCTGCTGTGATGACCCTGAACAAAAATGGGAGAAGCTACAAGAAATTAATTGGTGCTTGCCTCCTATCGAGAAGGTCCTCAGTTGGAGGTCACCTGTGTCCCATTCTCCTGATGCAATTCCAGGTGTACAAGGATCCAGAGCAGATCTCTTGTGGCAACCTGACCAAATACAGGAGAAACTAAAATAAACTGTATTATATAATGGCTGAATAGATCCTTATCATTTTATTGTTGTTTTGTATGTCACATGACATGGATTATTCGTCCCATTTGTGTTGCATTGCTTTTAGTGTGCAAAGTTGGTTCCATACGTTTTTTAAATTGAATTGAATTTGAATTCATTAGGCATCCTGCTTAACAAAAAAATCACTAATTTACATACCACAAAAATCAAAACAAAAAAGTTACAGGAAAGAAAAGAAGAAGAAAACAATGTACATGGCAACACTTATCAACGCCTACACCCACCCCTACAGTCAAATCAACCCAAGTTATGTGCCAGTTCATGCATGTTCATTTCCAACAAAGTCTGAACAGTAGCAGCTCATGACTGCAGCTGAGGGAAGTCAATATTTCCCAAAAAGCTCCTATTACGTACTAGTTACCACAGTACATATTTCAATAGTAAGGATTCAAATGAAGAAGATTCATCATACAACACAAACTCAATGTATTTCATCAGATACATATCTGGAGAACACCATTTCTTTGTATAAATATTTCAACCGGTTGATATTTGGACATCGTATATAGCAATGGTTTTGCACCATTGCACTCTGCGACCACCGCTCAGGCACAACGCGCGGGCGGCGTTTAGCTACACATGGCGGAGTTTGTTATGCTGATGCACGATGATTTGAACGAGCTAATTGACGGTGCTAATTCTTCTAAAACACACACACACACACACACACACAAATCAGCTACACCGTAAGCCATCTGGAGGCATGAAGTGCTGTTAGGATGAAGTTAGAATGAAATCCTGGACAAATTTCTAATGCAATTTTTCACTGGACTGAGGAAGTACACAAAGTATTTTTTTTTGGAAGTACACGGGTCAGTGGACGGCGTCACGGACAACATCGTCAGAATTATTTTTTAACTAACTGTTTTTCCAAGTTGACTGAGAACAATTGTGGACTCCTATTTAAAGTTTGCGTTGGACTGCTGATGTCAAAGCACCAGTGATGCACACCAAGACATAGGTCCCCTTTCTGTTGTTTATAAATTAATAAAAAGCTCTATTTTGGCCATTACATAAAACAAATAATGAATGTTTTTTCATTCTTTCTTTGCTCTGTTGAATGGAGCATTCCTTCTTTCACCTCATGAAATATTTGTACGATTGAACTCATAAACATTCTTTATTTGTATGTTAGTGCATTTTTCCTCAATAGATAACTCCACCATGTTATAATATTGATATTTGAAACTATGCAAAAAAAAAAGATTAAAAGAAGACACACTTGCTGGCCCTCTTCCACTTGAAGTTTTTTCCCATAAACACGATGCAACATCGAGTTCTGTGCGCTTCTCTTTGCAATTCACAAATGCGTGTTGTTATTAAAAAATCTGTGCAAACAAACTGTTCACAATCGAGCAGTTTACTGGTTGATTGAATTCTTAAGGTACTTGCTCTTATTTGTTACACACCCTTGCTCTTCCCTTCCCTTCAATTTCAGTAATTTGAATGATAGGAAGAATATATGTCACATGGCAAAACGTAACCATTTAGGAGACTCCCATTTTGGAGTAAAATGACAGTTTTCTCACCAATTTCATGGTGATAAATACTCGACAATAAAAAAAAAGGAGAGAAACCTTTGTGTTTGAAGGAATCTTATTGACAAATACATGTAATGCCTTGTCACACACAAGGTTCGACAGCAATACCTCCAGGGGTATTTGACAGAGACTTGGGACCAAAATATGTCATGTATATTGCAGACGTGTACAAATAAATTTGATGCATGCTTTTGTGGACATACACACTGGGCATATAACTAAAAAAAGTGGCATAAAATATAACAACAACAACAACAAAAAAAATCATTATTCTGGAAATATACAAAATGACTATAAAGATATCTTTATGGAAATCCTTATCATACATACATATATACATTAATTACACATACCATATGCATACTTTCATATAGTAAATTTAAAAGAACAAGAAAAGGAAAAAAAAAAATGAAACATCATCTTCTGGAATTGTATGCATAACTAATGCATACTTAGTGGAGAAACAGTGGAGCGCTGTGTTGTTCAAATTGGGGTATCAATAGCCCAATTTATGTTATTTATTTGAATAACTAAACCTGTGATGTAGGGAACCTCCAATGAAGGGATACCCTGTGATGGCAGGGCACCTGTCCATTTCTCAGGCCTGTCTCTCCCATGTAATATCTCTGCGATGGGGAAAACTTGTCGTGTAGGGACACTGTCTTGGAGATATATGTGTCATTTGAAACTAGAAGGGCACTCAGTAGAATGCATACCCCACCTGATTAAAAGTTGTTTGTTACTTTATCAAAACAAATATTGGTGAAAATTGGAACAAAAAACCCACACCAAACTTGAGGTGGATAAGGGTGGAGAATGAGATTGGGGTCCACTATTCCCACCGAAAAAAAATTGTAATTTTCTCCTCAGTTTTATATTTTCGTATATAACAGTACCTACACTGCAAATATAAACATTGCAGTAATATACTGAATTTTGGGGTGTATTTCACCAGCAAACATTATCCCCAATGCACATCTTTAACATAGATATTAATTTGAAGTACAAGGTTATACTGCTACATAGACATGTACGTATTCTTTTTGAGCAAAAAACCTTTTAGGATAGACAAAAAACCCTAAACTCAGGACAATGGGAATGAGGTGTTGGGCATATGGTTAACACTGAAGACACGTTCTAGAACATAACACACATGAGACAACTGTGCTTGTACTTGATCAAAAAATAGGCAGCAAGAAAAATCAAGTTCACTCATTGCTATTTCATTCAGCATGTTGTTCCAATGCAGTAGTTCGGCTTATCATTGAAAGCAATCATTTGGAGGGGTGGGAGGGGGTGAAATGAGGGTTGGGGTGGATGGGGCAAGGGCACTTGACATATCTGGGCAGGTGGCGCCAAAATGCACTTACCCATGTAAAAGCTGTTACTGCTTAAATGTGGACAGTTATTCAGATTCTGGACAGTGATTCAAATTCCAGACAGTAGTTCGGCTTATCATTGAAAGCGGTCATTTGCAGAGGTGGGAGGGGGCGAAATGAGGGTTGGGGTGGATGGGGCAAGGGCACTTGACATATCTGGGCAGGTGGTGCCAAAATGCACTTGCCCATGTAAAAGCTGTTACTGCTTAAATGTGGACAGTTATTCAGTATCTGGACAGTGATTCAATTTCTAGACAGTAGTTTGTCATATCATTAAATACAGTGAAATTGAGGGGGGGGGGGGGGTGGTGAAATGGAGGTTGGTGGGCATGGGGCAAGGGCACTCGACATATCTGGGCATGTGGCGCCAAAATGCACTTGCCCATGTAAAAGATATTACCACTTAAATGTGGACAGTTATTCAGATTCTGGACAGTTATTCATTTTCCAGACAGTAGTTCGGCTTATCATTGAAAGCGGTCATATGGGGAGGGGGTGAAATGAGGGTTGGTGGGGATGGGGCAAGGGCACTTGACATATCTGGGCAGGTGGTGCCAAAATGCACTTGCCCATGTAAAAGCTATTACTGCTTAAATGTGGACAGTTATTCAGTGCAGAAAATCAGAATTTTCAAAATATTATTTGTAGAGTAGTAACTTGTCATCTTGACTATTTTTTTTAATTTTTAAATTTTTTTGTCATTCTTTTATTTCTAGTTGTTTTTTGATGTGTAACTGTAATCTCTTTTCATAACTGTTTTTGCAGCACTTTTTTCACTAAAGTTGTGACTAGAGTGAGGTGTAAGGAGTTGACAGATTAAATTTTTGGTTTAAGCATTACAGCCAAATTACTGTTTTAAGCATCAAAACCAAATCATTGTTTTATTTTGTATTTTTTTAAAGGTAGAATTCAACAGGGCACATTTTTTTCAATTTTAAAAACATTTTTTTGCCCATAATACAACCAGAATGGCTTCATCTGTCTGAATAATGAACTACTGTCTAACTTCACGCTGGTGCTGCACAGTCACTTATAAAAAAACAAAACAAAAAAAAAAATCATTCATTTTCTTCTGCACACAACAGTACTTCACCACTTTTATGTATTGTGTTAATAAGGGTTCAGTGGTGTTTTTTGCAGCCAGTGTGGGACGCTGAGTGCTGCTAGCTAAACCTTCCAGCTCCACGGTTAGTTTGTAGGCTTGCTTTTTTTTATTTTTTTGTAACTCACGCAAGCTTGAGTATCAATCTTTTTACACAAGGATCGTTCAATATCAATACCAGCGTTGGTATCGATATTATGGATATTAGGATCGATCCACCCACCTCTAGTAATTACTGCCATTTGAGGAAACAGAAGGCATAGAAAACGTGCATCGCTGTGCAACCAGAATGTTCCCAGGTTTCAAAGAAATGATCATGTCCTGAAAGACTCAGAAACTAAAGCAAATTCTGTAGACTCTGTGGTGGAGACATGATTGAGATGTCCAAGATTGTGTCTGGCAAATATGACTGTGAACTCTTGGACCAAACACAAGCAGACACAGTTTGAAAGTCTTAAAAACCAGGTTAAGGACCAATCTGTGCAAACACACCTTTTCAGTTAGACAACTGCCATATCAACGTTGTCATATCAGCACCTAACAGCTTTACAATCCGAAAGATCTGCCCTCAATATACAGTATGACCACAAAGATACGTATGCTACCAGAGACACCCCAAGATCAATGTATCCATGTCATGACAGGGACAGAGGTAGCAGAAGATCAGATAGAAGAGGCACTTGACTGAGCCTATATGTCCTGAATCGTCATAGGTTGCATAGGTAGGTTATAGGAGGCACGCTATTTAGTTTTTGCTTGAATTTTCCAAGTTTGGCCAATAAACCTATTTCCGGCTCCTTTGTAATTTAAAAATAAATAAAACCGTGAGACAATTTTGTACATTTCACAAAATTTTCATTTAACGCGGTGTTTCCCAAAGCGCTGGTCGTGGCCCCATAGTGGGCCATAAATGTTCTGTTCAATCATTGCATTTTAGAGAGTACATGCCTTCGGTAAAAGGCTCCGAAAATTAACCTTCTTTGTGGTTCAACTGCTGCCATGAAGGAAAAAACAAAACACAGCAAAAACGTATTCAGAAAGACCAGTCAAGCATTTGTAGGCAGCAGGTGACAAAAATATTTGGATTTGCATTTATGAGACAAGAGCAGTCTGAGATTTCTGACATCTGCCAATCCAGATCTGGCGTCAGAAGCTCAGCCCTCTCCCGTCTCAGCACTCCCCCTGCCTTCACTGCACATGTGTCATTTTGGGACGTCAACAGCGATTCACTGATTATCATCTCGTTTCTGCTTCAAACTGCACTTCAGTCACCATCTAGCTCAGTGACAGATATCTGAAGCTTTTGTACAACAATCATTTCCACATAAAAGATGGGGGAGTGATCACAGCGCGACAGCAGTATGTCTGAGGCTCTCTCTGAGTCTGACTCTTTACACTCAAAGCGATCAAATGGAATAATGTGATTATTAACCATTAGATGAAAACGTCAAACCTCTTAAATCATTCTAAAGTCAGTTTTAACTAGGCAATAATGTGTTAATCACTGCTAGCACTCCGCCATGACAGTGATAACGCACCACCATTCCCTTTTGGGATTCCCTTTCATTGCTATGCTGATGACACTCAATTGTACATGCCAATAACTGCTGGTAATCTCATTCACATAAAATCTTTGGACGATTGCCTTGCATCAGTAAGAAGTTGGATGTCTAGTAACTTCCTACTTTTAAATTCTGATAAGACTGAAGTTATGGTTCTTGGTCCAGCGAGGTATCGGCATCAATTTGATCAGCTAGCACTTAGCTTATGTTCGTGTGTTATACATCATACGGATAAAGTGAGGAACCTTGGAGTAATTTTTGATCCTACATTGTCCTTTGATCTCCACATTAGAGACATTACGAGGACTGCTTTCTTCCACTTGCGAAATACTTCGTCCCATCCTGTCTATGGCTGATGCTAAGACTTTGATTCATGCATTTGTCTCTTCTAGATTGGACTATTGTAATGCTCTATTTTCTGTCTTACCGCAGTCCAGGATTAGGGGTCTTCAACTGGTTCAAAACGCTGCTGCCAGAGTTTTGACACAAAGCAGAAAGTTTGACCACATTACGACCGTTTTGGCGTCCCTGCACTGGCTTCCTGTTCCTGCAAGATCGGATTTTAAAGTACTGTTATTAGTTTATAAAATTGTTCATGGACTTGCACCTCCCTATCTGGCTGACCTGGTAAGCCCCTATGTACCAGCTCAGGCCATACGTTCTCAGGGTGCAGGATTTCTGTGTGTTCCCAGGGTGAATAAAAAGTCTGCCGGTCACAGAGCTTTCTCCTACCATGCCCCAGCTCTGTGGAACGATCTCCCGGCACACATTCGGCAGTCGGATACTGTGGAGACTTTTAAGTCACGTTTAAAGACTCATTTGTTTTCCCTGTTTTATCCTTAGTGTTATGATGTGTTTTTATTCTTGTATTCTTTTATGGTTGTCTTTCTTTTATGGTCGTCTTTTTATTGTGTTTTAAATTTTTAATTATTTTCTTTATGTTCAGCCACATGGGGTGTGCAGCCAGTACATTCTGAGTGCCGGTCCCAAGCCCAGATAAATGAGGAGGGTTGCGTCAGGAAGGGCATCCGGTGTAAAACAAGCCAACCCAACTATGCAGACTCAGAATCGAATTCCCATACCGGATCGGTCGCGGCCCGGGTTAACAACGTCTGCCACTGGTGCTATTGCCCAACAGGGTGCTAGTGGAAATTGGGCTACTGCTGGGCGAAGATGACGACGAAGAAGGGCTGGAAAACGTTGCCACGAACACCGGGAGAAGAAGAAAACTAGAAGGGTGGAAATGAGAGTGGGGACTTTGAATGTTGGTAGTATGACTGGTAAAGGGAGAGAGCTGGCTGATATGATGGAGAGGAGAAAGGTAGACATATTGTGTGTGCAAGAGACCAAGTGGAAGGGAAGTAAGAGCAGGAGCATCGGCGGTGGGTACAAGTTGTTGTACCATGGTGAGGACAGAAAGAGAAATGGTGTTGGGGTCATTTTAAAGGAAGAGTATGTTAAAAGTGTGTAAGAGGTTAAGCGAGTGTCTGACAGGGTGATGAGTGTGAAGTTGGAAATTGAAGGGGTGTTGATGAATATCATCAGTGCATATGCCCCACAGGTAGGTTGTGAGATGAAGGAGAAAGAAGATTTCTGGAGTGTGTTAGATGAGGTGGTGGAGAGTGTGCCCAAGTATGAAAGAGTGGTGATAGGAGCAGACTTCAATGGGCATGTTGGTGAAGGGAACAGAGGTGATGAGGAAGTAATGGGTAGATATGGTATCAAGGATAAGAATGGGGAAGGACAGATGGTGGTTGATTTTGCAAAAAGGATGGAAATAGCTGTGGTGAATACCTACTTTAAGAAAAGGGAGGAGCACAGGGTAACATATAAAAGTGGAGGAAGGTGCACACAGGTGGACTACATTCTTTATAGGAGATGCAAGCTAAAAGAAATCACAGACTGTAAGGTGGTAGCAGGAGAGAGTGTCACTAGACAGCATAGGATGGTTGTTTGTAGGATGACTTTAGAGGTAAAGAAGAAGAAGAGAGTGAGAGCTCAACAAAGGATCAGATGGTGGAAGCTGAAGGAGGCAGACTGTTGTGTGAAATTTAGCGAGCAGGTGAGAGAAGCACTAGTTGGAGGGGAAGCAATTTTGGACAATTGGAAGAGTACTGCAGATGTGGTGAGGGAGACAGCTAGGGCAGTACTGGGTATGACATCTGGACAGTGGAAGGAAGACAAGGAGACTTGGTGGTGGAATGAAGAGGTCTAGGAAAGCATAAGGAGAAAGAGGTTGGCGAAAAAGTTTTGGGATAGTCGGAGAGATGAAGAAAGTAGACAGGAGTACAAGGAGATGCGGCGTAAGGCGAGAAGAGAAGTGGCAAAAGCAAAGGAAAAGGCATATTGCGAGCTGTACAAGAAGTTGAATAGTAAGGAAGGAGAAAAGGACTTGTACCGATTGGCCAGACAAAGGGACAGAGCTGGAAAGGATGTGCAGCAGGTTAGGGTGGTAAAAGATGCACATGGTAATGTGCTGACAAGTGAGGAGTGTGTGCTGAGAAGATGGAGGGAATATTTCGAAGAGTTGATGAATAAAGAAAATGAGCGAGAGAAAAGGCTGGATGATGTGGTGAGAGTAAATCAGGAAGTAAAAGAGATTAGCAAGGAAGAAGTGTGGGCTGCTATGAAGAGGATGAAGAGTGGAAAGGCAGTTGGTCCAGATGACATTCCAATGGAGGCATGGAAATGTCTAGGAGAGATGGCAGTAGAGTTTCTAACCAGATTGTTTAATAAAATCTTGGAAAGTGAGAGGATGCCTGAGGAGTGGAGACGAAGTGTGCTGGTTCCTATTTTCAAGAACAAGGGTGATGTGCAGAGCTGCAGTAACTACAGAGGCATAAAGCTGATCAGCCACAGCATGAAGTTATGGGAAAGAGTAGTAGAAGCTAGGCTTAGAAAACAGGTGAAGATCTGTGAGCAGCAATATGGTTTCATGCCGAGAAAGAGCACTACAGATGCAATGTTTGCTCTGAGAATACTGCTGGAAAAGTACAGAGAAGGACAGAAAGAGTTACATTGTGTGTTTGTGGACTTAGAAAAAGCTTATGATAGGGTGCCAAGAGAAGAGTTGTGGCATTGTATGAGGAAGTCTGGAGTGGCAGAGAAGTATGTTAGGGTAGTACAGGACATGTACAAGAATAGTGTGACAGCGGTGAGATGCACAGTCGGAATGACAGACTCATTCAAGGTGGAGGTGGGATTACACCAAGGATCAGCTCTGAGTCCTTTCTTGTTTGCAGTGGTGATGGACAGGTTGACAGATGAGATCAGACAGGAGTCCCCATGGACTATGATGTTTGCAGATGACATTGTGATCTGTAGTGAGAGTAGAGAGCAAGTTGAGTCTAGTCTGGAGAAGTGTAGATATGCTTTGGAGAGAAGGGGAATGAAAGTCAGTAGAAGCAAGACTGAGTACATGTGTGTGAATGAGAGGGAGCCCAGTGGAATAGTGCAGTTACAAGGAGTAGAAGTGGTGAAAGTAGATGAGTTTAAATATTTGGGGTCAGCTGTTCAAAGTAATGGAGAGTGTGGTAGAGAGGTGAAGAAGAGAGTGCAGGCAGGGTGGAGTGAGTGGAGAAAGGTGGCAGGAGTGATTTGTGACCGAAGAATATCAGCAAGAGTGAGGGGGAAAGTTTACAAAACAGTAGTGAGACCAGCTATGTTGTATGGTTTAGAGACAGTGGCACTAACAAAAAGACAGGAGGCAGAGCTGGAGGTGGCAGAGCTGAAGATGTTGAGATTCTCTTTGGGAGTGACAAGAATGGACAAGATTAGGAATGAACATATCAGAGGGACAGCTCAGGTGGGACGGTTTGGAGACAAAGTCAGAGAGGCAAGATTAAGATGGTTTGGACATGTGCAGAGGAGGGACCCAGGGTATATAGGGAGAAGGATGCTGAGGATGGAGCCACCAGGCAGGAGGAGAAGAGGGAGACCAAAGAGGAGGTTCATGGATGTGCTGAGAGAGGACATGCAGGTGGTTGGTGTGACAGAGGAAGATACAGAGGACAGGGTGAGATGGAAACGATTGATCTGCTGTGGCGACCCCTAACGGAAACAGCCGAAAGACAAAGAAGAAGAAGTGAAGCGCCTTGAGATGATTTCATCGTGAATTGGCGCTATATAAATTAATAAATTTGAATTTGAATTTGCACCATAAGGCATGCATCATATCTTACTAAAATTGGAGCAATTTTAACTTTTGACCTCTGTGTAATTCTTCATTGACCTCTACCTGGCTACAGCTGCCACCCTGGGATGGCTGTACTACATTTTTGTGTAGGCCACAGCACACCGAGGCTGGATTCAAAGTGTTGTTTTGTCACCTTAAGTGGTACCAAAAACCTGCTTGGCCCATGGACTGTGTGTGTGTGTGTGTGTGTGTGTGTGTGTGTGTGTGTGTGTGTGTGTGTGTGTGTGTGTGTGTGTGTGTGTGTGTGTGTGTGTGTGTGTGTGTGTGAGCTCACCCTGAGAAACGACATCAAAGCAGAAGCTAAATTTATCCCTCTTAATGCCACTTGGTTGAAATGTTGGTAAACGAAAGATGGCGCTAAAAATAGTGCGGACCATCTAATCCTGATCTGGTTACTTGATCAAGTGTTCAGGTGTCTGACATCATCAGAGGCGCAATAACCAGCTGATTATAAGCTTTACCAGGAAACAAGCCAGCACCAGTATTTTACTTCATTATTTGCTCAAATCGGTTGAACACTGGGGTCCCTGACACATGTTGTGATTTTGGGAGTAGCAGCGGTCAAACCAGCTGGTCCATCACTTCAACTCAGAGCCGATGGTTCAGGGTCTGTTTCTGGAGCTTGTCGGGGATAAAAAGTGTATCCTACCAAGATTATTTGCCTATAAATAAACAGCTCAAAGACTACCTAAAATTAACCTTATCTTACTTGTAAGAATGGCATTTTACCGCTAGATGGCGACACCCAAATACAAGAATGGAAGTAAGTGTTTCTGTCCAGGACACATCTTCAGCTTGGACTGAGATTTTGATCACACAGATATGTCTAAAATAACGCAATGTATATTTACGTACATCCAGCTGTTTATTTAGAAAGAATCTCAAATGAGTCATCCACTTGAGTTTGGTTGCATCAAGATGATATTTTCTTTGACTAATACATTAGTTTAAAACCTAGAACATAATATAGTAAATTTTGTGATCTTAAGAAAGAAAAGGTCATCTGCTTTTATCCTTTTTTGTATTAATGCAATTTTTCAAACATAAGATCCACTTTTATTCTTGTTTTCTTGCTTCATTCATTTGTTTTCAGACAGAGTTTAAAGCTACAGTATGTAGGATTTAGTGAGCAGAAATGTCCTGTTGCATTCATGGCCATCTGTTCCTTTGTGCATAATTACCAATTAATTAACAACTCAATGTGTTTCATGAGCACAGAATGAGCCCTTCATATTTATATGGGTGCGGCCCACTCGTGGAGGCCTCGTGAGAGAGAATAATACCCCACCTCTTGTCAAAAAATTGATGGATGACGTCACAGCCAATCAGAATGGACTATGTCACTAAGCCCACGCCCCAACCCCCTCCCCTAATCCCGCCCCCATGACGTGTCACAGCCAATCAGAATCGACTATGTCACTAAGCCCTGCCCCAACCCTTCCCTAATCCCGCCCCTATGATGTCACAGCCAATCAGAGTGAGCCCGCCTCCGGAGTCCTGCCACTCCATAATTGGCCTAATCAGCCTAATTTGCACTGAATGCTGGTCTGAGCATGTATGGGCATGTCTGCCCAATTTGCATCGACTGGGGTTCACCCCTTCCATGAGTCTCTGACGCTATAATATTATATATAAAATAAAGATTTATAAAATGTAATTATTTAATTCTTTATAAAATGTAATTATTTAATTCATTCAACAATTGTTTAGTCTGGGAGCCCTGTGGGATTAACCCTTTAAAAACAGTTCTGACAGAAGCACTCATTGCAGGTGATGTGTGCGCACGGACATGCACGCGTGTGTGTGTGTGCGTCTCCCTTTAAAGCTGGTGCTGAGGTGGAATATCTCGCTTTTCAAACTGCGATGGCCCGTCGTGTTTTAACTTCGCACTGCATAGCCGAAACTCCGGTAAATATTACAACGGTCTCTAATGATGGGGCAGCGCGTAAGAAGGTAAAATTATACAGAAATCGTGTAAAACCGCCTCTACCGCTCGACCACCTGGCTGGGGTAGTGAATTTTGACTCAGGAGCCTGTCTGGGGTATATTTTCGAAGTGTATAAAGCAACCCTGAGTTTTTACATGTTACCCTCTGGTTTGTTGATTGAGCCCCACACCCCGAAAGTGACTTTGTGCACATATGACTGGAGCGTTATGTCCACCGTGGTCACTGCTTATTTGAGAGGGGATGTTTTAGCGGATCCTCAGATAATACGTGCTGAGAACAAAAAACATTTTCAGATTACATGGACCAGTCACGCCAGCTCTCTGTATGAAGTGACCTTCGATAGATATCCTGCTGGGATACCCACTACGGCCAGGATGACCTTGGAACACATCCACGGTAATCAGCAATCCGTCATAGAAGCCCTGGTACTGATGTGGGAAAAATTGTTTTCGGCATATGGGGACAGAATCAGCGGGCTTTTTTGGTGCTGGCTGGAATATAGACATTATCGGAGTCAGAAGAAACCTGACCCCTTTCTTTTGTTAAGGGGAATCTGGCCACTCCCACCCCACCCCACTATATATATTCATCAGCGGGCCAGGATGTGCTACCATTCGACAACCGACATCATGACTCAAGCTTTCACATCAGCTCACATTCCTCCAGCTTCACCCCCACCAGAGGAGGACGTCGATCGTGAGGGTCATTACACCTGCTACGAGGAAGAAGACTGCTCGCAGGACTTCTTCACCACACCGCCTGAATCCTGGCCGGGTTAACATGAGCTTTCCTCGGCTGAAGCATCGGTGATGTGGGGCGAAGAAGCCCAAGGGGTGTACCCTTGGTAACCATCTGTAATTTTAGACAACGGACCAGGATCACCCCCCAGTGTTTACGTCGGGGGTCAACCTGCGGCTCCAGCGGAGGTCTTGGGTGAAACATCCCTCCCAAACCACCTGATACAAGAAGCGCTGTGTGGCGAGATGTACGTCACACCAGTCATGGGTGACCAGCTGGACGGACGTCTCTCCGACGAATTTTTGAAAACAATGAAACTGGCCGTCATCCATCTGCTGGCTGGAGTGATTGCGAACTGTAGAAAGGAATTCTGTTACGGCTGTCAGGTCGAGCATCTGAGTCAGACACAGCACGAATGTATGGAAGAAGTATCTGGATTCTTTTACCCACTCAATTTCCATCGTCTGATAAAAAGCCTCTGGACGGAACGGTTTATTCCTGCAGTGCTCAAATTGCTGGCGAGCCATTACATATTTCCCTCACCGACGAGAGTCCAGAGTGTGGCTGAAAACATCTTCAACGAGCTGAAACACTGTGATAATTTTGCTGAACCAGATATCCAGCTGTTTGGAGCATGCAAATCCCACTCACATTTGTGAAATGGAGGATGTCTGGCACAGCCTGATATGATCGTCACCTGCAGAGCTTTTTGTTTTAATATATATATATGTGTGTGTGTGTGTGTGTGTGTGTGTGTGTGTCAGCATTCAATTTATCATGGGAAATTATCTGATTAATCTGTGTCGAGGTGTAAGGGATCATTCTGTCATTCGTGAACTGTCGCATGTTTTAAATCAGGCTGTCACACGCAGGCTGAACAACATTACAATGTCTTCTGTATTGGAAAGGGTGTTGGACTCTGTTAAAAATCAGGCCGCTGCAGAGTTTTTGGAGGAAAACGTGCTACGAACCGTTTCGCAAATAGCGGATAACTCTGCCTACATTGTCTTACGCAGCATTTCCGTTCTGGTTACTGACAATTTTCCTCGATTTAATCCCTACCACCTCTTTACACTGTACGCATTTATCGTGGACGTCCTTTGTCACAGTGTAAGACAACAACTCCTGGAGAGATCTGAAGTCCTGACCGTCCTACAGAAACTTAATACAGCGATTTGTCTGAATAATGGCGGGGATGTTTTACACCGAACCCTGCAGATGATTAAATGATAACATCTTTTTCTGTTTTTTTTTTTTTAATGAATGATTAAAAAATGTGTAAAACAATAATTTCTCTGTTTTTAAGTTGCCTGTGTAAAACAATAATTTCTCAGTTTTTTGAGTTGTATGCATTTGTAATAAAATGATATATATATATATATAAACTAGGATTGCCTGTTTTTTCATCATTCACATACTTGATCCTTTACATGATGGCTGAAGAAAGATTGATGAGAAATGTGTATTATGACCCTTCAAATCCTGGAAGCTTCGGCGGTGTGGAACGCTTACAGAAGACTATCAAACCCAAATCCGGGGTTAAACCCTCCAGGAAAGATGTGGAGTATTTCTTGTCCGTGGAAGATGCTTACACTTTACATAAACCCACAAGGATGAATTTTACCAGAAATAGGGTGTTTGTTACAGCCCCTATGATTATGAACAATTCCAGGCTGATCTCTGCGATATGCAGGCTTTATCAGCTCATAATGACGACTATAATATCTCTTAACAGTCATAGACATATTTTCAAAAAAGCATATGCCAGGCTTCTCAAAAAAACCCAAAAAAAAAACAGGTCGTGAGGTCTCAAACGCTTTCACCACCATTTTACAAGAAAGCGGAGTCCCACAGAAGTTGCAGACTGATGCTGGGAAAGAATTTTTCAACAAGGTTTTTTCAGCCCTCATGAAAAAAAAAACAGCATAAAACATTTTTCAACTGCCAGCGATCTGAAGGCCTCAGTCGTTGAACGCTTTAATCAGACACTAAAAACCAAGATGTGGAGGTTTTTCACTGCAAACAATACACGTCGTTACATTGACGTGCTGCAGGATTTGCTTAAAGCCTATAATGCGTCTTATCATAAAAGCATTAAGATGAGTCCAAATGAGGTTAATGCTCAAAATGTCGATTAAGTGTTTCAAAATTTGTATGGGACTTTTCCCCTACGCACAAAGCCTATGACGCTTAAATATAAGGTTGGTGATATAGTCAGGATCTCCAAGCTCAGGGGAGTTTTTGATAAAAAATATCAACAGAGTTTTACAGATGAAATGTTCACAGTGTCAGAATGTATTCCACGTTCCCCACCTGTGTATAAATTAACGGGCTACGACGGCGAGATCATTGAAGATTCATTTTATGAACCATAATTGCAGAAGGTTAAAATATCAAAAGACAAACTGTATCAGGTTCAAGAAATTATTCGTGAACGTTTTACCAAGGGGAAGAAATTTATATTTGTCAGGTGGAAGAACTGGCCTGAGAAATTTAACTCCTGGGTTCCTGCAGACCAACTGATGGCCATATAAATGTGACGACGTCTATCTTCAACCAGCATATGAAAAATGGATCGGGACCTGAGACAAGGTTTTTATGTGACTCTGTCTTCAAATGCCAGCCTAAAAGTATTCCCAGATAACACGATTTCATGCTACCAGGTGGACTTGGCTCGACACCTAGATTTAAAGGGAGAGTGGGTTGTGGCACTGACGGAGATTTCTTATCCTCACACTTGGTTAAATATTCAGGAAAAACATTGCTCTACGTTTCAGGTGAAAAAAATTACAGGACTTCCATCCAAGAACAAAATCTCTGTTCACTTGAGTTCTTTTGAGGCAGGATATTATGACAACTTTGACCTTATTGCAATGCAGTAAACTCTCATTTGAAGAACAGAGATCCATTGATCTCTTTAAAATATGAGGATATTCAAAAAAATTTTGTGTGGGAAGGAAACGGTACCTGCCACATACATTTTAAACCCCAACGGCGTACATGCTGGGGTTACAGCCTGATAAGTGGTTGAGATGCGGGCCTCGGGCCGTGACCTCCCCACGTTTCCCTGATATAAAAGGCGGGTTATATCATTTTTTTCTGTTACACAGACGTTGTTCAGGCTCAGACGACGGGTGACAGTTTTGCTTCTCTGCTCCGCTGTTTCGAGATCCAAGGGAAGTTTGGAGAAATTATCACGCAAAGATTCAACCCTGCTTATTATATTCCAGTTTCAAAAAGACACATTGAAAAGATACGTGTTGAGATTCATACAGATCAAGATGAGCCCGTTAAATTCACATATACAACAACAGACAAGACAACTTTGGATGCTGTAGCTCCTCTAAAAAAGAGAGCTTTAAATCAGAAGTGCCTGACTCCGTGGTATAACTCACAAACTCGTAGCTTAAAGCAGATAACCCGTAAGTTGGAGAGGAAATGGCGTCTCACTAACTTAGAAGATCTTCACTTAGCCTGGAAAAAGAGTCTGTTGCTCTATAAAAAAGCCCTCCGTAAAGCTAGGACATCTTTCTACTCATCACTAATTGAAGAAAATAAGAACAACCCCAGGTTTCTTTTCAGCACTGTAGCCAGGCTGACAAAGAGTCAGAGCTCTATTGAGCTGAGTATCCCATTAACTTTAACTAGTAATGACTTCATGACTTTCTTTGCTAACAAAATTTTAACTATTAGAGAAAAAATTACTCATAACCATCCCAAAGACGTATCGTTATCTTTGGCTGCTTTCAGTGATGCCGGTATTTGGTTAGACTCTTTCTCTCCGATTGTTCTGTCTGAGTTATTTTCATTAGTTACTTCATCCAAACCATCAACATGTTTATTAGACCCCATTCCTACCAGGCTGCTCAAGGAAGCCCTACCATTATTTAATGCTTCGATCTTAAATATGATCAATCTATCTTTATTAGTTGGCTATGTACCACAGGCTTTTAAGGTGGCAGTAATTAAACCATTACTTAAAAAGCCATCACTTGACCCAGCTATCTTAGCTAATTATAGGCCAATCTCCAACCTTCCTTTTCTCTCAAAAATTCTTGAAAGGGTAGTTGTAAAACAGCTAACTGATCACCTGCAGAGGAATGGTCTATTTGAAGAGTTTCAGTCAGGTTTTAGAATTCATCATAGTACAGAAACAGCATTAGTGAAGGTTACAAATGATCTTCTTATGGCCTCGGACAGTGGACTCTCTGTGCTTGTTCTGTTAGACCTCAGTGCTGCTTTTGATACTGTTGACCATAAAATTTTATTACAGAGATTAGAGCATGCCATAGGTATTAAAGGCACTGCGCTGCGGTGGTTTGAATCATATTTGTCTAATAGATTACAATTTGTTCATGTAAATGGGGAATCTTCTTCACAGACTAAAGTTAATTATGGAGTTCCACAAGGTTCTGTGCTAGGACCAATTTTATTCACTTTATACATGCTTCCCTTAGGCAGTATTATTAGACGGTATTGCTTAAATTTTCATTGTTACGCAGATGATACCCAGCTTTATCTATCCATGAAGCCAGAGGACACACACCAATTAGCTAAACTGCAGGATTGTCTTACAGACATAAAGACATGGATGACCTCTAATTTCCTGCTTTTAAATTCAGATAAAACTGAAGTTATTGTACTTGGCCCCACAAATCTTAGAAACATGGTGTCTAACCAGATCCTTACTCTGGATGGCATTACCCTGACCTCTAGTAATACTGTGAGAAATCTTGGAGTCATTTTTGATCAGGATATGTCATTCAAAGCGCATATTAAACAAATATGTAGGACTGCTTTTTTGCATTTACGCAATATCTCTAAAATCAGAAAGGTCTTGTCTCAGAGTGATGCTGAAAAACTAATTCATGCATTTATTTCCTCTAGGCTGGACTATTGTAATTCATTATTATCAGGTTGTCCTAAAAGTTCCCTAAAAAGCCTTCAGTTAATTCAAAATGCTGCAGCTAGAGTACTGACGGGGACTAGAAGGAGAGAGCATATCTCACCCATATTGGCCTCTCTTCATTGGCTTCCTGTTAATTCTAGAATAGAATTTAAAATTCTTCTTCTTACTTATAAGGTTTTGAATAATCAGGTCCCATCTTATCTTAGGGACCTCGTAGTACCATATCACCCCAATAGAGCGCTTCGCTCTCAGACTGCAGGCTTACTTGTAGTTCCTAGGGTTTGTAAGAGTAGAATGGGAGGCAGAGCCTTCAGCTTTCAGGCTCCTCTCCTGTGGAACCAGCTCCCAATTCAGATCAGGGAGACAGACACCCTCTCTACTTTTAAGATTAGGCTTAAAACTTTCCTTTTTGCTAAAGCTTATAGTTAGGGCTGGATCAGGTGACCCTGAACCATCCCTTAGTTATGCTGCTATAGACGTAGACTGCTGGGGGGTTCCCATGATGCACTGTTTCTTTCTCTTTTTGCTCTGTATGCACCACTCTGCATTTAATCATTAGTGATCGATCTCTGCTCCCCTCCACAGCATGTCTTTTTCCTGGTTCTCTCCCTCAGCCCCAACCAGTCCCAGCAGAAGACTGCCCCTCCCTGAGCCTGGTTCTGCTGGAGGTTTCTTCCTGTTAAAAGGGAGTTTTTCCTTCCCACTGTAGCCAAGTGCTTGCTCACAGGGGGTCGTTTTGACCGTTGGGGTTTTACATAATTATTGTATGGCCTTGCCTTACAATATAAAGCGCCTTGGGGCAACTGTTTGTTGTGATGTGGTGTTATATAAAAAAATTGATTGATTGATTGATATAGGAAAGTGATTGTCACGTTACACTTTAAAGCGACGGGTTAAAAAAAACAATGCAACCTGATGTTTATAGATTCGTTCCTTATTATGAAAATCAGGTCGGTCACAGTTTTTCCGCTGCCCCCGTTATGTACGGGAAAGGTTTGGGTAACATATTTTCAAAATGATTCAAGTTTGTCACGCCTTTATTTAAATAAGGATACGCCAAAAATATCGCGTCCGATGTGGTGAACCGTGTGGTTGAAAGGGTGTCCCATCCTCAGGTAGCCGGCGTGCAGGAAGCATCTGGGATCACGGTACTCTTGCGACGCCCCAGGAAACGCATAGGCAGGGGTAAAAAACCAAGAGTCTCGAACAAACGTGACAGTTCGACGGAACACCAAGAAGAGAAGACCGTCTCATAATATTTTTTCTTAAGGATGAGCCTGTTACAATATAATTCACCCGAGTGCGCCATGAGCGAGCTAGACCTGTTTACCGTCCCAGCGACACAACTCTTGATAGAGGACAGTCAATATGTGGAAATAACTCAGATATCAGCACTGACTGACACCAGACCGATCAATTTTTTTATCCCCAGAGACGGAGAAAGATACCTGGATTTAAATAACACGCTGATTCATCTCTGGGTGAAAATTACAAATGCTGACGGGAGTAATCTGGCTGCTGACGCCAGCTTGGGGCTAATAAATTACCCCCTGAACACAATTTTTTCACAGATCGATGTCACTCTGGGTGACAGGTTAATTTCGCAGTCCAGCGCCACACATCCTTACAGGGCTATGAATGAAATATTACTGAACTTCTCAGCTGAATCACTCAAATCTCAGTTCACAGTAGGCCTTTTTTCAAAGACACAGCAGGCAAGCTGGATTCAACTGTGTCAGCTGATGATGGGCCCAACACAGGTCTGGTGAGCAGATTGCGCCTCACCGCTCAGTCGAGAGAAATCCACCTGCTTGGTCCGTTACACGCAGACATCTTTTTCTGCGAGAGGTCGTTGTTAAATAATGTTGATGGTGCCGCTTTCAGCCTGATGTGTGCTGATAACAGCACTTTTTGTTAAACATCCTGGGAGCATCTCTTTTTGTTAAAAAAGTCTCAGTCTCCCCAGCAGTTCGTCTCGGCCACAATGCAGCGTTATTGAAAGGGAACGCCCTGTATCCGTTATCACGGATTAATGTGAAAACCTATGATATCCCTCACAATTCCAGAATTTGTAATCAGGAAAATCTGTTTCTTGGGGTCATGCCGAAATACGTTGTCCTGGGTATAGTGAACCACAATGCTTTCGGTGGAAAAATGGATTAATCCCCATTTAACTTCTGAAACTACGATGTGGACTATCTGGCTCTAAGCCAAAATGGGAACCCTTCCAACTGCAATTTAACAATGGGATCTCCATCAGAGAGTTTTATCATTTGTACACAGCCACAGGGAGACATTTGAAGGATCTTCCTCTCTGTATAACTCGTGACGATTTCCCACTGGGATACACCTTGTACGCCTTTAACCTGAGTCCGGAGGAGGATACGGGGGCATTGTCACCAGTTTCTACTGGCAGTCTAAGGCTGGAAATGCGTTTCAGAGTGGCAACCCCGAATACGATAACGCTAGTCGTCTACGCGTGCTACGACTCCATTCTTGAAATTAACTCCAAACGGCAAGTGTTGGTCGATTTTTACTGAACCATGAACACCCTCAAGTTGGAGGCCGTGATGAGACATTTAGCAGGAAACATTTTCGGAGGAATGTGGACCTGTGATGAATTAGATCGCATCAAAGTGAAACCGCCTGCTTTTTTCATAGTAAATACCCACCCGAGGCATTTACCGGGTGAACACTGGCTGGCGATCACTGTTGAAAAAGATGGTGGAGCTACGTTTTTTGATTCCTTTGGATTTAGCCCGGACTTCAACCTGTACCCCAAAGGTATCCTACAGTATTTGGAAAATCAACACGGGATTACAAAGATTTTCTATCATAATAGACAGCTACAACATGAAATGTCAGATGTGTGCGGGCAACACTGTCTTTTATTTATCTAAAAGAGCCTGCGGGCTGTCCTACAAAGATGAACTGTCTTTATACACTGCAACACTGTTAAGAACGACGATATGGTTTTTGAATTTGTGAAGGAATATCAGCAATGTACCAGAACAGGCTGTAAGAGCTTGTGTAACCAGTGTTCATGTTGTTTTCATGCGATTAAAACCTGTTACAATTTACACCGAATGAAATCGCTGTAGACTGTTACTTTTGTAAAGATTTTTATTGTGGTGATAAACATGCTGTATAACAACAAATTATATATTAAATAAATGATTAGTACAATAACAAGGTCTGCTTCTTTTATTTGAAAACTCTGTGATCTTCTTTCATGCTGGAAGTGTCACCGGCATGATGCCTGGGTATCTCTGACTATGTTGCTGATCCAGTTAGTCCCAGAAAGCAATGTTTATGCAGGAAATTCTTCCCAAATGATCGGCTTCACCTTTGTTTTCTTCTTGCTGGGGGATTTGGTTGCAAGTGGTGACTCATCTGGCGATATACTTTGGCTTTTTTTTTTATTTCTGCAGTTCTTCGCGGGATGTAGGGTTTGAAATGAAGGTCACAGGAATATTATATTCATTCAAAACAGTAAGAAAACAGCCCCAGCCTGTTGGAGGGTTGGATTTTTTGAAGGAAGAGCTGAGATGTTTCATGAGATCGATTGCACGGGAACTCTTAACTGCCCGCCCGTTATAAATAAATTCACCCGATGCGGTCCAAGTAGTATTACCTGTGGAAATCTTCCTCATAATATACTCTGCGTTCTTACGGTCTCTCGAGGGCAGGTTCTCTATCACCTCCCTCACGGTACCCGTGAACTCCTCCTCTTTCGGTGTAATAATGGACTCCTTTTCAGAGGGTGAAACACGTGCCTGCTTTTCATTCTCCCCCTGCCTGATAAGCCTTAAATAACACTGCAGGAGAGCCTAGTATTTTTTAATTTTCTCATAAGGACTCTGTCCATCCTTGGCTATAGCTGCCCTCATTTTAAAATCCAAATCATTTTCAGCGGACTGTCTGATGTCTGCACTACCAGGATTCAACCGTTGTGTATTTGAGGTCATCTGTTCAAGTTGCTGGGGCATTAACAGAAACATCTTCTGAGTCGATTTTGACGTCATTTATCCTCGTATGAGTTGAGTAATAATCGACAGTGCAGCAGCCAGTAGACGCCAACAAGAACCCTCCAGTCTGTAAAAGACTCCTGCGTTTACTCTTTAAGCTGGTCTTTTTAGCCACCAAAAGCCGTAAAGCTTTTCTCCTCCTTTTCAGGGTGCTGAATTGTCTCCTGTTCAGGATAATATTACCCTTTAAAATATTCAGAGCAATCTCAGATAAGGTATGCAGAAGGTCCAGAGCCGCTGTTCTCAAAATGTCTTGACGCTGATGTGGGCTGGCTTTGATTAGAGTTTTAAGAATGTCGGCGTTCCTTTTTAAAAGTGAGCTCATGGTCTCCTGCTGGATTTTGCAACATAAACAGTCGGCCACTGATTTTGCAACAACCCTGTTCTCAGTCTAAATAAATCTGGGCAGTTTTGTGTACAGTCCAGGAATAAATATCCGTATGGTTCACTGGTTGCGTCTTCTAAGCTGTCCAAAAAATATTGTTTTTTGGAGGGGAACATTTGTTGAGCTAAAATATTAAAATGCAGCTTATCATGTGGGTTTTTAAAGAGCACCATATAGCTTGTGTTGAGACTGATTGTTCTGCTGTATTTCCCCTGATGAAACACATTCTGAGTTATTAAAATTATCGACATATTCCTATGGTGTCTGTACTGTGTAAATACTCTCACAACTCCGGGGTCATCAGCTGTCTGAAAAATGAGATCATCCAATATTATCAGGTGAGACTGACCAGAAGGAAAAAGGCTTTCGTCTTCGAAAGAATCAGGCAGACCTTACACAAATTTAATGTTTTTATTCTTCACCCTCACTTCAGAGTACATGGGTTGGAATGAGGTGTAAAGCCATACAATATTTTCTGGCACATCTTTCATTACATGATCACAGTTCTCCAATAATGATTTAACAAAAACAGTTTTTCCTGATCTACTTGGTCCTATTATGAGGCATGAGAGAGGTGTCTGGAATCTCAGGTCAAACAGGATAGGCTCTCCAAAATCAGACATGCTTTTCAGTATCCAACGGGTTCAGTCAGACCGTCAGGCAAAAGTCGTTGTCATACACAACTCGGAAGGTTTTCTGGAATGACGCGTTTGTCAGCTTGAAGCCGTTTTTATGACGTTTGATACCCTGCTGTGGCGCTTTGATCATGGACCCGTTGGCAGGATTTTTTACATAACCCTCGATTAAGTCTTTGACGCTGTCAAAGTTTATTTTTTGACAGCTAGCACGAGTTTGTGTGATCCCTTTCACGCACATAACAGTTTTTCCACTCAAGGTTTTATAGGCGTAACTTTTCTGTCCCGCCGCCGCAAATTCAACAATACTGTCCCCACTCAACTCATCTGTTAACTGCCCGAGAAAATTACCGGTGGGTAACGGGGTTTCACCATCCCTGCAGACATAGATCAGGCTATCTGTATCGTAGTACAGGATCCTCTCTGGGGTCGCCACCTTTTCCATAAATCCATACAGAGTCAAGCGCGTATATGACGTGGTGAATGCCGCAATAAATATATTCTCTGCTTTACCCAGACGAGCTATGTATTGTGACCCATACTGCCATTGGACCATAGCTACATCATTATTCAGAAATAAAAAATAGGTGATGTCATACTGGTCATAGAATAGAAACCTGAAAAATTCCTCAGCATTCCTGATGAGTTTGGTTTGTGTGAGATTATTCCTCTGAGCGAATTTCCCCCAGAATGAATAATTAAATTTGTCCATGGGTCTAATCAGATTTTTTGATTGATCCAGTAGTCCGTGACATATTTCTCCCTGCTATCAGAGTCTTTATCAGATTCCGGTGGATATCCAGACGCCTCCTGTTTATGTTTTAAAAACGTGTTTATGTACCCCACAAATATATTATCGCTTTTAGTTTCGAAATACCAGACCTCGTTAATCTCTGCCACAATGTAACCTTTATCCAAAGCTTTGTGAAATTCAGGGGTCGGCCACGTCCCGTTCAAAGCTCTATCCTGATCGCTGTGTGTGCATGATTCATCTTAGTTGTTGAGATTAGCACACAGGCGACAAAGAGGAAAGACTAGCTTTCCCTGAGGCATCCAGTAAGGAAGAATGGGGAAATGTAACCTGCGCGGCAGGTACACGCTAGCTTTGATGAGACCGAAGTATGAACGAGGGTCTTGGAAATCCCTGACGATGATTTTCGGATGTCCTGTGGGTTATGTGAAATTTACGTTAACGTAAGGGTACAACAATGTCACATCAACATAATGAATCTGTTGACCCTCACCTGAGGTGTACCACAGACGCGCAGGGGCTGTCTGTCCCCCGTACAAAGCGTCTCTTGGTTCGAGGAGTTTCGGGGCTTGGTACTGCTGGAGAAATTGTCGGACTGTCTGATACTTTTTTTCATGTTATTCCATTCGTGCTTCCAGATAATGGTAAGACTGACAACCTCCATCACCCGCAAAGCTGCTAATTTCATCTGACACACCGCGTACAGCTGAACGAATGTGGTGTTCAAAAGAGGATTTTTTTTCATTGGCCAGAAAACAGGTTGGATAAAAGGAATCAAGGAATTCCCAGACATTTTTCACCCCGTTAACCTCTGCATAACCATCAACGGTATACGCCCCCAGCTTTTTCTCACCCTGGTTCAGTGCGTGATCGATTGTAATATTTTGGTTCTCCATTTCCCATTCTAGCCATTGAATCAAACCGTCTGAAACTCTTTTATGCTGTTGGCGGTAACTGTCAGCTGACGGTAAGGCCAATGAATTAGGTGGAAGAAAGTTTGTTTTAAAAACTTTCATACATGCTGAGACAATTGTACTGCAGCTGAAAGGGTCCACACGTGTTTCGCTAACAAATTCCTTCATAAATTTAGTGCATGCTGCTGCGAGAAGTCTAGTGTCATTATCACAGTACATCATCGCCTCCGCTTTAAAATTGAAAACGGAGTTCTGTCTGGTTCTGTACCATGCATCAATTTCCCGTTTTTCTGTCTCAGACATTTTTGCCACGCCATACGCTGCGGGATCAGGATATGGACCAATATAATCCAAATTTTTTGCTGAGCTGAACAGGTGTGAAAAGTAACCTTTCCGCATACCCACCTCCACTTCAATACCCATAGCTTTCGGCATTTGAGCAAGGCGCATGGTTAAAAATGACAGCGAATCAATGTACTTCTGCCTGAACTCCCGATCGGACATTTGCAGAAGTTTACTCCCTGTCATAATCAGTTCAGGAGTGATATCCTGACTGATTAAATATTGCAGAAGGAGATAACCGTCGAATCCTTTAGAATTGTGCACTATGAAGATGTGATCCTCGAATTTCTTTGCTCTAACATGTTTAAAAAATTCAGCAACGCAATCAGTCCCCCATGCTTTCCAGATGCGGCCAGTCATCGTCTGGGTGCTGACATAAAACGGGACATGTTCTCCGACATCATTCATAAATGTTTCAAAGTCATAAAACACGTATTTGTCAGAATAAGACTCTGGTGGTTTGATTGGTGTCATATAGCATAAGTGGGGCTCGTCTGTCTCCTCAAGCTTTTCACCGCATATCGGACGACAAGTGCTTACAGACGTGAGGGCTGCTTTTTTAGAGAAGGGTACATAATACTCTCTTCTGCATTTAAGACATATTTTCCTGCAATCACGCAGGCTTACAGATTTACCTGCGACAGGTTGCAACCTCAGTTCTTTATGCCTGACATAGCATAGCTCAGACTGACAGTTCTTGTTACAATCAGCACAGGAAATAGGGTGTTTATCATTGTCTCCACAGTCAGGGGTCTTGCATACAGCGCAGCGCTGTGAGCAGGAGTGCCCCCGCTGACATCATATCCGGTAAAGCAAAAATCACAGAAATATTTCACCCCCAGGAACTGTTTCAGGTTCATGATACCGTAATAATGGTTTTTGAAAAGAAATACAAATGCTGTTTTTTCAGGGGAGTGATTAATCTGCGCTGTGTGGAATTTGGATAGCTTTCTTTCCCCGTCAGCTCTAAAAAACACCACAATTTTGCAATCGAGAGCCAATTCAAATTTTCCAAGGTGGTCAAACGACACAGGTGTGCTCGTCGATAATCCAACGGAACTTTGTAACTCGTACACCCTGGTGGTGGCTTCCTGGGTAGTGAGATGTCAGTTTAATAATTGGATGAGATTTATTGCAAAACATAGCTGATTTTCAACATTACGCACAATGTTGAGACACCAGGCCTTTTTCACTATCAGCTCATCATCGAGAAGGCTGGTTATTTTATGCTTATAACGCCCACCAGTGGGATTATTCATGACTTGAACAACCAATTCGAGCGAGCTGTCAGATAACACATTCACGTTTGACTGAACAAGGCACTCGAGAAGATTTTGGAACCCAGCCAAATCACCACTGGCTTCGCATGTCCTGATAAGAGCCACCTGATTGTGAAGACTTTCACCTCTAATTTCTGCCTGTACAATGTCACCCTCCCTGGCATATGACAGCGCTCTTTCAACAGAGCTTTGAAAGGTGGTCATAACACCATTGTAAAACTGAGCAAAGTCTGGGGTATCACCTGTTGCAGGGAAATTTAACATTTGCCGGATTTCCACGTTATTAAACCTGTTTCTGGTTGTTGTAACAAGATTTCTCCCTGCCCCGCTCATGACAGGTGCCCCTCCCGCACGATCCCTGCTCTGACGGTGTGATTCTAATTCACTGCGCAGAAGTGATGACGTTCCCGGTCTCTCATCTTCTCCCCTTGAGGAGGAAATCGTGCTGATTAGAAGGGGGGTTGGTGAGGAGGCTCCTGGTATTTCGCCATCCAAGCCAGTTTTGATGGGCCGGGCTAAGCCGTTTAACGCCTCCGTTAACTGTGTCAGACGTATTTGGTTTTGGAATTCGGCCTGATAATACGATGCGGGGATGTTCTCTCTGGTGACTCATGTAGGGGATCTCCAGGCTGACACGTATCATTTAAAGAATTATTTATTTCTGGAATTAAGGCGGTGAGATAAGGATTCACTCCTGATTCGGGTGAAGGAGGGTTTAAACCATTTAACGCTTCTGTTAAAGGGGTCAAATGTATACGGTTTTGGAATTCGGCCTGATTAATACGGTGCGGGGGTGTTCTCTCTGGTGAGTCATGTAGGGGATCTCCAAGCTGACATGTATCATTTAAAGCATTATTTATTTCTGAAATTAAGGTGGTGAGATAAGGATTCACTCCTGATTTGGGTGACCTATCTTGACTGTCCTCTGACATATTGAAAAACAATGAAAAATCAGTATCCCTCTGTATATGAGTTAATACCAGTTCAGCTGTGATGAATGTGCTAAACGAGGTTGACTAATTGAGTGATGCAGGTCTGAATCTGGAGGTTGTCCGGGCGCCGGTCAACAGGTCTCCTCCTTCTCCAGGAGCTGCTCGAAATCTCCTGGCTGAAATATACAGATTTTACGTGTTATGAATAATTTATCGCTTAATTACATGTCATGTCTACAGAAAGCTTTTGCAAATACTCACCAAAGAACGCAGGAAGGGATCTATCCTCGGTGTCAACAGCTGCCTCCACCCCCCTGAAGGTTCGACTGAAGGAGAGGTCTGCACTGGTTCTGTAACACAGACATGTATGTGAATCTTTATAAGTATAGGGTATGCAACCTTATACAGATGTAAACAATAAATATTACCAAAAAGTAAAATAATTATTAGGTATGATAGAAAATAAATTAATTATTACACAAGTTCACTTTTCATTAGAAAGAAAATTTTTAGGAACGGAGGGTAATTTACCTAGCACCTCTTCTTCAGGCTTGAATTCTAAAAGTGAAGACAGAGAGAGAGAGAGAGAGAGAGAGAGAGAGAGAGAGAGAGAGAGAGAGAGAGAGAGAGAGAGAGAGAATTATATGTGCTCCTCAAACGCTAAAAAATAAATACATACACAAATAAATAAATAAATAATCTGAGATAATTACCTTCCGGGCTGGCGCACGTCCGAAACACGTTTGTAATGCCCGCGTAGATTTCTCTAAAACACAGAGCAGATATACAATTGTCAGGTTTTACCCTTTTTACCTGCAAATACAAAAATAAGACTCAACAGAACCAGACAGATAGTAGAAATACTTTTGGTGGCTTTGCACAAAGGGGAAAAGCTCAACAGAACTTTCTGTGCAATCTTCCGAAGAGGTCCCACTTTTCAGCCTTTTTATTGAGACACAAACATGGGTGGTTACAGGGTGAATCATTCATTTACATACACGTGATCATATGATGCACATCGCAGGCAGACAGATACCAGGCACTTCAAGGCTGTGGAGCATTCTGTTCCTCTGACTAATCAGTTTCTGCTGGCACATGTTAAACCACAACCAGGGACATGCAGTAATTGATCAAGCCTCTGTCTGCAACCTTGATGGTTTTGGAATGTTAAGCAATTATTTTCACAGGGCTCATCTCAGGTTGTGGTAATAGGAGAATTATGGTCAAAAGAAAAAATATATATATGTGAGTAAATGATCATTTTAATGGCATATGTGAATTTTTCCCACATAATCCCTCCTGTTTATCATTTATGAACATGTATGTACAAAAACACCATTCTAAAACATCAGTTATAATCTCTTGCCAGTAACATTTTTAATTACAACATCATGAACAGAATGGATGTCATCTCAAGTTTTACTTTACGTATTCACACAGAAGTCGTGTCATCATAGGCGTCTGGGTCATCTCGCATTAAAGATTGATAGTGGCATTGGGGTTGCTGGCGTTGAAGAATGTTGCATTGGACAAATTTTTGCTCTATAGTTTTAACGATCATGGAACGGATGCAGGGTATTATACAGCAGAATAACACGAAAAATACAGCCATTATTACAAAGACCGGAGTCAATACTTTGAGCAGTAGTTGCCACCAGGTACCAGAAGAAAACCAGGACCAGAAGTCCCAGTGGTGGGAATGCATGGTGGACTCAACTGAGTCCCGAACTTCAGTCATTTCTCGCAAGGCTCGGGTGATAGCTCCTCCATCAGCGGTGTTATTTGGAATGAAAGTGCAGCATGCTGTGCCCACTGTAGCGCACACACCTCCCTGTGGTGCGGCCAACAAGTCCAGAACCATACAGTTCTGTAACACCATAAGTCGGAGGGCTCTTATTTCTTCCGTCGTAGCGTTTGCCATCGTGAGGGTGGAGTTTATAAAACGTGAGAAAATATATCGTGTCATTTCCACTTGATCTGCCACCAGGTTGACTCCGGCTTGAGGAACAATAAAGCTGAATAAAACCCTCCATCCCCAAAGATACGTTTTTCTGGAGGTATGTCTCCTACAGTATCAACTAGAGTGCGCTTGGATCATTTGATATTGTGGGCTTCCCTGAATTTAAGAGTAGAGGTTGACCATAAATGTTTAGGGATGTAAACTAATTCTTCATGTAAATACACTAATCCGCATGTCCCTCCCCAACCTGGAGGGAGGTGGGCATAGACATTGGTGCCGCAGAGCCAGTAGTAATCAGTTAGTATCCTGTTACCCTTTTTGGAGGGAGCAATTGCAGAACAACCACATCCTGACAAATTATAACACCACGTTTTGTCATCAAATGATTTCTTGTAGAATAGTTGTCTTAAGGTTGCATTGTTGGCACAGGTATTATTATTCATGCATTGTTTTTGGGCAGTTTTATTCTCATACCGACAATAGGTGTAGGTTGCATTGCACAACCATTTGGGAACATCGCCTAATCGTCTAGAACCATTGGCCGTCACGCAATAGTCAAAAGCATGGTATATCAGTAGGTCGGATATTAGTAAGGGATTTTTTTACTTGGGGCCATGCTATTGCATCGGGTGTTCCACTCGCTGAACAATTTATGCGGGTTAACGCGGAAAACCTGGTTATATTAATTGGGATGGTGAAATTGGCCAGGTCTATATCTGTATTTATTCCTGGGTGCATGGACAAAGCTAATAAACAGTCCATTTTAATAAGTGGTGGTACTGTAGCATGTAGCCCATTGTGAGTGTTGGACACTGGCATGTGAGCGCATACATAACAGTTAGATTGATTAGCCATGTGTGAAGTGTAATTCACAAATCTCCACCACATATTCATGGCATATGGGTGGCATGGTGTCTCCGGCGTGTCAACGTATCGTTTCTCTCTGGTGGTCAGCTGTTGTTTCGCCAGTTGAACACATAGCATCCATTGTTGGGCTATCCACCAAAACATTAGTCCCACCAGAACCATACATGCTAAGACCACAGCACAACAGCCTGTCCTGCAATGGGAGGGACGAGTACACCTCTTTGGGCCGCGCTCTCCCTGCTCATTCATTTCAGGGCATTGTTGCTAGGCTACAGTGTCACCAGGGAACCACACCTAATTGAGTAGGGATCCCCCTGCTTCACTGACATTGAGACGAACCACCCCTACACGGTGGAACTCCTTTGTAGTCAGACTTCCCCACTACTCGTTTGAGGCTCCTGGCACACGCTGCAGCTTACAGTGGGTTAGATGTATCCACGTCGGTCTTTCAGCAATCTTCACTGTGGTGGGTGTAGTCAGTAGCACTTGATATGGTCCTTCCCAGCGTGGACTGGACCAACACTTTCTTTTGATGGCTTTCACGAACACCCAATCCTCCTGGCTTGACCAGCACTTTAGTCTGTGGACACAAAGAATCAGGCGGCAGTGAATGTGCATTGGATATTTCTTTTTGTTGTAAAGTTTGTCTCATAAAGTCAGCTAGAGTCTGTTCTTCATCTGCTGAGTTCAAGTCCATTGAAAAGAGTGGTAGCCTATAAGGTTGTCCATAGAGGATTTCAAATGGGGTCAGTCCTGAACTGGTCGGCGTTATGTGCATGTACAGCTTCACTAAGTCCAGGCATTCAGGCCAGGGACGGCCTGTGTCCTCCATGCATTTTTTTCAGTCTGCTTTTCACTGTTCCATTTGTGCGTTCTATCAGTCCTGCACTTTGCGGGTGGTATGCACAGTGATGTTTCAGATTTATTTTCAAATTGTCAGCCATTTTCTCCACTACTTCGTTCACAAAGTATGTCCCGTTTTCACTGTACATTGTTTCTGGTATCCCATATTGTGGGACATTGTTTTTACAGAATGTCAGTGCATCAGCATGTCTTGATGGAATGATTTCAACTCATTTGGAGAATGCATCAATTAACACCAGGCAGTATTTGTATGGACCACTTTGATTTAATTCAATGAAATCATTATGTACTGTCTGAAATGGGTACTGTGGCTGTGGAAACTGTCCACGTTTTGGTCTCATATTACCCTGAGGGTTGCATTTCATGCATACAATGCATATTCTGCAAAAGTTTTTTGCATAGGAATTAAACCCAAAGGTGTGAAAATGCTGTTCAATCAGTGATACCATCCCTCCAGTTGACACAAGGCAAGGACCATGGGTCACAAAGGCAGCTGTCTTATGAAGATTTTTAGGAAGGATGGGCCTGTCACCAATGAGGTAGATGTTTGAGGAATTCAATGTCACCCCTTTGTTCAACCACATAGTTTTTTCCTGCTGTGGTGATTGTTGTTGCATGTCTTTCAGAATATCTGAGTCAATAAGTGGAACTTCTGTGTCAGCTGTATAGGCGTCAGAAACACTGTCATTACCAGCCGCTGCTGCTTTAGCAACTGTGTCAGTGAGGCGGTTTCCACTGGAAACATAATCAGTGCCTTTAGTGTGTGCAGTACATTTGCATAAAGCAAGAGCAGACGGGAGGGTTACAGCATATAGAAGGTCTCGCAAAAGGCCAGCATGAGTTACTGGTTTTCCTGTAGAGGGCACCATGCCTCTTTGTTCCCACTGTTTAGCAAAAAAGAAAATTGTAGAGAATGCATACTGGCTGTCGGTATAAATGGACACCTTAAGCTTCTGTCACTTTGCTTTTGCCAAGCAGGCTGTTTTCAGTGCCATTGGTTTGTTTGTCTATTTGCCTGTCAGCAGGATTACACAAAAACTACTAAATTGATTTTCCCCATACTTGGCGGAGGGGTGGAGCACAATTGAACCCAAACCAGAATCCATTAACATTTAGAGATCTGTATAGAGGGTAGAATCAAGAAAAGAAAAATCAAAACAAAACTATTTTACGCTTCATTTAATTTTGTGAGATAGAACAATTTAGAGGATTTTTTGTCAATTTCTCAGAAATTAATACACATCACATCATTTTAAAAAAATCATTTTTCACACCCACTTTAACAATATATTTTATATATATTTTATTTAGTGATTTGGTGCTGATCTAAAAAATGGTAATAATGTAGATTTTATGGAGTTCTGGGGTCTGGTCTGTGAGTGTAGTACAATGTGATCTGTAACTGTTCAGGATGGAGTGCATGCTGTAAATCAGTCAATTGCTTTACAGCCTTTTGAAGTAGGCATGAAGCCTGCGTCATGTCCGTCAGATCCAATGAGTATCTAGTCGCTTCTGTGGCGTCATAAAATATGTCATCTGTAGTCAGTCTGACCACTTTCATTCCTCCTGAAGTTGGGAGGATGCCAATCTTTAGACTTTGTAACAAGTCGCATCCCAGGAGATTCACTGAACATGTTGGAGAAGAGACAGTGGGTTTGTTTATTTCACAGTGGGTGTCTGGATCAGTAATGTTCACTGGTTTCAACATTACTTCTTGGTTAGTCATACCATTAGCTGATTTCACATAAATTGTATTGTGTGATTCTTTTGCTTTAGGGGGCAGTGTGTTCATCACTGTTCTACATGCGCCCGTATCACACAAGAACTCAAAAGGAAGACCATTTACCAGCAAAGTGATGGTGGGTTTGTCTTTCATGCCCATCATTGTCCATGCTCCACAAATGTCCACTGAATCCAATTTGTCATTGTCAGAATCATCAGAGTTATCCTGCCTGTTAGTTGGTGTGACAGGAATGTCATCTGATTTAAATACTGCAGTTTTTGCAGCTTCTAGTCATTTTTCAAAGGGAGGGGCTGATGGAGCGGGGCCCTTCCTTTGAGATGGACCTTGTTGATAGGGGCAGTCTCGTGCCCAATGTCCAAATTTTCCACAACTCCAACAGGTATTTTCCTGTCTGTCAAATATCACGTGTTCTTCCCCTAACCATATTTTTGTACATTTTAATTCTTCCTCTTTTCTCCTCTTCTGTCTCCTTTTTTCACTGCAGCGCTGGTTGTAAATTTGTCAACAATTTATTGTATGGGATCAACTAACAATTTCCCATTAAAGTTGTATTTCCTTCCCCATTTTTCCAAAAAACGTTTTTAGTCAGGGTTTAGTCGATGCATGTATTTTGGATCATTTTCGTAAACTTGTTTACCCTGTGTGTTTCCCATTTTGGTCGTTCATGGGGGTGTCTCCTAGGGAGACCTAAACGAACAATTATTTGTCCCTTTTTACTGTTTGGTTATCAGTCTGACTGCAAAGTGTCAACCACTTCAACCTCCCGAAGGAGGTGAATGACCTTGCCTAGTGCCTCTTTTCGGTCACGTCTTTCAACACAAACGTGTGTGTTGTGTGGGCCGCCGAAGAGGAGGTACTGCTGGCCCACCACCAGAGGGCGCCCTGCCTGTTGGCACTTTTCAGGCTCCAGAGGGCGCACTGGCCAGGTGGATCCTCCAGGTGCACCGTTTGGCTGTTAACTGTCATTCATCACTCATCACTTCATTCCATAAAAGCCTGGGAAAGACACCATAACTCTGCCGAGTTATCAGCTTACCACGCAGGTAAACCAACTCAGCCGTTTTGTGCCGTATGCACATTCAATGTTACTGAAGTCTTTGCAGTTGTGACTTATACTTGCAGTTTGTAGCCGAGTTTGTGGAAGTTGGAGGAGTTGGCGTCTCCACTCCTCACTTCTGACTTATTAAGTATAACAATTGACACTGCACGTCCTCCAGTTTTTCCTCTGCACTTTGGGAGTATTTGGATTTATTCCTACAAGAGAATTTCTGTGAGTTGCTGACTGTTTGCTGGGTGTTCACACACCCACCCTAACCTGTTTTTGTTCCTGCCAGCAGTACCGGGTCTGACAGCCACGAGCGGTGGCCACCTGGGGGAATCGGGACTTGGCGGCTCTGGTGTGTTGCAGGTCACCGTTGGCGGTGGAACTTCGTGGGTCCCGGCTCTTCACTGGATAGGCGTCTCCTACCCTCGGGCCTGCCCACGCGTCACCCTTTTGGTTACTGATTGACTTAAGCATATTTGGTTGTGTTGCACATTTGCATAATAAATTGTCATTTATTTGAATTCCTATTGGCCGTTCATTTAGTTTAGTTTAGTTTATTAAGATCCCCATTAGCCACTGAAAATCAGTAGCTATTCTTCCTGGGGTCTTTTAAAATTCATTACATTCATTTTTCAATACACACACACACACACACACACTCCTCAAGTATGAAAGCCCATAGTTGACTCTAAACTCATGAATTTCCACTTCCATTAAAATCAGATCTGAAATGTGAATAACATAATATACAAAAAAGTAACAGTACAGCTCACTTGAAAAATGTACAAAAATATACAAATATATATATATATATATATATATATACATACATACATACATACACATACACACACACATATGTATATACATACACATACATACACATACATACACAAACATTATGATCATAATGCTCCTCCACGTCGAAAGGAGTCAGTTGAGGTGGCTCGGGCATCTTTTCCGGATGCCCCCTGGACGCCTCGCTGGAGAGGTGTTCTGGGCACGTCCCACTGGGAGGAGGCCCCGGGGAAGACCCAGGACACGCTGGAGGGACTACATCTCTCAGCTGGCTTGGGAACGCCTTGGGGTTCCCCCGGAGGAGCTGGAGGAGGTGTGTGTGGATCGGGAGGTCTGGGCGGCTTTGCTTGAGCTGCTGCCCCCGCGACCCGACTCTGGATAAAGCGGAAGAAAATGGATGGATGGATTATGATCATAATTAGAAGTTCATAGTAACAGTACATAATAAAAAAGTATACATTAGATCATTGTGTGAATAGAAATAGTTTTAACTTCTTCTGAAACAACTTTTTGTTTGTTTCTGACACCAAAAAAGTAGGCAGTGCATTCCAGGCGACCATGGCACGATAAACAACAGTGCATTGCATTTGACCCGTTCTACACACAGGGAGCAAACCTCTTATGTTACTGCTTTGACGACTTACATAATTATGAACATCAGAGAAAAATGACAATTTACTAAAAATAATTTCTGGACTTTTGGTTATAATAACATTTCTAATAAATGTTAACAAAAAATATTTCAGTCTGCATTTTACCATCAGCCAGGCCAGTTCACTGTGCATTGATGTTACACTGGTTCTATATGGACAGCTCAACACAATTCGTGCCACTTTGTTCTGGGCAGCTTGTAACCTGTGCAAATTATATTCAGTTGTATTTGACCAAACCACAGAAGCATAATCCATCTGGGAGAGCACTAATGATTGAACTAACTGTTTGGTTAAATGCTGTGGAATACATTTTCTGCAGTGTCTGATCATACCCATACTGTGACCCATTTTCTGCAACATATAATTTATATGACTGGTCCATGATAACTTAGAGTCTACTATTACACCTAATAATTTTGTTTCTTCTATCTGTTCAACTTTAGTTTCCTTTAACTTTAAATGTAATTTTTGTTTATTTATTTTTAACATATATTGTGATCCAAGTAACATACATTTAGTTTTCTCTGCATTGATTACTAGCTTATTGTTTTGAATCCACTGTGCCACTACTGCCAACACATCATTTAAGATGTTACTGAGTTGTTCTACAGTCGGTGCAGATGCATACAATGTTGTGTCATCTGCATATATCGTCATTGTTGCATGTTTTAGTACAAATGAAAAATCATTAGTAAATATATATTTAGGCCCCCTGTTGTGGGTCCGTGCATTTCACTTTCCCAACAGGATAACTCGGCCACGTCATGGACTCCGAGGGGCGTTCACCACCAACTGAACAGCCAATGGAGATGCAAGGTGTGTAGGCTCCGCCAGGAGGTGCGTTGGGTGAGCTGCAACACATTCTCACCAACCTCAGTTGGCTCTATTAACCGAGCAGGACATTCACCTCAGTCGTAGGATGGAGGCTCTCACCGCTCAGGTGGAGACGCGCACGTCAGGCGCGGCTGCAGCCACTCCTCCTGTGGACCTGTCGCTAAACACAGAAAATCCAGTGGTCATTCAAAGGTCTCGCCCCCGTCACCCGAAGTTTACATTAGCCCCCCTGAACCGCCCCGTGATGTACGCGTCAGACCACAGCCAGGTGGCTTATGTAATTAATTTGCTTCGGGGCAAGGCAGGTGCCTGGGCTACGGCGCTCTGGGAGCAGGACTCACGGCTCCTTTTGACATATACTGGGTTTATCAGGGAATTTCGACAGGTGTTCGATCATCCCAATAGAGGCGAGTCCGCTTCAAATATGCTGCTGTCAATGAGACAGGGACGCCGGAGTTCAGCTGATTACGCAATTGAATTCCATGTTGCGGCAGTGAGGGCCGGTTGGAACTCAGTAGCACACCGCGCCGCCTTTGCAAATGGGCTGTCTCCGACCCTAAAGGAGCATCTGGTGGCTAAGGATCAGCCGCGGGATTTAGATGGGCTTATTGATCTGGTTATTCGCTTGGACAATCGGTTAGAGGAATTCAAGTGGGAGCGAGACGGAGTGGCCGGGTGCGCGCTGTCCCTCTCCCATCCAGATCCGAGTTAGTGCTGTCCTATCCCTGCTCCAAAGCAAGGGTTCTCCGCGTTACATCAGCTCCCCCTGCTGATGTTGCTATGGAAACGAGCAGGGCAAAAGTGACTGAAAAGGAAAAACAAAGGAGACTGGCACGTGGAAAGTGTGTTTACTGCGGCTCGAATGAGCATGCGCAGAATAAGGGGCCCCAGGCGGTTAGGGCCCTGTCCCACTGGCGTTTAGGAGGATTTGCGGATGGAATGCGCACAAAAGTGGCCCACATCCGCCAAACAACCGCAATAACCGTGTAACATTCCTGGATGAGTCGGCCGCCATCCAAACACGTCCGTGATCATCCGCAGAGGCACGCATGTCTGCAGCCAGGATTTTTGAGCGGCTCAAAAATCCTGCTGCGGATGAGATCCACATCACTGCCTGAACACATACTGAAGACATACGCAGGACATACACAACCAATGCGCCGCATATCCCCTGTCATCTGCTGATATCCGCAACCGACGGGTTGGCGCGGCTTGGCAGCGGACCGGGACAGCGTGCAAAACAGAAATGACGCATGCCCAGCACGGCCACATCACAGTCGCAAATGGTATGTCACACATGCAGACAGAGTGGGCACGGATGAAGCGAGTGCATCATGGCCGCTGTGCCCCTCATGGAGGCGCCTCCGCAGTCGCCTTCGCTTCTGTTCCCTGTTATATCCACTTTTCTTCCTCATGTATTCGCTTATCCACCCTGGGACATTTGTCATTTCCACCCACCTTTGTTGTGGACGCTCAGCTTTTGTCTCCTCGTTTCATGCGCAAATCCTCCTAAACGCCAGTGGGACAGGGCCCTTAAACAACAAGGCTCAACCTTAGAGACTGGGCTAAGAGTGAGCCATACTAACCATACGGGTGTCCCACACAAATGCGCACGACTCCCAGTCACAATCCTCTGTGAGCATTTAATCCTTACCGCTCCAGCACTGATCGACACGGGGTCAGAAGGGAACCTACTGGACAGTAGGTGGGCTAAGGAGGTAGGGTTCCCTCTGGTGGCTGTTCCTTCACCATTGAAGGTGCGGGCACTAGATGGCACCCTACTACCAGAAATCACACACCAGACACAGCCTTTAACTTTGGTTGGACAAGCATGGAAAACCTCCTGAAGGAGATGACCAGGGGGCATCCTTACCAGGTGCCCGAACCACCTCAATGGGCACCTGTCACTACGAAGAAGCAGCAGCTGTATTCTGAGTCTCTCCGGGATAGTTGTCAAGGATTTTATATAGTTCATGCTTATATTATCATTTATTTTATATAGTTCATGCTTATATTATATTGCCTTAATTAAGGCACTCCTTCTGCTGAATCACCTCTAAATTATTTACACATTATTCACTTTGTGTGTTTTTAGGAATCCGCTAGGTTGCGTAGCTACTAGCTCTTAGCCGATTTAGCATGGCGGCTTCTCCTGTCTCTCCTGCACTTTTCTGCTCTGGGTGTGAAATGTTTAGTTATTCCTCGGCCTCCTTTAGCAGTAACGGTACTTGTAATAAGTGCAGCTTATTCGTAGCTTTGGAGGCCAGGCTGGGCGAATTGGAGACTCGGCTCCGCACCGTGGAAAATTCTACAGCTAGCCAGGCCCCTGTGGTCGGTGCGGACCAAGGTAGCTTAGCCGCCGTTAGTTCCCCCCTGGCAGATCCCGGGCAGTCGGGAAAGCAGGCTGACTGGGTGACTGTGAGGAGGAAGCGTAGCCCTAAACAGAAGCCCCGTGTACACCGTCAACCCGTTCACATCTCTAACCGTTTTTCCCCACTCGACGATACACTCGCCGAGGATCAAACTCTGGTTATTGGCGACTCTGTTTTGAGAAATGTGAAGTTAGCGACACCAGCAACCATTGTCAATTGTCTTCCGGGGGCCAGAGCAGGCGACATCGAAGGACATTTGAAATTGCTGGCTAAGGCTAAGCGTAAATTTGGTAAGATTGTAATTCACGTCGGCAGTAATGACACTCGGTTACGCCAATCGGAGGTCACTAAAATTAACATTAAATCGGTGTGTAACTTTGCAAAAACAATGTCGGACTCTGTTGTTTTCTCTGGGCCCCTCCCCAATCAGACTGGGAGTGACATGTTTAGCCACATGTTCTCCTTGAATTGCTGGCTGTCTGAGTGGTGTCCAAAAAATGAGGTGGGCTTCATAGATAATTGGCAAAGCTTCTGGGGAAAACCTGGTCTTGTTAGGAGAGACGGCATCCATCCCACTTTGGATGGAGCAGCTCTCATTTCTAGAAATCTGGCCAATTTTCTTGGATCCTCCAAACTGTGACTGTCCAGCGTTGGGACCAGGAGGCAGAGCTGTGGTCTTATACACCTCTCTGCAGCTTCTCTCCCCCTGCCATCCCCTCATTACCCCATCCCGTAGAGACGGTGCCTGCTCCCAGACCACCAATAACCAGCAAAAATCTATTTAAGCATAAAAATTCAAAAAGAAAAAATAATATAGCACCTTCAATTGCACCACAGACTAAAACAGTTAAATGTGGTCTATTAAACATTAGGTCTCTCTCTTCTAAGTCCCTGTTGGTAAATTATATAATAATTGATCAACGTATTGATTTATTCTGCCTAACAGAAACCTGGTTACAGCAGGATGAATATGTTAGTTTAAATGAGTCAACACCCCCGAGTCACACTAACTGTCAGAATGCTCATAGCACGGGCCGGGGCGGAGGATTAGCAGCAATCTTCCATTCCAGCTTATTAATTAATCAAAAACCTAGACAGAGCTTTAATTCATTTGAAAGCTTGTCTCTTAGTCTTGTCCATCCAAATTGGAAGTCCCAAAAACCAGTTTTATTTGTTATTATCTATCGTCCACCTGGTCGTTACTGTGAGTTTCTCTGTGAATTTTCAGACCTTTTGTCTGACTTAGTGCTTAGCTCAGATAAGATAATTATAGTGGGCGATTTTAACATCCACACAGATGCTGAGAATGACAGCCTCAACACTGCATTTAATCTATTATTAGACTCTATTGGCTTTGCTCAAAAAGTAAATGAGTCCACCCACCACTTTAATCATATCTTAGATCTTGTTCTGACTTATGGTATGGAAATAGAAGATTTAACAGTATTCCCTGAAAACTCCCTTCTGTCTGATCATTTTTTAATAACATTTACATTTACCCTGATGGACTACCCTGCAGTGGGGAATAAGTTTCATTACACTAGAAGTCTTTCAGAAAGCGCTGTAACTAGGTTTAGGGATATGATTACTTCTTTATGTTCTTTAATGTCATATACCAACACAGAGCAGAGTAGCTACCTAAACTCTGTAAGGGAGTTAGAGTATCTCGTCAATAGTTTTACATCCTCATTGAAGACAACTTTGGATGCTGTAGCTCCTCTGAAAAGGAGAGCTTTAAATCAGAAGTGTCTGACTCCGTGGTATAACTCACAAACTCGTAGCTTAAAGCAGATAACCCGTAAGTTGGAGAGGAAATGGCGTCTCACTAATTTAGAAGATCTTCACTTAGCCTGGAAAAAGAGTTTGTTGCTCTATAAAAAAAGCCCTCCGTAAAGCTAGGACATCTTTCTACTCATCACTAATTGAAGAAAATAAGAACAACCCCAGGTTTCTTTTCAGCACTGTAGCCAGGCTGACAAAGAGTCAGAGCTCTATTGAGCTGAGTATTCCATTAACTTTAACTAGTAATGACTTCATGACTTTCTTTGCTAACAAAATTTTGACTATTAGAGAAAAAATTACTCATAACCATCCCAAAGATGTATCGTTATCTTTGGCTGCTTTCAGTGATGCCGGTATTTGGTTAGACTCTTTCTCTCCGATTGTTCTGTCTGAGTTATTTTCATTAGTTACTTCATCCAAACCATCAACATGTTTATTAGACCCCATTCCTGCCAGGCTGCTCAAGGAAGTCCTACCATTATTTAATGCTTCAATCTTAAATATGATCAATCTATCTTTGTTAGTTGGTTATGTACCACAGGCTTTTAAGGTGACAGTAATTAAACCATTACTTAAAAAGCCATCACTTGACCCAGCTATCTTAGCTAATTATAGGCCAATCTCCAACCTTCCTTTTCTCTCAAAGATTCTTGAGAGGGTAGTTGTAAAACAGCTAACTGATCACCTGCAGAGGAATGGTCTATTTGAAGAGTTTCAGTCAGGTTTTAGAATTCATCATAGTACAGAAACAGCATTAGTGAAGGTTACAAATGATCTTCTTATGGCTTCGGACAGTGGACTTATCTCTGTGCTTGTTCTGTTGGACCTCAGTGCTGCTTTTGATACTGTTGACCATAAAATTTTATTACAGAGATTAGAGCATGTCATAGGTATTAAAGGCACTGCGCTGCGGTGGTTTGAATCATATTTGTCTAATAGATTACAGTTTGTTCATGTAAATGGGGAATCTTCTTCACAGACTAAAGTTAATTATGGAGTTCCACAAGGTTCTGTGCTAGGACCAATTTTATTCACTTTATACATGCTTCCCTTAGGCAGTATTATTAGACGGTATTGCTTAAATTTGCATTGTTACGCAGATGATACCCAGCTTTATCTATCCATGAAGCCAGAGGATACACACCAATTAGCTAAACTGCAGGATTGTCTTACAGACATAAAGACATGGATGACCTCTAATTTCCTGCTTTTAAACTCAGATAAAACTGAAGTTATTGTACTTGGCCCCACAAATCTTAGAAGCATGGTGTCTAACCAGATCTTTACTCTGGATGGCATTTCCCTGACCTCTAGTAATACTGTGAGAAATCTTGGAGTCATTTTTGATCAGGATATGTCATTCAAAGCGCATATTAAACAAATATGTAGGACTGCCTTTTTGCATTTACGCAATATCTCTAAAATCAGAAAGGTCTTGTCTCAGAGTGATGCTGAAAAACTAATTCATGCATTTATTTCCTCTAGGCTGGACTATTGTAATTCATTATTATCAGGTTGTCCTAAAAGTTCCCTAAAAAGCCTTCAGTTGGTTCAGAATGCTGCAGCTAGAGTACTGACGGGGACTAGCAGGAGAGAGCATATCTCACCCGTGTTGGCCTCTCTTCATTGGCTTCCTGTTAATTCTAGAATAGAATTTAAAATTCTTCTTCTTACTTATAAGGTTTTGAATAATCAGGTCCCATCTTATCTTAGGGACCTCGTAGTACCATATTACCCCATTAGAGCGCTTCGCTCTCAGACTGCAGGCTTACTTGTAGTTCCTAGGGTTTGTAAGAGTAGAATGGGAGGCAGAGCCTTCAGCTTTCAGGCTCCTCTCCTGTGGAACCAGCTCCCAATTCAGATCAGGGAGACAGATACCCTCTCTACTTTTAAGATTAGGCTTAAAACTTTCCTTTTCGCTAAGGCTTATAGTTAGGGCTGGATCAGGTGACCCTGGACCATCCCTTGGTTATGCTGCTTTAGACGTAGACTGTGGGGGGGTTCCCATGATGCACTGTTTCTTTCTCTTTTTGCTCCGTATGCATCACTCTGCATTTAATCATTAGTGATCGATCTCTGCCCCCCTCCACAGCATGTCTTTTTCCTGGTTCTTTCCCTCAGCCCCAACCAGTCTCAGCAGAAGACTGCCCCTCCCTGAGCCTGGTTCTGCTGGAGGTTTCTTCCTGTTAAAAGGGAGTTTTTCCTTCCCACTGTAGCCAAGTGCTTGCTCATAGGGGGTCGTTTTGACCGTTGGGGTTTTTCATAATTATTGTATGGCCTTGCCTTACAATATAGAGCGCCTTGGGGCAACTGTTTGGCGCTATATAAAAAAAAAGTTGATTGATTGATTGATTGATATTATCATTTATTTTATATAATTCATGCTTATATTAACATTTATTTCCTTTTATGACTATGTCTACTTTTCCTCTTTGTGAGAAGAGGAGGTTTTAAAAGAAAGACTTGTTGTCTGCATTCTTCATGATTGAGCAAACTATTTTTCATTTTGCATAAGTGCCTTATCCTGCTTTGACGAGCCACAAGGCTCATGTTACAGGAATGGAAGGTTCCAGCCCGTTACCTTGCTTTGCTACCTCCCTCATGCAGACATGACTCATGTGTAACCTCTCCCCGACTGTCTTTGTTTGTTTTTTCTCATGTTGATGAACTAAATAAAAAGCCGAGCCAGAGGAGGGGATTTTAGGAGAGCTTTTGAGCTGAGCACTTACAAGCTGCTTCTGATCCTCCTCCTCTGCGCAGAGCATAAAATATATTTGTCTCTCTCTGACTGGTTTCTTTACAGTGTCTGTGCCTCTCATTTCTTTAAAACAGGGTGCAAATCCAACAGTTTTTTTCCTGGCGCCCAACGTGGGGCGTCGACAGATCTTCTCAAGCGAACGGAGAGAGATGCACCGCTGACAGCGCGCACTGAAGAAAGTCCTGAGGAGTGAATTCTCCGTCGGGCCGGTGACCATAGACCTCCACCTCCGCTCGCCGCAGTAGATTGATGACGCCTCCAAACCAAATGAGAGGCGCAACAAATTAACGTAAGTAATTACTGCCTGCCTGTGAGGATAAAATACGTTAACGTGGGTAATAAAGTGCGGGGGAGGGAGTTAGAGTCTCCGGTCTTGCCGGCACATTTGGCAGAGGGGTTCGAGTCCCCATCCGGAATAAAGTGCGGGGGAGGGAGTTAGAGTCTCCGGTCCTGCCGGCACATTTGGCGGAGGGGTTCGAGTCCCCATCCGGCTAAGAAATACAGGAGGAGTAAAAATAAATTTCAGGAGAAGCAGTTAGAGAGACGCGAATTAATTGAATATTCCAAAAGTGAAACTAAGTGTGTTTGTGGTATGAATGTGAGAGAATGGGACTGTGAGTGACTGAAGCACGGACAGCTTGATATCCCATTTTATCAGGGGACAAAAGTGAAGCTGTCGTCTGCAAAGTAGGTCATTTTAAGTCCATACGCACCACACTCACATATTCCCGACGAGTCTGCAAGGAGGGGGATTCCAAGGAAGGTACGCCCCACGGGGTAGAAGCTTGACCTGAACTTTGCAGAGTGAAGGGGAATAGGTGACCAACATGGGAAACACATGCACAGAAAATAAGCCCCTATTTCAGGGCGACGAAAAATACATGCACAAACGCAATCTGGAAAATCTGAAGTACATAACTAAATGGAAAAAGAAATATGGCTTTTCAGGTAAATTGGTTGTGCCAGATTGTGAAGGTTTGGTGTTAAAACGTACGGCAGCAGCAGCAATTAAAAAGGGTAACAGGAAAGCAAGAAAAGAAGGAGAAATAGAGTGTGCAAAAGTATGGCTCAGTGAAGCACAGATGAGAGTAGAGGCCATAAAGAGGAAGAAAGACCTGTGGTGACTCTAAAGGTAAATGGACAGGACATGGATTTTCTCTGTGACACAGGAGCATGTAGGACAGTGATAACAGACAGACCTCCCGGAACTAAATTTGCAAAATAAGTTGTTTGGGTAAAATCTGCAAATGGACAGGTGAATTCAGAGAAAATATTGAAGTTTGTCAATTTTGATGATCCTGAAACGGACCAAACTGCTTGTGTCTCTATGATTTATTCGCCCCATTGTCCAGTAAATTTACTGGGACAAGATTTGATGACTGCCTTATCTATAGGAGTCACACCAACAGTAGGTGGTATGAGAGCTGTGAGACAGCCCGCTACTGTATATACAAATTTGGCCCAGGCCTGGCAGTACTCTTTGGATCTGTCGGAGTTGAGACAAACTGAACAATTATTGGAAGAAGGTCTGACGACCTGTGAAAACAGAGAACACGTAGTAATGATGTCACCTAAAGATCTACACATAACTATGCTATTCACTCCACAAAAGGATGAAAGGTATGGAGCAGGATTTCTGAAAATTCCATCAGAATTACAGACAGTAGCACACCTATACACAGACAGAAAAACCACCTCTGTGTGTAGTGTAGTGCTGACCCAAAGTGCAGACAAATGGTACAGAGGAAAACCTGAGGCTGTGCCGCATATTTCACTGACAAGGGTAGACACTCAGTCCTGGAAGGACCTTGGAGGAATTGCTAAAATAGCTGAGGAAGCGACTGATTGGCATGAAGCAGATGCAATGTCGGTGTGGGATTTCAGTCCATCCACAGGCTTGTATCGGAAATACATGTTTGTAAGTGCTTGGACGACATCGGTGATACATGAAGTAGATCTGGACGATTGAAATTTAACAACATCTGTGTTGTTGACACAGGAAGATGAGACTTTATTGGCCAAACTGCCTCCTCATCTCTGGGTGAATGCACCCACAGATGTAGGACTGTTGAAAAATATTCCGCCAGTCAAAATTAAGCCACAATCTGATTGGAGACCATGGATCAAACAATATCCGCTAAAACCTGAAGCAGAAAAAGGAACTGAACCGGTTATTGCAGAATTACTGGAAGCAGGAGTCATCAGGGAATGTTTAGATGCATCCTGTAACACTCCAATATATCCTGTGAAAAAAGCAGACAATCAGAATTGGCGAATGGTACAAGACCTACGTGCAGTAAATGCTGCAGTAGAAACTAGCACTCCTCTGGTACCAGACCCACATACGCTGCTAAATAGATTAAGTCCTGGAAACATGTACATCTCTGTCATAGACATCAGCAGTGCATTTTTCTCAGTACCTGTTCATCCAGACTCTCAATTTTGGTTTGCTTTTACATTCAAAGGGAAAAGATACACATATACAAGACTCCCTCAAGGTTTTGCTGACAGTCTGACCATTTTTACACAAGCAATAAATTGTTGCTTATCTTCATTTACTCCACCAGAAGATTCACAAATCTTGGTGTATGTAGATGACATTTTGGTGGCAGGAAAGACAAAAGACAGCTGTACAAAATGTACCATGATGCTTTTGCAACATTTGGCAGAAACAGGAAGTAAAATTAAAAAGCAAAAGTTGCAGTTCGTGCAACCACAAGTGACTTATTTAGGCCACATCCTATCAGCTGAGGGGAAACGAATACAAGATGATCGAAAGCACGCTATTCTCAAAGCGCCTAAACCGTAAAACAAAGATGACATTCTTATCGCCTGCTAGACAGATAGCTTATACAGCAATGCTATTGTCTCAGCCATATATTACCATTGAAAGATGCAACACCTTGAATCCTGCCACACTCCTACCTACTGAGACAGATGGTGAACCGCATGATTGTTTGGCAGACACAGAGAAACAACAATTACCTCGACCAGACTTAACAGATGAACCATTTACAGATGGACTACATTACTTTGTGGATGGCTCATGTTTCAAAGATCAGAAAGGACAGACATTAACAGGCTATGCTGTTGTTCAATTACCAAATACTGTTATTGAAGCAAAACAGATTGATCATTTTAAATCAGCCCAAGCTGCAGAACTTATTGCATTAACCAGAGCTTGTATCTTGGCTAAAGGACAGAAACTGACAGTCTATACAGATAGTCAATATGCATTTTCAACAATTTGGTTCTTTGCAAAACAATGGCAACAAAGACGTATGATAACCTCTACAGGGAAACCAGTGACACATGCAGGCTTACTCACAAATTTGCTAGAAGCAGTGACATTACCATCACACCTGGCATTATGTAAATGCCCAGCCCACACCAGAGGCACAGATTTTGTCTCCAGAGGAAACCGTCTCGCAGACAAAATAGCGAAAGAAGTAGCAGCTGGTCAATATGGCACTTCTTCTATTTACACAGCTCAGACAAACAATGAACCATTAATAGACTCTGACCTTTTACTGGATATGCAAAAACAAGCACCAACACAGGAACGAAATCAGTGGTTGAAAAATGGGGCAACCCCAAACCCCAAAGGACTTTATTGTGTACATAACAAACCCATCCTACCCAAAAGCTTATTCAAAGCAGCTGCAATTGCGACACATGGGTTAACGCATGTGTTGACAGGGGGGATGGTACATATGGTAGACCAACACTTTACTACCTATGGATTTAATTTATATTCAAAAAACTTTTGTAAAGCTTGTGTTACCTGATTGAAACACAACCCACAGGGAAATATAAGACCCCGGAGAGGGCAATTCCCAAAACCACAGTATCCTTTTCAAATTGTTCATATGGACTTTATTGAACTAAATCGATGTGGACCTTATCAATACTGTCTAGTATTAATTGATGCTTTTTCAAAATGGGTAGAAATCATTCCATCACAAAAAGCAGATGCTTTAACAGTACCAAAAGCACTGTGTAAGACAATTATTCCGTATTATGGAATACCAGAGACATTGTACAGTGATAATGGAACACATTTTGTAAATGAAGTTGTACAAAGAGTAGCAGAACACATGAAAATTAAGTTAAAACATCATTGTGCTTACCACCCACAAAGTGCAGGATTAGTGGAAAGGACAAATGGCACAATAAAAATAAGATTAAGGAAATCTATGGAAGAGACAAAACAAACCTGGATTGAATGTTTGGACCTAGTAAAATTGTATATGAGAATAACACCAACACCATCAGGTTTAACTCCATTTGAGATACTTTATGGACGACCATATCGTCTACCAATTTTTGATATGGATACTAAAACAGCAGATGAGGAACAAACATTAGCAGATTTTATGAAAAAGACATTAACACAGAAAGAGATAACTCAAACACATTTACTGCCGAATAATTCTGATCTTCCACAGGACAGCCTTCCAGTAGTCCAACCAGGAGACTGGGTGTTCATTAGAGTGATTAAGAGGAAGAACTGGTCCAGTCCTCGTTGGGAAGGTCCATACCAAGTGCTGTTAACAACACCAACTGCAGTAAAGATAGCGGAGAGATCAACATGGATACATCTAAGTCACTGTAAGATACAGCGTGTGTTGGCTGCCTCCACAGTGTAAGGGGAAGTCTGGCTACAAAGGGACTCTATTTAATTAGCAATAGATTGTCTCAACGCCAGTGAAGCAGGGAGATCCTTGCACTATTAGGTGAGGTTGGTTAACAACACTGTATCCTAGCAATCATGACTGAACTACAGCAGACCCCGGAGCGCCGTGCTCAGCGCCGCCATTGCCGGACTGTTGGTAGGGCAGCCGGTTGCGCTGTGACCTTAGTGTGTTTTGTGCTCCTCGGATTCCTGGCCTGGTGGTTGACCCAAGAATTGAAGCTCACTGTGGACCGAGCCAGAGAACAACGGAAGCAACGTCAGAAGAGGTTTATTCATAATGTGAATGAGACAGATGGACACCCTCATATATACCATACTAATTTGTGGTACAGATATGTTCATTTATTGGCTATGGAATTACATGTTACTAATTGTTATGTTTGTTCACATATGCCTATATTCTCAACACACCCAGCTCTGACGGCTAAACCGTACCCTGCTAGGGTGACAGAATGTCTTATCATACAGATGCATAATCAAACTGTATTTCGGGACAACAGTTCTCAGCAAATCTGATAAGACGTAATACCACTTGTCTCAGTGCAACCACTTTTATGATAGGGACTTCAACAGAAGATGTACAAGCGTGCCCAAGTGCTGCTTCATTGACTAGACTGAAGGGAAATGCAAAAATATCATCACATGTTAAATTGTCATCACAACGGCCATTCCCTATTTGCTTTTACGGGACAGGGAATAAAACTGTAGGTAAAATTAGGAAACGTCTGTGTACCCAAACTTATGTTTTATCAAATGATTTAAGCCTAACCAAAACATATTATGTGGATGGTACTTATCTTCACCACATTGGACGTGGATGTAATCATACAGGCTCCTGTCCATGGGGAACGGATGAATCGTGTGCTTATGTTAGTAAGTTTTTGCTACCACCTGTAAATGGTACTCCGGTGTATGATGACATCTATTGGCTTTGTGGTTCCAGGCTGTACATGAGTATCCCACCAAATTGGGGTGGTGTGTGTGTGCACCTACCCAGGTGACTGACCATACATATGTGGTAGTGCCAAGGACCTCCACAGAGAAGAATGGCAGCACCAGACGGAGGAGATCGATATACCCAGATGTGTTGCCACATGATCACATGTGGGGCTCGGATGTACCGGAGGACCAAAAATTGTGGTCTGTAGGAGATAAAATAGTACATTCACTGTTCCCCTGGATAGGAGTGGTAAAAAATTAATTAATGATTGAAACTCTGAATTATCGATTGGGTCTGTTCATGAATGTAACTGAGAAAATAGTAGCAGCTCAAAATACTAAAATAGATGCTTTACGTACCATGGTGATACAAAATCGTATGGTTTTAGACTTGCTTACTGGTTCACAGGGAGGAGTTTGTGTTCTGCTGAACACAACATGCTGTACTTTCATCCCAGACTCCATTCATTCGGTGGATGTGCAGGACGCATTGGAAGAGCTGAATAAACTTTGTGATGCAATGCATAAAGACACCCTAGCCGTGAGCCAGTGGGATCCCTGGTCCTGGTTGACTTCAGGACCATGGTGGCAGTTACTATTGAAAATAATGACACCAGTTATTGTAGTCCTAATTCTGATTGGACTTTGCATGTGTTGTGTGATCCCTTGTATCAAAACAATGGTTGGCAAAATGGTCTCAAATACATTTGTACAGTGTAATCTGGCTTTCCAACAAACTATGCCAAAATATCAAGCATTGAAACAGTCAGACCTTAGTGGAGAAAACTATAAGGACTGTGTTGAGAATTATGATGATATTGAAAAGCCCATAATTCCAGTTTAAGCTTGAACTGTTGACATGATAAGTTAACACACTCTTAGCCCATGAACCTTTAGCTGAAAATGTAATAAGACAAGTGGTTAAAGTGGACAAATTTTCTATTGAAGTGTGTTTTGGACATGACAAACTTATGTAAATAAACGATAAACAGGGAGGATTATGTCAAGGATTTTATATAGTTCATGCTTATATTATCATTTATTTTATATAGTTCATGCTTATATTATCATTTATTTTATATAATTCATGCTTATATTAACATTTATTTCCTTTTATGACTATGTCTACTTTTCCTCTTTGTGAGAAGAGGAGGTTTTAAAAAGAAAGACTTGTTGTCTGCATTCTTCATGATTGAGCAAACTATTTTTCATTTTGCATAAGTGGCTTATCCTGCTTTGATGAGCCACAAAGCTCATGTTACAGGAATGGAAGGTTCCAGCCATTACCTTGCTTTGCTACCTCTCTCTTGCAGACATGACTCATGTGTAACCTCTCCCCGACTGTCCTTGTTTGTTTTTTCTCATGTTGATGAACTAAATAAAAAGCCGAGCCAGAGGAGGGGATTTTAGGAGAGCTTTGGAGCTGAACACTTACAAGCTGCTTCTTATCCTCCTCCTCTGCGCAGAGCATAAAATATATTTGTCTCTCTCTGACTGGTTTCTTTACAGTGTCTGTGCCTCTCATTTCTTTAAAACAGGGTGCAAACCCAACAATAGTCAAGCTTCTCACCCTGTCCAAGAGTGTAAGCCCTGATACCCGACATTGGAATCTTATTTCTGCCTCTTGTATTTGCAATCTTATTCTTTCAGTCATTGCCCAAAGCTCATGACAGGAGCATAAATCCACTGGTAAATTGAAAGCCTCACCTTTCAACTCAGCTCCTTCTTCACCATGACGGTCCGGTACAGCGTTCATACGATTTCAGACACTGTCCCAATCCATATATCGAGTTCACGCTCCAACTTACCCCTACTCATGAACAAGACCTGAGGTACCTAAACTCATCCACTTACTGGCAGTAACTCTCTGCTGAACCAAAGTGGACAATCCATCATGACAGAGGACCATGGTCTCAGATTTGGAGGTGTTGATTCTCATCCCACTCACTTCACACTCTGCCTCAAACCTGCTCAGAGTGCATTGAAGGTCATTGCCTGATGAAGCCAGCAGAACCACATCATCTGCAAAAAGCAGAGATGCAACTCTGAGGTCACCAAATTAGACATCCTCTGGTCCCTGACTGCATCTTGAAATTCTGTCCATGAATATCACGAGCAGGACTGGTGACAAGCCACGGCCCTGGTGGAGTCCAACACCCATCAGAAACAGGTCTGATGTCATGCCGAGAATGTGGACACAGCTCCAACTTTGCCATATAGAGACCAGATTATAGGTTGCAGTGAATCTGGTACTTTACCTCTCTGATGGGGAAGGAACCTGAGCTTGTGTGGGAGGTCAAAAGATACTAACTAGAAATAGTTGGGCTCGCCTTCACACATTGCACAGCTCTGGAACCATTGTTCTGGAGAGGAGCTGGACTCTCTCTTTTCCTGGAGTTGTCCAGGATGAGAGGCACCGGGTGAGTATGGGGATACTCACAAGTCCCTAGTTGAGTGCCGATATTTTGAAGTTTTCCCCAGTGAACGAGAGGGCTGCCTCCATGTGACATTGTGTTGCAAAGAGGAATCTGGCTGTTGTTTGTGCATATGCACCAAACAGCAGTTTAGAGTATCCATCATTCTTGGAGATTCTAAGTGGGATCCTGGAAAACAGTCCTGGTGGAGGAGGAGGCATGGATGAAAGACTCGGGTGGGTCTGGTGCAATTACTTTAGCAGAACTCATTGAGGTAGTCAAGAAATTCCTCTGTGTAAAGTCGCCGGGGGGTGGATGACATTTGTCCAGAGTTGCTGAGGTCTCTGGATGTTGTTGGGCTGTCATGGCTAACACGCTTGTACAATGTTGCATGGAGGTCGGAGGCGGTACCTCTGGATTGGCAAACTGGGGTGGTGGTACACATTTTTAAAAAAGGGACCAAACAGTGTGTTCCAATTATAGAAGAATAACACTTCTCAGCCTCCCTGGGAAAGCCGATGCCAAGGTACTAGAGAGGAGACAGAGACCGTCAGTCCAACCTCAGATTCAGGAGGAGCAATGTGAGTTTCATCCTGGTCATGGAACAGTGGACCAGTTCTTTAGTCTTGGAAGGGTATTACAGGGTTCTTGGGAGTATGACCAACCAGTCTACATCTATTTTGTGGACTTGGAAAAGAAGAAATACCGGGTGCCTTGGGGTATTCTGTGGGGGGTGCTGCTGAAATATGGGAATATTCATTCCTTCCCAAACTATTTTTCCAAAAAAGGTTTTCTTGTGAAGGAAGGAGTCATTAAAGGTGACAACAGAGCTCACTGGCTTGACTGTTCATAATGTGACTGGGATATAAGAAAGGGAACTATTCTGTAACAAATGTAAGATGAGTTATGTCATTATTAATGAGTTTTTATGTTTTACCTCCGTTTAGCATTGATCACGAAAGAGGCTTCTCATGGCTCCAATGGTGTTGCTGTGGCTATAGTACTTGTAGTAATTGCTTTAGTTGGACTTGGTGTATTCCTCCTCTTCCGAAAAAGAATACCCACGCCTGTGTTCGGAGAATTCACCTTTGATAACAGGTTATACTTCAGCAATCCAATTCGAGCTGCTGTAGACACCAAGGGCTGTGTTCCCAACATCGAACAGAATGAACAAACCTAGGAGGATACGCAGCCAGTGGCAAAATACTTTATTTTCAATTCAGTTGTTGGAAGAGCTAAATTGTACCTATCTGTTTTTACTGCTTGCAAACACTATGAATCACAGATTTAATAATATAATGTAAAATAAACAGTCTTTTAATCAACATATAACAGCAACACTTCAAGATTCAAGGCTAAAATGGCAAATAAAAGAACAGTTAAAAATCAAAAACATGTTCATGTAGTTAACAGAACCTTGTCATTTAATTTATTTAATTCATGGAATATTGATTACAGCACTGTAAATGTATGTTATTGTGTTGCTTTTTTGTCTAATAAACTGAAAGTATGTACACAGTATTTAAGCATGGGCTTTGGTGAGTGACAGTTTATTTAAAATACGAAAGTTTAAATTATGAGGCAGCATTATTAACCCAATGACATGGATTTGTTCGCACTGATATTTGAGGCTTACCCTCAGGTATTCTTTAGAATAGAATACAAACTTGGACTGCAAGCAGTCATATATGGGCTCTCATTCCGCGCGACCGCCTACCCAGGCTAGCTCATCCCCTTGTGACCAGATGTGTGCATGTGTGTAGAGGGGTAACCACTCATCACACAATTCATATTTCAAGCAAATCACACAATGCATGAAGTAGTTATGATGAGTTGATGGTTCATCCACTCGGGGAAGCTTAGTGCACAAACAGAGGAGCCAGGTGTGTTAAGGGGCTGACCCTCATTACACATGTGAAGTTTCAAGTCAATCAGGCAAAACAGGAAGGAGTTATCATGACTTGATGTTCCATGGCGAAGGGCCAAAATGGCGGCGCCATAGCGGCCACACCCTTCGACATAGAGAAAAGCTTTCGATAACTTTTGATCAATAATGTTTGATCAGTATCATCTCTGGATGCTGTGAAAGAAATTTGAAGTGCATTGGACAAAATCCCAAGGAGGAGTTGGTTCAAATACGTGTGGAAATCACGCAGAAATGACAAAGAAATTCTAAATGGCCGACTTCCTGTTTGGAGTAGACCAATGGTGCGAGAGACTTTTTTGTACGCCTATGCAAGTCACACGTACCAATTTTTATCTCCCTACTCCAAAAAAACCCCTGTGGGGAGGGGCTTTTGAAAGATTCAAGGGGGCGCTATTAAGGCATTTTTCCCCGCCCATGGGCGACACCCCTATGAATTGTAAGAGTTTGACCTGTGTATCAATTTTCATGATGATATGACAAAATTAAAGCCGTCAAAAGGAAGAACGTAATTTCATGGCGAAGGGGCGATATTCGCCACTCCGCCACACAGACGCCGTTACTCATAACTTCACGGCGATTATCGCCTACGTTCACCAACTTGTTCTGCATGTTTTAGAAGTAGTGCTGTGCCAAGGCCAAAAAAGGGCCCTAAAAAGGGCACATACCCCTCCCCATCTTATAACTATATGAAACCTGTTTTGTTTGATGCATTTATATGCCTACTAATAGAAAGTCATAGTTGTATGATTTTTAAGTGTGCACAACATCATGAATTAACCCCTTCTTTACAGCTATATCTGAAAATTGTGAAATAAATACAGAAGCCCTATTCTATGATTTTCTGATCTTATATGAACAAAATGGATATTTAATCCATGATATTTGTAGAAAATACACATCAACATGATATTTGCAGTCACTTTTGTTGAAAAAAGTATGATCCTGTGATAATCGTAACCCTTTATTTCTGTAATTTTGCGTAATTTTTGGTATATTATGCTCAGAAACATTTTTGTTTTATTTCTGTTTTTGCAAATGGATAGAATAGTAATATTTCTGCTTTGTAGAGATGTATTTTTCATACTCTCAGCAGACTTTATTTAGACAATGATTGGGATCACCAGCTTAGTCATCAGTCTCCTTTACCTCCTCCTCAGCTTCCAGTGGTGGCCATCATCCATACCAGGTCCTTCACTTGGGCAGACTCTAAACTACCACTTCTCTCACTTAACTTTTCATTCAGCAGACAAGGCTCAGGTTTAATGTGGGGTTTATTGTACCTTGTCACCAACTCTTCTTCAACCCGGGACAAGGTGAGGGACTTCTGGGTTGTGCGGGGTATGGAAGACGCTTTATCAGGAACACTTCTTTGGTACAAAACAACTGCCATTGAGTGGGTTGTGGTTTTGCCATCCAGCGTCTCCTCGTTTTGATCAAAATTGTCAATGGCATATTCATGATATGCATACTCTTAAGGCTATGAAATTGGGCTGTTAGTAAAAAAAAGTAGAAAAGGGGGTGTTCACAATAATAGTAGCATCTGCTGTTGATGCTACAAATTCAAAACTATTATGTTCAAACTGCTTTTTTTTAGCAATCCTGTGAAACACTAAACTAGTATTTAGTTATGTAACCACAGGTTTTCATGATTCTTCACATCTGTGAGGCATTAATTTTGTTGGTTTGGAACCAAGATTTTGCTGGTTTACTAGTGTGCTTGGGGTCATTGTCTTGTTGAAACACACATTTCAAGGGCATGTCTTCTTCAGCATAAGGCAACATGACCTCTTCAAGTATTTTGACATATCCAAACTGATCCGTGATACCTGGTATGTGATATATAGGCCCAACATCATAGTAGGAGAAACATGCCCATATCATGATGCTTGCCCCACCATGCTTCACTGTCTTCACTGTGAACTGTGGCTTGAATACAGAGTTTGGGGGTCATCTCACAAACTGTCTGTGGCCCTTGGACACAAAAAGAACAATTTTACTCTCATCAGTCCACAAAATATTCCTCCATTTCTGGACCCAAAAAGAACAATTTTACTCTCATCAGTCCACAAAATATTCCTCCATTTCTCTTTAGGCCAGTTGATGTGTTCTTTGGCAAATTGTAACCTCTTCTACATGTCTTTTATTTAACAGAGGGACTTTGCGGGGATTCTTGCAAATAAATTAGCTTCACACAGGTGTCTTCTAACTGTCACAGCACTTACAGGTAACTCCAGACTGTCTTTGATCATCCTGGAGCTGATCAGTGGGTGAGCTTTTGCCATTGTGGTTATTCTTCTATCCATTTTGATGGTTGTTTTCCATTTTCTTCCACGCGTCTCTGGTTGTTTTGTCCATTTCAAAGCACTGGAGATCATTGTAGATGAACAGCCTATAATTTTTTGCACCTGCGTATATGTTTTCCCCTCTCCAATCAACTTTTTAATCAAACTACGCTGTTCTTCTGAACAATGTCTTGAACATCCCATTTCCCTCAGGCTTTCAAAGAGAAAAGCATGGTCAACAGGTGCTGGCTTCATCCTTAAATAGGGGACACCTGATTCACACCTGTTTGTTCCACAAAACTGACAAACTCACTGACCGAATGCAACACTACTTTTATTGTGAACACCCCCTTTTCTACTTTTTTTACTAATAGCCCAATTTCCAAGCCTTAAGATTGTGCATATCATGAATGCTTGGTCTTGTTGGATTTGTGAGAATCTACTGAATCTACTGGTACTTTGTTTCCCATGTAACAATAAGAAATATACTCAAAACCTGGATTAATCTTTTTAGTCACATAGCACTATTATTGTGAACACTACTGTATGTTATCCCTCACAATTCCAGAATTTGCAATCAGGAAAATCTGTTTCTGGGGGTAATGGTGAAATGCATCGTCCTGGGTATGGTGAACCACAATGCTTTCAGTGGAAAAAGGGATTTATCCCCGTTTAACTTCCGAAACTAGGATGTGGAATATCTGGCTCTAAGCCAAAATGGGAGACAGGTGCCTTCTAAACCCTTCCAACCGCAATTTAACAACGGGATCTCCGTCAGAGAGTTTTATAATTTGTACACAGCCACAGGGAGGTGGGCTTCATAGATAATTGGCAAAGCCTCTGGGGAAAACCTGGTCTTGTTAGGAGAGATGGCATCCATCCCACTTTGGATGGAGCAGCTCTCATTTCTAGAAATCTGGCCAATTTTATTAAACCCTCCAAACCGTGACTATCCAGGATTGGGACCAGGAAGCAGAGTTGTAGTCTTACACACCTCTCTGCAGCTTCTCTCCCCCTGCCATCCCCCAATACCCCATCCCCGTAGAGACGGTGCCTGCTCCCAGACCACCAACAACCAGTAAAAATCTATTTAAGCATAAAAATTCAAAAAGAAAAAAATAATATAGCACCTTCAACTGCACCACAGACTAAAACAGTTAAATGTGGTCTATTAAACATTAGGTCTCTCTCTTCTAAGTCCCTGTTAGTAAATGATATAATAATTGATCAACATATTGATTTATTCTGCCTTACAGAAACCTGGTTACAGCAGGATGAATATGTTAGTTTAAATGAGTCAACACCCCCGAGTCACACTAACTGTCAGAATGCTCATAGCACGGGCCGAGGGGAGGATTAGCAGCAATCTTCCACTCCAGCTTATTAATTAATCAAAAACCCAGACAGAGCTTTAATTCATTTGAAAGCTTGACTCTTAGTCTTGTCCATCCAAATTGGAAGTCCCAAAAACCAGTTTTATTTGTTGTTATCTATTGTCCACCTGGTCGTTACTGTGAGTTTCTCTGTGAATTTTCAGACCTTTTGTCTGACTTAGTGCTTAGCTCACATAAGATAATTATAGTGGGCGATTTTAACATCCACATAGATGCTGAGAATGACAGCCTCAACACTGCATTTAATCTATTATTAGACTCAATTGGCTTCGCTCAAAATGTAAATGAGTCCACCCACCACTATAACCATACTTTAGATCTTGTTCTGACTTATTGTATGGAAATTGAAGACTTAACAGTATTCCCTGAAAACCCCCTTCTGTCTGATCATTTCTTAATAACATTTACATTTACTTTAATGGACTACCCAGCAGTGGGGAATAAGTTTCATTACAGTAGTCTTTCTGAAAGCGCTGTAACTAGGTTTAAGGATATGATTCCTTCTTTGTTATTATGTTCTTCAATGCCATATACCAACACAGTGCAGAGTAGCTACCTAAACTCTGTGAGTGAGATAGATTATCTCGTCAATAGCTTTACATCCTCATTGAGCACAACTTTGGATGCTGTAGCTCCTCTGAAAAAGAGAGCCTTAAATCAGAAGTGCCTGACTCCATGGTATAACCCACAAAGTCGCAGCTTAAAGCAGATAACCCATAAGCTGGAGAGGAAATGGCATCTCACTAATTTAGAAGTTCTTCATTTAGCCTGGAAAAAGAGTCTGTTGCTCTATAAAAAAAAGCCCTCCGTAAAGCTAGGACATCTTACTATTCATCACTAATTGAAGAAAATAAGAACAACCCCAGGTTTCTTTTCAGCACTGTAGCCAGGCTGACAAAGAGCCAGAGCTCTATTGAGCCGAGTATTCCTTTAACTTTAACTAGTAATGACTTCATGACTTTCTTTGCTAATAAAATTTTAACTATTAGAGAAAAAATTACTCATAACCATCCCAAAGACATGTCATTATCTTTGGCTGCTTTCAGTAATGCTGGTATTTTGTTAGACTTTTTCTCTCCGATTGTTCTGTCTGAGTTATTTTCATTAGTTACTTCCTCCAAATCATCAACATGTCTATTAGACCCCATTCCTACCAGGCTGCTCAAGGAAGCCCTACCATTAATTAATGCTTCGATCTTAAATATGATCAATCTATCTTTATTAGTTGGCTTTGTACCACAGGCTTTTAAGGTGGCAGTAATTAAACCATTACTTAAAAAGCCATCACAAGACCCAGCTATCTTAACTAATTATAGGCCAATCTCCAACCTTCCTTTTCTCTCAAAAATTCTTGAAAGGGTAGTTGTAAAACAGCTAACTGATCATCTGCAGAGGAACTGTCTATTTGAAGAGTTTCAGTCAGGTTTTAGAATTCATCATAGTACAGAAACAGCATTAGTGAAGGTTACAAATGATCTTCTTATGGCCTCAGACAGTGGACTCATCTCTGTGCTTGTTTTGTTAGACCTCAGTGCTGCTTTTGATACTGTTGACCATAAAATTTTATTACAGAGATTAGAGCATGCCATAGGTATTAAAGGCACTGCGCTGCAGTGGTTTGAATCCTATTTATCTAATAGATTACAATTTGTTCATGTAAATGGGGAATCTTCTTCACAGACTAAAGTTAATTATGGAGTTCCACAAGGTTTTGTGCTAGGACCAATTTTATTCATTTATACATGCTTCCCTTAGGCAGTATTATTAGACGGCATTGCTTAAATTTTCATTGTTACGCAGATGATACCCAGCTTTATCTATCCATGAAGCCAGAGGACACACACCAATTAGCTAAACTGCAGGATTGTCTTACAGACATAAGGACATGGATGACCTCTAATTTCCTGCTTTTAAACTCAGATAAAACTGAAGTTATTGTACTTGGCCCCACAAATCTTAGAAACATGGTGTCTAACCAGATCCTTACTCTGGATGGCATTACCCTGACCTCTAGTAATACTGTGAGAAATCTTGGAGTCATTTTTGATCAGGATATGTCATTCAAAGCGCATATTAAACAAATATGTAAGACTGCTTTTTTGCATTTACGCAATATCTCTAAAATTAGAAAGGTCTTGTCTCAGAGTGATGCTGAAAAACTAATTCATGCATTTATTTCCTCTAGGCTGGACTATTGTAATTCATTATTATCAGGTTGTCCTAAAAGTTCCCTGAAAAGCCTTTAGTTAATTCAAAATGCTGCAGCTAGAGTGCTGATGGGGACTAGAAGGAGAGAGCATATCTCACCCATATTGGCCTCTCTTCATTGGCTTCCTGTTAATTCTAGAATAGAATTTAAAATTCTTCTTCTTACTTATAAGGTTTTGAATAATCAGGTCCCATCTTATCTTAGGGACCTCATAGTACCATATCACCCCAATAGAGCGCTTCGCTCTCAGACTGCAGGCTTACTTGTAGTTCCTAGGGTTTGTAAGAGTAGAATGGGAGGCAGAGCCTTCAGCTTTCAGGCTCCTCTCCTGTGGAACCAGCTCCCAATTCGGATCAGGGAGACAGACACCCTCTCTACTTTTAAGATTAGGCTTAAAACTTTCCTTTTTGCTAAAGCGTATAGTTAGGGCTGGATCGGGTGACCCTGAACCATCCCTTAGTTATGCTGCTATAGACTTAGACTGCTGGGGGGTTCCCATGATGCACTGAGTGTTTCTTTCTCTTTTTGCTCTGTATGCACCACTCTGCATTTAATCATTAGTGATTGAGCTCTGCTCCCCTCCACAGCATGTCTATATTCCTGGTTCTCTCCCTCAGCCCCAACCAGTCCCAGCAGAAGACTGCCCCTCCCTGAGCCTGGTTCTGCTGGAGGTTTCTTCCTGTTAAAAGGGAGTTTTTCCTTCCCACTGTTGCCAAGTGCTTGCTCACAGGGGGTCGTTTTGACCATTGGGGTTTTTACGTAATTATTGTATGGCCTTGCCTTACAATATAAAGCGCCTTGGGGCAACTGTTTGTTGTGATTTGGCACTATATAAATAAAATTGATTGATTGATTGATCAAAGCAAAACCGCCTGCTTTTTTCATAGTAAATACCCACCCGAGGCATTTACCGGGTGAACACTGGCTGGCGATCACTGTTGAAAAAGATGGTGGAGCTACGTTTTTTGATTCCTTTGGATTTAGCCCGGACTTCAACCTGTACCCCAAAGGTATCCTACAGTATTTGGAAAATCAACACGGGATTACAAAGATTTTCTATCATAATAGACAGCTACAACATGAAATGTCAGATGTGTGCGGGCAACACTGTCTTTTATTTATCTAAAAGAGCCTGCGGGCTGTCCTACAAAGATGAACTGTCTTTATACACTGCAACACTGTTAAGAACGACGATATGGTTTTTGAATTTGTGAAGGAATATCAGCAATGTACCAGAACAGGCTGTAAGAGCTTGTGTAACCAGTGTTCATGTTGTTTTCATGCGTTTAAAACCTGTTACAATTTACACCGAATGAAATCGCTGTAGACTGTTACTTTTGTAAAGATTTTTATTGTGGTGATAAACATGCTGTATAACAACAAATTATATATTAAATAAATGATTAGTACAATAACAAGGTCTGCTTCTTTTATTTGAAAACTCTGTGATCTTCTTTCATGCTGGAAGTGTCACCGGCTCTGATGCCTGGGTATCTCTGACCATGTTGCTGATCCAGTTAGTCCCAGAAAGCAGTGCTTATGCAGGAAATTCTTCCCAAATGATCGGCTTCACCTTTGTTTTCTTCTTGCTGGGGGATATGGTTGCAAGTGGTGACTCATCTGGCGATATACTTTGGTTTTTTTTAAATTTCTGCAGTTCTTCGCCGGCTGCAGGGTTTGAAATGAAGGTCACAGGAATATTATATTCATTCAAAACAGTAAGAAAACAGCCCCAGCCTGTTGGAGGGTTGGATTTTTTTGAAGGAAGAGCTGAGATATTTCATGGGATCGATTGCACGGGAACACTTAACTGCCCGCCCGTTATAAATAAATTCACCCGATGCGGTCCAAGTAGTATTAACTGTGGAAATCTTCCTCATAATATACTCTGTGTTCTTACGGTCTCTCGAGGGCAGGTTCTCTATCACCTCCCTCACGGTACCTGTGAACTCCTCCTTTTTCGGTGTAATAACGGACTCCTTTTCAGAGGGTGAAACACGTGCCTGCTTTTCATTCTCCCCCTGCCTGATAAGCATTAAATAACGCTGCAGGAGAGCCTAGTATTTTTTAATTTTCTCATAAGGACTCTGTCCATCCTCGGCTATAACTGCCCTCATTTTAAAATCCAAATCATTTTCAGCGGACTGTCTGATGTCTGCACTACCAAGATTCAACCATTGCATATTTGAGGTCATCTGTTCAAGTTGCTGGGGCATTAACAGAAATATCTTCTGAGTCGATTTTGATGTCATTTATCCTCGTATGAGTTGAGCAATAATCAGCAGTGCAACAGCCAGCAGTGGCAACAAGAACCCTCCAGTCTGTATAAGACTCCTGCGTTTACTCTTTAAGCTGGTCTTTTTAGCCGCCAAAAGCCGTAAAGCTTTTCTCCTCCTTTTCAGGGTGCTGAATTGTCTCCTGTTCAGGATAATATTACCCTTTAAAATATTGAGAGCAATCTCAGATAAGGTATGCAGAAGGTCCAGAGCCGCTGTTCTCAAAATGTCTTGACGCTGATGTGGGCTGGCTTTGATTAGAGTTTTAAGAATGTCGGCGTTCCTTTTTAAAAGTGAGCTCATGGTCTCCTGCTGGATTTTGCAACATAAACAGCCAACAACTGAATTGGCAACAACCCTGTTCTCAGCCTAAATAAATCTGGGCAGTTTTGTCTACAGTCCAGGAATAAATATCCATATGGTTCGCTGGTTGCGTCTTCTAAGATGTCCAAAAAATATTGTTTTTTGGAGGGGAACATTTGTTGAGCTAAAATATTCATCTGCAGCTTATCACGTGGGTTTTTAAAGAGCACCATATAGTTTGTGTTGAGACTGATTGTTCTGCTGTATTTCCCCTGATGAAACACATTCTGAGTTGTTAAATGTATCGACATATTCCTATGGTGTCTGTACTGTGTAAATACTCTCACAACTCCAGGGTCATCAGCTGCCTGAAAAACGAGATTGACCAATATTGTCAGGTGAGACTGACCAGAACAAAAAAGGCTTTCATCTTCGAAAGAATCAGGCAGACCTTACACAAATTTAATGTTTTTATTCTTCGCCTCAGTTCAGAGTACATGGGTTGGAATGAGATGTAAATCCATACAATATTTTCCGGCACATCTTTCATTACATGATCACAGTTCTCCAATAATGATTTAACAAAAACAGTTTTTCCTGATCCACTTGGTCCTATTACGAGGCATGAGAAAGGTGTCTGAAATCTCGGGTCAAACAGGATAGGCTCTACAAAATCAGACATGCTTTTCAATATCCAAAGGGTTCAGTCAGACCATCAGGCAAAAGACGTCATCTGTCATACACGACTCGGAAGGTTTTCTGGAATGATGCGTTTGTCAGCTTGAAGCCATTTTTATGACGTTTGATACCCAGCTGTGGCGCTTTGATCATGGACCCATTGGCAGGATTTTTTACATAACCCTCGATCAACTCTTTGACGCTGTCAAAGTTTATTTTTTGACAGCTAGCACGAGTTTGTGTGATCCCTTTCACGTGCATAACAGTTTTTCCACTCAAGGTAACACTCAAGGTTATACGCATAACTTTTCGGTCCCGCCGTCGCAAATTCAACAGTAGTGTCCCCACCCAACTCATCTGTTAACTGTCCGAAAAAATTGCCGGTGGGTCACAGGGTTTCACCATCCCTGCAGACATAGATCAGGCTATCTGTATCGTAGTACAGGATCCTCTCTGGGGTCGCCACCTTTTCCATAAATCCATACAGAGTCAAGCGCGCATATGATGTGGTGATTGCCGCAATAAATACATTATCTGCTTTACCCAGATGAGCTATGTATTGTGACTCATACCGCCATTGGACCATAGCTACATCATTATTCAGAAATGAAACATAGGTGGTGTCATACTGGTCGGAGAATAGAAACCTGAAAAATTCCTCAGCGTTCCTGATGAGTTTGGTTTGCGTGAGATTATTCCTCTGAGCGAATTTCCCCCAGAAGCAATAATTAAATTTGTCTTTTTGCAGGGTTGAGGGAAATTTTCCCCGGGTCCAATCGGATTTTTTGATTGATCCAGTAGTCCTCGACATATTTCTCCCTGCTCTCAGAGTCATTATCAGATTCCGGTGGATATCCAGACGCCTTCTGTTTATGTTTTAAAACGTGTTCATGTACCCCACAAATATATTATCACTTTTAGTTTCGAAATGCCAGACATCGTTAATCTCTGCCACAATGTAACCTTTATCCAAAGCTTTGTGAAATTCAGGGGTCGGCCACATCCCGGTCAAAGCTCTATCCTGATCGCTGTGTGTGCATGATTCATCTTGGTTGTTGAGATCAGCACACAGGCGACAAAGAGGGAAGACTAGCTTCCCTGAGGCGTCCGGTAAGGAAGAATGGGGAAATGTAACCCGTTCAGAGGGTACAAGCTAGCTTTGATGAGACCGAAATATGAACGAGGGTCTTGGAAATCCCTGATGACGATTTTCAGATGTCCTGTGGGGTATGTGAAATTTACGTTAACGTAAGGGTACAACGACGTCACATCAACATAATGAATCTGTTCACCCTGACCTGAGGTGTACCGCAGATGCGCAGGGGCTGTCCATCCCCCGTACAAAGCGTCTCTTGGTTCGAGGGGTTTCGGGGCTCGGTACTGCTGGAGAAATTGTCGGACTGTCTGATTTTTTTTTCATGTTATTCCATTTGTGCTCCCAGATAATGGTAAGACTGACACCCTCCATTGCTTGCAAAGCTGCTAATTTCATCTGACACATCGCGTACAGCTGACCGAATGTGGTGTTCAGAAGATGATTTTTTTCATGGGCCAGAAAACAGGTTGGACAACCGTGATAAAAGCAACCAAGGAATTCCCAGACATTTGTCACCCCGTCAACCTCCGCATAACCATCAACGGTATACGCCCCCAGCTTTTTCTCACCCTGGTTCAATGCGTGAGCGATTGTAATATTTCGGTTCTCCATTTCCCATTCTAGCCATTGAATCAAACCGTCTGAAACTCTTTTATTCTGTTGGTGGTAATTGTCGGCTGACGGTAAGAGCAATGAATTAGGTGGAAGAAATTTTGTTTTAAAAACTTTCATACAGGCTGAGGCAATTGTAGTGCAGCTGAAAGGGTCCATGTGTGTTTCGCTGACAAATTCCTTCATAAATTTAGTGCATGCTGCTGCAAGAATTCTAGTGTCATTATCGCAGTACATCATTGCCTCCGCTTTAAAATTGAAAACGGAGTTCTGTCTGGTTTTGTACCATGCATCAAATTCCCGTTTTTCTGCCTCCGACATTTTTGCCACGCCATACGCAGCGGGATCAGGATATGGACAGATATAATCCAAATTTTTTGCTGAGCTGAACAGGTGCGGAAAGTAACACTTCCGCATACCCGCCTCCACTTCGATACCCATAGCTTTCGGCATTTGAGCAAGGCGCATGGTTAAAAATGACAGTGAATCAATGCACTTCTGCCTGAACGCCCGACCGGACATTTGCAGAAGTTTACTCCCTGTCATAATCAGTTCAGGAGTGATATCCTGACTGATTAAATATTGCAGAAGGAGATAACCGTCGAATCCTTTAGAATTGTGCACTATGAAGATGTGATCCTTGAATTTCTTTGCTCTAAAATGTTTAAAAAATTCAGCAATGCAATCAGTCCCCCATGCTTTCCAGATGTGGCCAGTCATCGTCTAGGTGCTGACATAAAATGGGACGTGTTCTCCGACATCATTCATAAATGTTTCAAAGTCATAAAACATGTATTTGTCAGAATAAGACTCTGCTGGTTTGATAGGTTTCATATAGTACAAGTGGGGCTCGTCTGTCTCCTCAAGCTTTTCACCGCATATCGGACATGAGTGCTTACAGACGTGAGGGCTGCTTTTTTAGAGAAGGGTACATAATACTCTCTTCTGCATTTAAGACATATTTTCCTGCAATCACACAGGCTTACAGATTTACCTGCGACAGGTCGCAACCTCTGTTCTTCATGCCTGACATAGCATAGCACAGACCGACAGTTCTTGTTACAGTCTGTGTAGGAAATAGGGTGTTTATCATTGTCTCCACACATACACCACAGTGCCGTGAGCAGGAGTGACCCCGCTGACACTCATATCCGGTAAAGCAAAAATGACAGAAATATTTCACCCCCAGGAACTGTTTCAGGTTCATGATACTGTAATAATGGTTTTTGAAAAGACATAGAAATGCTGTTTTGTCATGGGAGTGATTAATCTGCGCTGTGTGGAATTTGGATAGCTTTCTTTCCCCGTCAGCTCTAAAAAACACCACAATTTTGCAATCGAGAGCCAATTCAAATTTTCCAAGGTGGTCAAATGACACAGGTGTGCTCGTCAGTAATCCAACGGAACTTTGTAACTCGTACACCCTGGTGGTGGCTTCCTGGGTCGTGAGATGTCGTTTTAATAATTGGATGAGATTTATTGCAAAACATAGCTGATTATCAACATTACGCACAATGTTGAGACACCGGGCCTTTTTCACTATCAGCTCATCATTGAGAAGGCTGGTTATAACCTGGTTATAACACTTATAACCCCCACCAGTGGGATTATGCATGACTTGAACAACCAATTCGAGTGAGCTGTCAGATAACACATTCACGTTTGATTGAACAAGGCGCTCAAGAAGATTTTGGAACCCAGCCAAATCACCATCGGCATTGCATGTCCTGATAAGAGCCCCCTGATTGTAGAGACTTTCACCTCTAATTTCTGCATGTACAATGTCACCCTCCCTGGCATATGACAGCACTCTTTCAACAAAGCTTTGAAAGGTGGTCATGACACCATTGTAAAACTGAGCAAAGTCTGGGGTATCACCTGTTGCAGGGAAATTTAACATTTGCCGGATTTCCACGTTATTAAACCTGTTTCTGGGTGTTGTAACAAGATTTCTCATGACAAGTGACCCTTCCGCACGATCCCTGCTTTGACGGTGTGATTCTAATTCACCGCACAGAAGTGATGACGTTCCCGGTCTCTCGTCTTCTCCCCTCGAGGCGGAAACCGTGGTGATTGGAAGGGGGGTTGGTGAGGAGGCTCCTGGTATTTCGCCGTCCAAGCCAGTTTCGACGGGCCGGGCTAAGCCGTTTAACACCTCTGTTAACTGTGTCAGACGTATTTGGTTTTGGAATTCGGCCTGATTAATACAGTGCGGGGATGTTCTCTCTGGTGACTCATGTAGGGGATCTCCAGACTGACATGTATCATTTAAAGCATTATTTATTTCTGAAATTAAGGCGGTGAGATAAGGATTCACTCCTGATTCGGGTGAAGGAGGGTTTAAACCATTTAGCGCTTCTGTTAAAGGGGTCAAATGTATATGGTTTTGGAATTCGGTCTGACATATTGAAAAACAATGAAAAATCAGTATCCCTCTGTATGTGAGTTAATACCAGTTCAGCTGTGATGAATGTGCTAAATGAGGTCGACTAATTGAATGATGCAGGTCTGGATCTGGAGGTTTATTTGGGCGCTGTTCAACAGGTCTTCTCCTTCTCCGGGAGCTGCTTGACATCTCCTGGCTGAAATATACAGATTTTATGTGTTATGAATAAATTATCGCTTAATTACATGTCATGTCTACAGAACGCTTTTGCAAATATTCACCAAAGAACACAGGTCGGGATCTATCCTCGGGTGTCAACGGTTGCCTGCACCCCCTGAAGGTTCAACTGAAGGAGAGGTCTGCACTGGTTCTGTAACATAGACATGTATGTGAATTTTTATAAGTATAGGGTATGCAACCTTATACAGACTTAAACAATAAATATTATTGCTTACAAGCTCTGTTAAGCTGTTCAGGAACGTCATTCAGGGTTGCTGAATCAGTACCGAAAAGTAAAATAATTATTAGGTATGATAGAATATAAAATAATTACTACACAAGTTCACTTTTCATTACAAAGAAAGTTTTTATGAACGGAGGGTAGTTTACCTAGCACCTCTTCTTCAGGCTTGAATTCTAAAAGTGAAGTCAGAGAAAGAGAGAGAGAGAGAGGGAAATAATTATATGCGCTCCTCAAACGCTAAAAAATACTTACACAAATAAATAAATAAATAATCTGAGATAATTACCTCCCCAGCTGGCGCACGTCCGAAACAGGTTTGTAATGTCCGCGCAGATTTCTCTAAACACAGAGCAGACATACCAGTTTATTTACACAACTCACTTTTAAATAATCTGTAATAACATATAAAATAATTATCAGGCTAGACTATATATATTACACAGGTTGTAATAATGATTATAAACTAATTTATAACATACATAAATAATAATTTGGTAAGACAAAAAAACAAGATAATTATTACACAGGCTGGCGTCCAGGGGGCATTCGGAAAAGATGCCCGAGCCACCTCAACTGACTCCTTTCGACGTGGAGGAGCAGCGGCTCAACTCCGAGCTCCTCCCGAGTGACCGAGCTTCTCACCCTATCTCTAAGGGAGTGCCCAGACACCCTGCGGAGGAAACTCATCTCGGCCGCTTGTACCCGCGATCTCGTTCTTTCTGTCATGAGCCAAATCTCATGACCATAGGTGAGGATCGGAACGTAGCTCGATCGGTAAATCGAGAGCTTTGCCCCCCTACTCAGCTCTGTCTTCACCACGACGGTCCAATACAGCGACCGCATCACTGCAGAGGCTGCACCGATCCGTCTATCGATCTCACGCTCCATCCGTCCCTCACTCGTGAACAAGACCCCGAGATACTTAAACTCCTCCACTTGAGGCAAGGACACTCCACCGACCTGAAGAGGGCAAAGCACCTTTTTCCGGTCGAGAACCATGGCCTCGGACATAAGGGGCGGTATGCATGGCTGAAAAAGAAACAGCATTCCAAGAAAAACACTTGCTACCTACAGTAAAATTTGGAGGTAGTTTCATCATGCTGTGTGGCCAGTGCAGGTACTGGGAATCTTGTTAAAGTTGAGGGTCACATGGATTCCAGTCAATAATCAGCAGATTCTTGAGAACAGTGTTCATGAATCAGTGACAAAGTTGAAGTTGCGCCGGGGCTGGAACATTCAACAAGACAACGACCCTAAACACTGCTCAAAATGTACTAAGGCATTAATGCAGAGGAACAAGTACAACATTCTGGAATGGCCATCTCAGTCCCCAAACCTGAATATTATTGAAAATATGTGGTTTGATTTTAAGTGGGCTGTACATGCTCGGAAACCAACAAACCTAAGATGTTTTATAAAGAAGAATGGTCCAAAATACCTTCAACCACAATCCAGACTCTCATTGGAAGCTATAAGAAGTGTTTAGAAGCTGTTATTCTATATCTTCAATAGGAGGATCTACTAAATATTGATGTATTTTTTGCTGTTGGGGTGTCCAAATTGATGCACCTGCCTAATTTTGATTAAATAATTATTGCACACTTTATGTAAATCCTATAAACTTCATTTCACTTCTCAAATATCACTGTGTTTGTCTGCTATATGATATATTTAACTGAAATTGCTGATCCAGACAACGATTGATCTATAAAGGAAAATCTTGGAAGTCATCAGGTGTATTCATTTGGAAGGACTGGGTAGAAAGAGGCATTCTTGTACTAGAAAATGTATACAGTGGGATCATATTTAAAACATCTGATGACCTTAAACAAGATTGCAAACTAATTCTGGAGATAGTAGAGAAGCTTGAATCTTTGACTGGACTGGGTTGCTTGACACGAGGACGTTTCACTTCAAATCACAGAAGCTTCCTCAGCTAAAATTCTTGCTCTGGTGGTCTGACTTCTGAAGAACAACAACTTGTCCGGAAAGCCCTCACATTATGTGGGTACCCACGATGGTCCCTGGACAAAGTGCAGAAGTCCCAGAGAACAAAGAGACCAGATAGACAGGAGACGGAGACAAGAAGAAGAGGAGTGTCTCTCCCTTATTTAGCAGTAGTAGGGGAAAAACTACAAAGGATCTTCAGACAGCACAAAATCCCAGTTTACTTTAAACCGGTTAACACCTTGAGACAGAAATTAGTTCACCCTAAGGACAGGATCCCTAGTTACAAACAGAGCAATCTAGTGTATTCTATCAGATGTCAGGAAAACTGTAACAAAAACTACATAGGTGAGACTAAGCAACCTTTACACAAAAGGCTATACCGGCACCGCAGATAGGGCGCCAGTGGACCTCAGTCTGCAGTTCATCTCCACCTTCAAGACACTAACCACACGTTTGAGGACAAGGAAGTTAAAATATTAGCCAGAGAGAAGAAATGGTTTGAGAGAGGGGTCAAGGAAGCATTCTTTGTGAAACGTTTGAAACCCAGCCTTAACCGGGGAGGGGGTCTGAGACACGCTTTATCCCCTGTTTACAATGGGGTACTCAGGTCAAAGCACTTTCTGTCTTTTGTTCATGGTAATGAGTCATTCACGTCATCAGCAGAGTCGTCAAGGGAGCCATTAGGAGAGGGTCCGTCCCAACATTAGGAGGGACAGCTGCCCTGTCATTAGGAGGGTGCTAACTAGAGAACAATAGGTGCTAATTAGAGCTATTGTTTAGTCACTAGCCTATAGCAGTCTGCCTCTCAGTAGGAGGGGTCTGGTTAGGTTTAAAACTCCAGCTTTTGTGACTTCTTGATTAGTCTTCTCTACAAGAGTCAAGACAGAAGTCAGACCACCAGAGCAAGAATTTTAGCTGAGGAAGCTTCTGTGATTTGAAGCGAAACATCCTCGCATCAAGCAACCCAGTCCAGTCGAAGATTCAAGCTTCTCTACTATGGAAACCACCTGGACAACTGAGAGCCTACACAGAAATAATTCTGGCGATATCTTCAATTGTACCAGGTACTACAGTGGATTTATGAGTCACGTTTACATCCCCCAAAACCAGCAGATAAGCTAGATAAAATCCTCCAAGTAATGGTAAAGGTCATGAAGCATATAAGTATTATAGCATGCTGATGGAATAATATGAGGGGGAGATAGGAATCTTGGTCTTGAGACTTTCCTGGGAAGGAGATGTGGGGTAATATATAATAGAACAATGTTTTGGGACTTAAAGGTTAGGCTTATTCAATTTAAGATTCTTCACCAATTTTATTGGACCCCAAGTTGTTGTGTGGGCCGCTGAAGAGGAGGTACTGCTGGCCCACCACCACCAGAGGGCGCCCTGCCTGGAGTGCGGGCTCCAGGCACCAGAGGGCGCTACCGCATCATGGGAGTAATCTGGGTGACAGCTGTCACCCATCACCAAACACAGCTGTTTCTACTCAGCACCGAGGTATATCAGGAGGACGGCGTCTCCACCTCAGTGCTGAGATATCGCCTAAGACCAAGGTAACATTCTCTGCAGCATATTCTGTGATTGATAAACTTGTTAAACCTTTCAGGACTGGTGACTACTGAGACCCTCCTTCTTTGGATAAGTACTCACCTTCCTGCTGAACTTTGCCAAGAGGTGGAGGCGGCTTCTCCCCTCTCTGTACTGGGTGCGTTCATCCACTCCTGTGTGTTCTTGCTCTCTCCTGCCAGCAGTACCGGATCCGACGAGCGGAGGCAGTGGCCACCTGGGAATTCGGGACTTGGCGGTTCCAGTATTTCCGGGGTTCGGTGGCAGTGGAGATGTGGGTGGTTCCGGTTCGACTGAGACGGACGTCTCCTATCTTCGAGCCTGCCCACACGACACCAGCGGATTCGACCCTAAACATTGTGTTTGTTATACTACTCGTGCTTGTTTCAGTAGTAAATCTTGTTTTTTACTCCCTCCATTGTCCATTCATTGCGCCCCCTGTTGTGGGTCCGTGTTCCTACACTTTCACAACACAAGTAGGCTCTTCAGAGATGGTTTAAAAGATTCAAATAATTTCTGGAAGTGTGGAGTGGAAGAAGGTGCAACCCCTGGCAAAAATTATGGAATCACTGGCCTCGGATGATGTTCATTCAGTTGTTTAATTTTGTAGAAAAAAAAGCAGATCACAGACATGACACAAAACTAAAGTCATTTCAAATGTCAACTTTCTGCCTTTAAGAAACACTATAAGAAATCAAGAAAAAAAGATTGTGACAGTCAGTAATGGTTACTTTTTTAGACCAAGCAGAGGAAAAAAATATGGAATCACTCAATTCTGAGGAATAAATTATGGAATCACCCTGCAAATTTTCATCCCCCAAACTAACACCTGCATCAAATCAGATCTGCTCGTTGACATTGACCCTATGCCATGACATTGACCCTATGTGTCTTTTTGCAAGGAATGTTTTCACAGTTTTTGCTCTATGGCAAGATGCATTATCATCTTGAAAAATGATTTCATCATCCCCAAACATCCTTTCAATTGTCCAAAATATCAGCGTAAACTTGTGCATTTATTGATGATGTAATGGCAGCCATCTCCCCAGTGCCTTTACCTGACATGCAGCCCCATATCATCAATGACTGTGGAAATTTACGTTCTCTTCAGGCAGTCATCTTTATAAATCTCATTGGAACGGCACCAAACAAAAGATTGCTTTTCCTTAGCCCATTGTAACCTTGTTTTTTTTTCTGTTTAGGTGTTAATGATGGCTTTTGTTTAGCTTTTCTGTATGTAAATCCCATTTCCTTTAGGCGGTTTCTTACAGTTCGGTCACAGACGTTGACTCCAGTTTCCTCCCATTCGTTCCTCATTTGTTTTGTTGTGCATTTTTCGATTTTTGAGACATATTGCTTTAAGTTTTCTGTCTTGACGCTTTGATGTCTTCCTTGGTCTACCAGTATGTTTGCCTTTAACAACCTTCCCATGTTGTTTGTATTTGGTCCAGAGTTTAGACACAGCTGACTGAACAACCAACATCTTTTGCAACATTGCGTGATGATTTACCCTCTTTTAAGAGTTTGATAATCCTCTCCTTTGTTTCAATTGACATCTCTCGTGTTGGAGCCATGATTCATGTCAGTCCACTTGGTGCAACAGCTCTCCAAGGTGTGATCACTCCTTTTTAGATGCAGACTAACGAGCAGATCTGATATGATGCAGGTGTTAGTTTTGGGGATGAAAATTTACAGGGTGATTCCATAATTTTTTCCTCAGAATTGAGTGATTCCATATTTTTTTCCTCTGCTTGGTCTAAAAAAGTAACCGTTACTGACTGCCACAATCTTTTTTCTTGATTTCTTATAATGTTTCTTAAAGCCAGAAAGTTGCCATTTGAAATGACTTTAGTTTTGTGTCATGTCTGTGATCTGCTTTTTTTCTACAAAATTAAACAACTGAATGAACATCCTCCGAGGCCGGTGATTCCATAATTTTTGCCAGGGGTTGTATGATGGTACATATATTGTATTGCTCATGTCCTAAGATTAATCAATACTGGATAAAAAATTCCCACTTACATTGTTAAAGTCCTAAAAGGATATTTTGGGCTTTTCCCTAAGCTATATACATTAGGAGACTGTAAAGTGCTGTCTACTGTGGTAACTTGTAAATAAAAAGAACCACGAAACACAGATGCCGAGTTTTCACCTTTCTCTGAATTGTGAATATCAAACATACATTTCAGTGTCTGAGAGAACCAACACATGACTCAGGAACATGTGGTCTTCTGTTTTACCCTTTGCTGGCAATAGTAGTAGTACACATCCATACATTCTAATGGTCATAGAGTGCCACCTACTGGTAATAATGTACATTACCCATATTTACTGCATTACAACATCTACTTTCCATCAGCCACTAAAATCCTGGAAGCATGATTAGACGACAGGTTATTCTGAGGAACTGGAAGAAACATGGTGAACCTCCAACCATCCAGTACTGGATAACTGAATTAGGCAAAATGGCTGCATATGAAAGTATGTCACATAGGATGCACAACAGAATAGAAAACTACCTTTTGAAGTGGGGCATGTATCTTGACACTCTATCAGTCACAAAGTAAATAAAATAATAAGGTGGGGTTGCTCAGGAATTGCTATGAATATGATGGAGATATGATGTTTATGGGATTATAATTTATTATTACTTGTCCTATTTTGTTTATCTGCTTTTGCACATTTGTTGATGTTACTTTCCTTTTCAGGTGTTATTTGTTGTGACACAATGGACCTATTTTGGTGAATTTCTTTACAGATTCGATTAAGAGACACATAGCCACCCCGTTTTTTTGTTTGTTTGTTTGTTTTGTTTTGTTTTTGTTTTCTTTTGTTTTGTTGATTTGTTTTTTTTTTTTTTTTTGGTAAGATGACCCTTCTTTGTTGCAGGTGGGGGCAGGGAGGGGGTTTCTCTGTTGGGGAAGAATGCATTTTGTATAATTTGGTGTTTGTTTTTATATTAAACATAAAAAAATGAAAGTCATAAAACGAATGATTTTATTAAGAATGAAACTATCCTAATATTTGATTATAAATTATTATAACAATAAGGCCTGTGAAGAGACTGCCTTGTAGTCTTACACACCTCTCTGCAGCTTCTCTCCCCCTGCCATCCCCTCATTACCCCATCCCTGTAGAGACGGTGCCTGCTCCCCGACCACCAATAACCAGCAAAAATCTATTTAAGCATAAAAATTCAAAAAGAAAAAATAATATAGCACCTTCAACTGCACCACAAACTAAAACAGTTAAATGTGATCTATTAAACATTAGGTCTCTCTCTTCTAAGTCCCTGTTAGTAAATGATATAATAATTGATCAACATATTGATTTATTCTGCCTTACAGAAACCTGGTTACAGCAGGATGAATATGTTAGTTTAAATGAGTCAACACCCCCGAGTCACACTAACTGCCAGAATGCTTGTAGCACGGGCTGAGGCGGAGGATTAGCAGCAATCTTCCATTCCAGCTTATTAATTAATCAAAAACCCAGACAGAGCTTTAATTCATTTGAAAGCTTGACTCATAGTCTTGTCCATCCAAATTGGAAGTCCCAAAAACCAGTTTTATTTGTTATTATCTATCGTCCACCTGGTCGTTACTGTGAGTTTCTCTGTGAATTTTCAGACCTTTTGTCTGACTTAGTGTTTAGCTCAGATAAGATAAGTATAGTGGGCGATTTTAACAGATGCTGAGAATGGCAGCCTCAACACTGCATTTAATCTATTATTAGACTCAATTGGCTTTGCTCAAAATGTAAATGAGTCCACCCACCACTTTAATCATATCTTAGATCTTGTTCTGACTTATGGTATGGAAATTGAAGACTTAACAGTATTCCCTGAAAACTCCCTTCTGTCTGATCATTTCTTAATAACATTTAGATTTACTCTGATGGACTACCCAGCAGTGGGGAATAAGTTTCATTACACTAGAAGTCTTTCAGAAAGCGCTGTAACTAGGTTTAAGGATATGATTCCTTCTTTATGTTCTCTAATGCCATATACCAACACAGTGCAGAGTAGCTACCTAAACTCTGTAAGGGAGATAGAGTATCTCGTCAATAGTTTTACATCCTCATTGAAGACAACTTTGGATGCTGTAGCTCCTCTAAAAAAGAGAGCTTTAAATCAGAAGTGCCTGACTCCGTGGTATAACTTGCAGCTTAAAGCAGATAACCCGTAAGTTGGAGAGGAAATGGCATCTCACTAATTTAGAAGATCTTCACTTAGCCTGGAAAAAGAGTCTGTTGCTCTATAAAAAAGCCCTCCGTAAAGCTAGGACATCTTACTACTCATCACTAATTGAAGAAAATAAGAACAACCCCAGGTTTCTTTTCAGCACTGTAGCCAGGCTGACAAAGAGTCAGAGCTCTATTGAGCCGAGTATTCCTTTAACTTTAACTAGTAATGACTTCATGACTTTCTTTGCTAATAAAATTTTAACTATTAGAGAAAAAATTACTCATAACCATCCCAAAGACGTATCGTTATCTTTGGCTGCTTTCAGTGATGCCGGTATTTGGTTAGACTCTTTCTCTCAGATTGTTCTGTCTGAGTTATTTTCATTAGTTATTTCATCCAAACCATCAACATGTCTATTAGACCCCATTCCTACCAGGCTGCTCAAGGAAGCCCTACCATTATTTAATGCTTCCATCTTAAATATGATCAATCTATCTTTATTAGTTGGCTATATACCACAGGCTTTTAAGGTGGCAGTAATTAAACCATTACTTAAAAAGCCATTACTTGACCCAGCTATCTTAGCTAATTATAGGCCAATCTCCAACCTTCCTTTTCTCTCAAAAATTCTTGAAAGGGTAGATGTAAAACAGCTAACTGATCATCTGCAGAGGAATGGTCTATTTGAAGAGTTTCAGTCAGGTTTTAGAATTCATCATAGTACAGAAACAGCATTAGTGAAGGTTACAAATGATCTTCTTATGGCCTCAGACAGTGGACTCATCTCTGTGCTTGTTCTGTTAGACCTCAGTGCTGCTTTTGATACTGTTGACCATAAAATTGTATTACAGAGATTGGAGCATGCCATAGGTATTAAAGGCACTGCGCTGCAGTGGTTTGAATCATATTTATCTAATAGATTACAATTTGTTCATGTAAATGGGGACTCTTCTTAACAGACTAAGGTTAATTATGGAGTTCCACAAGGTTCTGTGCTAGGACCAATTTTATTCACTTTATACATGCTTCCCTTAGGCAGTATTATTAGACGGCATTGCTTAAATTTTCATTGTTACGCAGATGATACCCAGCTTTATCTATCCATGAAGCCAGAGGACACACACCAATTAGCTAAACTGCAGGATTGTCTTACAGACATAAAGACATGGATGACCTCTAATTTCCTGCTTTTAAACTCAGATAAAACTGAAGTTATTGTACTTGGCTCCACAAATCTTAGAAACATGGTGTCTAACCAGATCCTTACTCTGGATGGCATTACCCTGACCTCTAGTAATACTGTGAGAAATCTTGGAGTCATTTTTCATCAGGATATGTCATTCAAAGCGCATATTAAACAAATACGTAGGACTGCTTTTTTGCATTTACGCAATATCTCTAAAATTAGAAAGGTCTTGTCTCAGAGTGATGCTGAAAAACTAATTCATGCATTTATTTCCTCTAGGCTGGACTATTGTAATTCATTATTAACCGGTTGTCCTAAAAGTTCCCTGAAAAGCCTTCAGTTAATTCAAAATGCTGCAGCTAGAGTACTAACGGGGACTAGAAGGAGAGAGCATATCTCACCAATATTGGCCTCTCTTCATTGGCTTCCTGTTAATTCTAGAATAGAATTTAAAATTCTTCTTCTTACTTATAAGGTTTTGAATAATCAGGTCCCATCTTATCTTAGGGACCTCATAGTACCATATCACCCCAATAGAGCGCTTCGCTCTCAGACTGCAGGCTTACTTGTAGTTCCTAGGGTTTGTAAGAGTAGAATGGGAGGCAGAGCCTTCAGCTTTCAGGCTCCTCTCCTGTGGAACCAGCTCCCAATTCAGATCAGGGAGACAGACACCCTCTTTACTTTTAAGATTAGGCTTAAAACTTTCCTTTTTGCTAAAGCTTATAGTTAGGGCTGGATCAGGTGACCCTGAACCATCCCTTAGTTATGCTGCTATAGACTTAGACTGCTGGGGGGTTCCCATGATGCACTGAGTGTTTCTTTCTCTTTTTGCTCTGTATGCACCACTCTGCATTTAATCATTAGTGATTGATCTCTGCTCCCCTCCACAGCATGTCTTTTTCCTGATTCTCTCCCTCAGCCCCACCCAGTCCCAGCAGAAGACTGCCCCTCCCTGAGCCTGGTTCTGCTGGAGGTTTCTTCCTGTTAAAAGGGAGTTTTTCCTTCCCACTGTCGCCAAGTGCTTGCTCACAGGGGGTCGTTTTAACCGTTGGGGTTTTTACGTAATTATTGTATGGCCTTGCCTTACAATATAAAGCGCCTTGGGGCAACTGTTTGTTGTGATTTGGCGCTATATAAATAAAATTGATTGATTGATTGATTGATGAAAATCGCACCTGTTCAGGAGAAACTACACAATTTTGAAAAGAGATGCTGCATTTGTTCCAAATAAATCAGTTGTAACAGGCATGCGATATTGATGCGTCTGCAAAACAGAGATGACATGTTGCATCACAGGACACAATAAGACATTTCTTCATGTTGAGGAACTGAGATAGGTGAAGCAACTAAGACACATGGAAAATAAAGAAGAAGAAGAAGAAGAAGAAAAAAAAACTTTTTTCCCCCAGCTGCTGTTACTCATATATGGCAGTCACCATACAGGTCACTTCGGTGCCATACAATTCAGGAGAGTTTTGTGAAAATGTGACACTGTTTGTAGCCAGTTTGAAATGAAACTCTGGTAATTTATGCCACAAACATAACCTGGTTCAGTAATCTAGCCAGATTAAGACAGCCATATTTACAGTATATCCCTTAAAATTGCTGCTTTAGCCTCAACATACAACACTAACCTTATGAACTTATGAACTTATTTGGCACACAACTTGTCAATAACAAGACAATTCCACAGTGACATGTGTGACCAAAAAGGGGGTGAGCAGAAGCAAAGCTTATACAACCCCTGGCAAAAATTATGGAATCACCGGCCTCAGAGGATGTTCATTCATTTGTTTAATTTTGTAGAAAAAAAGCAGATCACAGACATGACACAAAACTAAAGTCATTTCAAATGGCAACTTTCTGGCTTTAAGAAACACTATAAGAAATCAAGAAAAAAAGATTGTGGCAGTCAGTAACGGTTACTTTTTTAGACCAAGCAGAGGAAAAAAATATGGAATCACTCAATTCTGAGGAATAAATTATGGAATCACCCTGTAAATTTTCATCCCCAAAACTAACACCTGCATCAAATCAGATCTGCTCGTTAGTCTGCATCTAAAAAGGAGTGATCACACCTTGGAGAGCTGTTGCACCAAGTGGACTGACATGAATCATGGCTCCAACACGAGAGATGTCAATTGAAACAAAGGAGAGGATTATCAAACTCTTAAAAGAGGGTAAATCATCACGCAATGTTGCAAAAGATGTTGGTTGTTCAGTCAGCTGTGTCTAAACTCTGGACCAAATACAAACAACATGGGAAGGTTGTTAAAGGCAAATATACTGGTAGACCAAGGAAGACATCAAAGCGTCAAGACAGAAAACCTAAAGCAATATGTCTCAAAAATCGAAAAATGCACAACAAAACAAATGAGGAACGAATGGGAGGAAACTGGAGTCAACGTCTGTCACCGAACTGTAAGAAACCGCCTAAAGGAAATGGGATTTACATACAGAAAAGCTAAACGAAAGCCATCATTAACACCTAAACAGAAAAAAACAAGGTTACAATGGGCTAAGGAAAAGCAATCGTGGACTGTGGATGACTGGATGAAAGTCATATTCAGTGATGAATCTCGAATCTGCATTGGGCAAGGTGATGATGCTGGAACTTTTGTTTGGTGCCGTTCCAATGGGATTTATAAAGATGAATGCCTGAAGAGAACATGTAAATTTCCACAGTCATTGATGATATGGGGCTGCATGTCAGGTAAAGGCACTGGGGAGATGGCTGTCATTACATCATCAATAAATGGACAATTGAAAGGATGTTTGGGGATGATGAAATCATTTTTCAAGATGATAATGCATCTTGCCATAGAGCAAAAACTGTGAAAACATTCCTTGCAAAAAGACACATAGGGTCAATGTCATGGCATAGGGTCAATATCAACGAGCAGATGTGATTTGATGCAGGTGTTAGTTTTGGGGATGAAAATTTACAGGGTGATTCCATAATTTTTTCCTCAGAATTGAGTGATTCCATATTTTTTTCCCTCTGCTTGGTCTAAAAAAGTAACAGTTACTGACTGCCACAATCGTTTTTCTTGATTTCTTATAGTGTTTCTTAAAGCCAGAAAGTTGCCATTTGAAATGACTTTAGTTTTGTGTCATGTCTGTGATCTGCTTTTTTTCTACAAAATTAAACAACTGAATGAACATCCTCCGAGGCCGGTGATTCCATAATTTTTGCCAGGGGTTGTAAACGCCCACCCCATATATACATACATACATATATACACATTACCGACCTGGTAATGTGTATATGTGTCTATTAAAATCACTTCTTAGTACACCACTCAGGACTCCTTGGTATGACTGTTTTTCCAGCACAAATACAAGTCACTGTGCCAATGTGAGCAGACGGGACTTGTTGGATGAGAACAATTTTTCTCAGACAGTAAACACCATGACTCAGATTGACAGTGATCCTGTATTTAGTCCAGAATGCAGAAGAGGCTCACAGAAATGTCTTCGCAGATGTGAAAGACTTGATGGGTAAACATTCCATGACCAAAAGAGAGGGAGTCTTACAAACAGAAGCAGCTGAACATGAGACTCTCCCCTGGGGCCTGGCATCTCCGCTGTAGTTAAAGACAGACATGAAGGGTTGGGACAGGAGGAGTTGTGCTATTGTGCTATTCAATGAAAAAGGTAAAAACAAAACAAAACAAAAAATCATAACAGGACAGAATAAAATGGGCCTCTACAAGACATTTAACACAGATAATGGCATAATTTACCACTCTGCTGACAGGATTGTCAATTATAGCCATGAAAAGACAAATACCTTGCCTGGTAAAGAGGGCTGACATCTTAAATTCCACTTTTCTGAAATAATATAACCCTCTGTGACCTGTGAAATGCCCGCATGTGTGTTGGATAGCAATCAGTGGGTGTGTACAGCTCATGTTCTTGCCAATGACAATTTCAGCTGAGCGACTGATGCAAAGCCATGTACAACCAGACTGTCACGTCATAGGTGAGCAAGCACTGTCACTCTTCAGCTAGACATACTGGTGTCATCCTTTCCCACTGGAGCGGGAACAGTAGAAGGCATCAGCAGGGACAAATGTAGTAAGTAAACCAGATTTGTTAGGAAGGGGATGAAACCAACCGTAATTGAGAAGATGAAATTCAGTTTGCTTCAGTTTGTGAAGGTTACACATACTGCATACTGAAAAGAGATACTGCAGTCCACTTAAGACAGCAAAATAAAATTTTATAGTGATTATAGTAATGTGAGGAAGGACATGGAGAAGTTCTCAACTTTAAATCCAAGAGTGCAGGGACAAAAGATGGAAAGTACAGATGATCCCAAAGGAGACTGTGCGCAGGAATTCCATGAATTGGCAGTCCTACGTATTGACCAGTAGGCCATGATGAAAAGGGTGAGTAAACATATCCTTCAGAATGGAGAAGGAGGCAAAAGAAAGAGGCAAGGAACAGGCTAGGAAGTGATCTGTAAGCCAGGTGGAGATGATAAAAGAACATTTCCACAGCTGTCAGCTCTCCAACTGAAGAATGTAGACAATCCTTCATAATTATCAAAGTGCATATATCCATCCATCCATTTTCTTCCGCTTTATCCGGAGTCGGGTCACGGGGGCAGCAGCTCCAGCAAGGCCGCCCAGACCTTCCGATCCACACACACCTCCCCCAGCTCCAGCGGGGGAACCTCAAGGCGGTCCCAAGCTAGCCGAGAGATGTAGTCCCTCCAGCATGTCCTGGGTCTTCCCTGGGGCCTCCTCCCAATGGGACGTGCCCAGAACACCTCTCCAGCGAGGCGTCCAGGGGACATCCGGAAAAGATGCCCGAGCCACCTCAACTGACTCCTTTCGACGTGGAGGAGCAGCGGCTCGACTCCGAGCTCCTCCCGAGTGACCGAGCTCCTCACCCTATCTCTAAGGGAGCGCCCAGCCACCCTGCGGAGGAAACCCATCTTGGCCGCTTGTACTCGCGATCTCGTTCTTTCGGTCATGAGCCAAATCTCATGACCATAGGTGAGGATCGGAACGTAGCTCGATCGGTAAATCGAGAGCTCTGCCCCCCTACTCAGCTCTCTCTTCACCACGACGGTCCGATACAGCGACCGCATCACTGCAGATGCTGCACCAATCCGTCTATCGATCTCACGCTCCATCCGTCCCTCACTCATGAACAAGACCCCGAGATACTTAAACTCCTCCACTTGAGGCAAGGACACTCCACCGACCTGAAGAGGGCAAAGCACCTTTTTCTGGTCGAGAACCATGGCCTCGGATTTGGAGGTGCTGATTTTCATCCTGGACGCTTCACACTCGGCTGCAAACTGCCCCAGTGCACGCTGCAGGTCCTGATTTGATGAAGCCAACAGAACCACATCGTCCGCAAACAGCAGAGACAAGATTCTGTGGTTCCCAAACCAGACCCCTCTACACCCTGGCTGCGCCTAGAAATTCTGTCCATAAAAATAATGAACAGAACCGGTGACAAAGGGCAGCCCTGGCGCAGGCCAACGTACAATGGAAACAGGTTTGACTTACTACCGGCAATGCGAACCAAGCTCCTGCTGCGGTCGTACAGGGACCGGATAGCCCTTAGCAAAGGACCCCGGACCCCGTACTCCCGGAGCACCCCCCACAGGGTGCACTGAGGGACACGGTCGAATGCCTTCTCCAGATTCACAAAACACATGTGGACTGGTTGGGCGAACTCCCATGAACCCTTGAGCACCCAATGGAGCATGTAGAGCTGGTCCAGTGTGCCGTGACCAGGATGAAAACCACAATGCTCCTCCTGAATCTGAGGTTCGACCATTGGTCGAATTCTCCTCTCCAGTACTCTGGAATAGACCTTACCCGGGAGGCTGAGGAGTGTGATCCCCCTATAGTTGGAACACACCCTCCGGTCCCCCTTCTTAAACAGAGGGACCACCACCCCGGTCTGCCAATCCAGAGGCACTGTCCCCGATCACCACGTGATGTTGCAGAGGCGTGTCAGCCAAGACAGTCCCACAACATCCATACACTTAAGGTACTCAGGACGGATTTCATCCACCCCAGGAGCCTTGCCACCGAGGAGCTTTCTAACCACCTCGGTGACTTCGGCCTGGGTAATGGATGGGTCCGCCTCTGAGTCCCCAGTCTCTGCTTCCTCTTCGGAAGACGTGACGATGGGATTGAGGAGATCCTCGAAGTATTCCTTCCACCGCCCAACAACATCCCCAGTCAGGGTCAACAGCTCCCCACCCACACCGTAAACAGTGCTGGTGGAGAGCTGCTTCCGCATCCCGAGGCGTCGGACGGTTTGCCAGAATCTCTTCGAGGCTGACCGATAGGCCTCCTCCATGGCCTCCCCAAACTTCTCCCAGACCGAGTTTTTGCCTCTGCGACCGCATGGGCTGCGGCACACTTGGCCTGCCAGTACCTATCAGCTGCCTCCGGGGTCCCACCTACCAACAAAGATAAGTAGGACTCCTTCTTCAGCTTGACGGCATCCCTTACTTCCGGCGTCCACCACCGGGTTCGGGGATTGCCGCCGCAACAGGCACCAGAGACCTTGTGACCACAGCTACGAGCGACCGCATCAACAATGGAGGTGGAGAACATGGTCCACTCGGACTCCATGTCTCCAACCTCTGGGAGAAGCTCTCCCGGAGGTGGGAGTTGAAGACCTAGCTGACAGAGGGTTCCGCCAGTCGTTCCCAGCAGACCCTCATGATACGTTTGGGCCTGCCAGGTCTGACCGGCTTCTTCCCCTCCCAGCGGATCCAACTCACCACCAGGTGGTGATCAGTCGACAGCTCTGCCCCTCTCTTCACTCGAGTGTCCGAGACATGTGACCGAAGGTCAGATGATACGACTACAAAGTTGATCATCGACCTCCGGCTCAGAGTGTCCTGGTGCCACGTGCACTTATGGACACCCTTGTGCTCGAACATGGTGTTCGTGATGGACAAACTGTGACTAGCACAGAAGTCCAACAACTGAACACCACTCGGGTTCAGATTGGGGAGGCTGTGCTTCCCGATCACCCCCCTCCAGGTCTCACTGTCACCACCCACGTGGGCATTGAAATCCCCCAGGAGAACAACGGAGTCCCCAGTCAGAGCGCTATCTACTACCCCTCCCAGGGACTCCAAGAAGGTCGGGTACTCTGCACTGCCGCTCGGCCCGTAGGCCGAGACAATGGTAAGAGACCTGTCCCAGACCCAAAGGCATAGGGACGCGACCCTCTCATTCACTGGAGTGAACTCCAACACATGGCAACTGAGCTGGGGAGCAACAAGCAATGCAACCCCAGCTCTCCACCTCTCCCCATGGACAACGCCAGAAAAATGAAGCGTCCAGTCCCTCTCCAGGAGTTGGTTACCAGAGCCCAAGCTGTGCGTGGAGGTGAGCCCAAATATCTCTAGTTGGTATCGCTCAACCTCCCGCACAGGCTCAAACCCCACTCAAACAACCAGATCATTTCCAACATGAAGGCTTTGTTGATCCGGGACGTCGTCTAACTTTCACAAAAAAGGCAGAAGGCGTGGACATCAGCACTTTTTCGGCACATTCTACTGTTACAGGAGTTTTTTTCATGGAAAGAGAAGTGGACGATTGCGCCACCGTGTCGCTCATGGCACGGGACAAAACCACCTCTGTGTTGGTCTCACAGGATGGCTTTCAGGTGGATTTCAGACGGCTGTCGGTTGCTTTTCAGTCGTGTGATTATCCGAGAAATTCAGCATGAGCTGGACATGCCCCAACATGTCCTGTGAGTCTTCATCACGGCGGTGCTTTGCGCCATGCGGCTCCGCCGTGACGAGCGGAGTTCCTCCACACGTCTGTCTCAATGTGCTGAAAAAGTGCTGATGTCCACGTCTTCCGCAATTCCTGTGCTAGTCAGACGACATACCGGATCAAGACAGCGTCCAGTTTAGAAATGAACGGCACATTCCACTGTTACAGGAGTTTTTTCATGGAAAGAAAAGCGGAGGGATACGCCACGGAGCCGTTCATTACGCGGCACAAAACCACCTCCGTGTTGGTCTCACAGGACGGCTTTCAGGTGGATTTCAGATGGCTGTCGGTTGCTTTTCAGTCGTGTGATTATCCGAGAAATTCAGCATGAGCTGGACATGCCCCAACATGTCCTGTGAGGCTTCATCACGGCGTTGCTTTGCGCCATGCAGCTCCACCGCGACGCGCGGAACTCCTCTGCACGTCTGACTCAATGTGCCGAAAAAGTGCTGATGTCCACATCTTTTCACAATTCCTGTGCTAGTCAGACGACATACCAGATCAAGACAGCATTCCACTGTTACAGGATTTTTTGTCACGGAAAGAGGAGCGGAGGAACTCCGCGCGTCGCGGCGGAGCTGCATGGCGCAAAGCACCACCGTGATGAAGCCTCACAGGAACTTTTAGGACAACCTGATAATAATGAATTACAATAGTCCAGCCTAGAAGAAATAAATGTATGAATTAGCTTTTCAGCATCACTCTGAGAAAAGACCTTTCTAATTTTAGAGATATTGCGCAAATGCAAAAAAGCAGTCCTACATATTTGCATAATATGTGCATTGAAGGACATATCCTGATCAAAAATTACTCCAAGATTTCTCACAGTATTAATGGAGGTCAGGGTAATGCCATCCAGAGTAAGGATCTGGTTAGACACCATGTTTCTAAGATTTGTGGGGCCAAATACAATAACTTCAGTTTTATCTGAATTTAAAAGCAGGAAATTAGAGGTCATCCATGTCTTTATGTCTGAAAGACATTCCTGCAGCGTAACTAATTGGTGTGTGTCCTCTGGCTTCATGGATAGATAAAGCTGGATATCATCTGCGTAACAATGAAAATTTAAGCAATGCTTTCTAATAACACTGCCTAATGGAAGCATGTATAAAGTGAATAAAATCGGTCCTAGCACAGAACCTTATGGAACTCCATAATTAACCTTAGTCCGAGAAGAAGACTCCCCATTTACATGAACAAATTCAAACCACTGCAGCGCAGTGCCTTTAGTACCTATGGCATGCTCTAATGTCTGTAATAAAGTTTTATGGTCAACAGTATCAAAAGCTGCACTGAGGTCTAACAGGACGAGCACAGAGATGAGTCCACTGTCTGAGGCCATAAGGAGATCATTTGTAACCTTCACTAATGCTGTTTCTGTACTATAATGAATTCTGAAACCTGACTGAAACTCTTCAAATAGACCATTCCTCTGCAGATGATCAGTTAGCTGTTTTACAACTACCCTTTCAAGAATTTTTGAGAGAAAAGGAAGGTTGGAGATTGGCCTATAATTAGCTAAGATAGCTGGGTCAAGTGATGGCTTTTTAAGTAATGGTTTAATTACTGCCACCTTAAAAGCCTATGGTCCATAGCCAACTAATAAAGATAGATTGATCATATTTAAGATCGAAGCATTAATTAATGGTAGGACTTCTTTGAGCAGCCTGGTAGGAATGGGGTCTAATAGACATGTTGATGGTTTGGAGGAAGTGACTACTGAAAGTAACTCAGACAGAACAATCGGAGAGAAAGAGTCTAACCAAATACCAGCATTACTGAAAGCAGCCGAACATAAAGATATGTCTTTGGGATGGTTATGAATAATTTTTTCTCTAATAGTTAAAAATTTTTTTGCAAAGAAAGTCATGAAGTCATTACTAGTTAAAGTTAAAGGAATACTCGGCTCAATAGAGCTCTGACTCTTTGTCAGTCTGGCTACAGTGCTGAAAAGAAACCTGGGGTTGTTCTTATTTTCTTCAATTAGTGATGAATAGTAAGATGTCCTAGCTTTATGGAGGGCTTTTTTATAGAGCAACAGACTCTTTTTCCAGGCTAAATGAAGAACTTCTAAATTAGTGAGACGCCATTTCCTCTCCAGCTTATGGGTTATCTGCTTTAAGCTGCGACTTTGTGGGTTATACCATGGAGTCAGGCACTTCTGCTTTAAGGCTCTCTTTTTCAGAGGAGTTACAGCATCCAAAGTTGTGCTCAATGAGGATGTAAAGCTATTGACGAGATAATCTATCTCACTCACAGAGTTTAGGTAGCTACTCTGCACTGTGTTGGTATATGGCATTGAAGAACATAATAACAAAGAAGGAATCATATCCTTAAACCTAGTTACAGCGTTTTCAGAAAGACTTCTACTGTAATGAAACTTATTCCCCACTGCTGGGTAGTCCATTAAAGTAAATGTAAATGTTATTAAGAAATGATCAGACAAAAAGGGTTTTCAGGGTATACTGTTAAGTCTTCAATTTCTATGCCATATGTCAGAACAAGATCTAAAGTGTGGCTAAGGTGGTGGGTGGGCTCATTTACATTTTGAGCGAAGCCAACTGAGTCTAATAATAGATTAAATGCAGTGTTGAGGCTGTCATTCTCAGCATCTATGTGGATGTTAAAATCGCCCACTATAATTATCTTATCTGAGCTAAGCACTAAGTCAGACAAAAGGTCTGAAAACTCACAAAGAAACTCACAGTAATGACCAGGTGGACAATAGATAATAACAAATAAAACTGGTTTTTGAGACTTCCAATTTGGATGGACAAGACTGAGTCAAGCTTTCAAATGAATTAAAGCTCTGTCTGGGTCTTTGATTAATTAATAAGCTGGAGTGGAAAATTGCTGCTAATCCTCCTCCTCGACCCGTGCTTCGAGCATTCTGACAGTTAGTGTGACTCGGGGGTGTTGACTCATTTAAACTAACATATTCATCCTGCTGTAATCATCTTGCTGGTTTCTGTAAGGCAGAATAAATCAATATGTTGAATAATTATTATATAATTTACTAACAGGGACTTAGAAGAGAGGGACCTAATATTTAATAACTGTTTTAGTCTGTGGTGCAGTTGAAGGTGCTATATTATTTTTTCTTTTTGAATTTTTATGCTTAAATAGATTTTTACTGGTTATTGGTGGTCTGGGAGCAGGCACCGTCTCTACGGGGATGGGGTATTGGGGGGATGGCACGGGGAGAGAAGCTGCAGAGAGGTGTGTAAGACTACAACTCTGCTTCCTGGTCCCAACCCTGGATAGTCACGATTTCACATCTTCAATATGAGCCTGAAACGTGGGAGAGTGCCTCAGCTGTGGAAAAGCTCCTGTGTGGTACCAGTTCAGAAGAAAAGGTGACCACGCCTCAAGGGCTTCAGCAGCTTCAGGCCGGTGGCACTGACATCACATCTGATGAAGACCTTGGAGAGGCAGCTCCTTGGACATCTCCACCCCCTGGTGAAATCGTCAATGGATCCACTTCAGTTTGTGTAAAAGCCTGGCATCGGAGTGGACGATGTCATCTACCACCAACGTAGAGCTCTCTCACCTCGAAAAGCCTGGGAGCACTGTGAGAATCATATTTTTTGATTTCTCCAGTGCTTTCAATAACATACCATGTTTCTGAGGGACAAATGTCAATGTCAATTTTATTTATATAGCACATTTACAACAACAGCAGCTGCCCAAAGTGCTTCACAGTAAAAACAATATCAAAAACCATACCACCAAAACAGAACATTAAAATTCCAAAATATACAAAAACACATAAAACCAGACACACACAGCTTAAATTGTATTAAAAGCAAAAGCATAAAAATGAGTCTTAAGAACAGATTTAAAAGACTCTAGAGATGGAGCAGCTCTGATGTGCATAGGCAAACTGTTCCAGAGTTTAGGCGCAGCCACCGAAAAAGCCAGATCACCTCGAGTTTTTAATCGAGATCTGGGCACATTTAATAAAAGCTCGCTTTCTGACCTCACTGATCTGACCGGAACATAAGGAGTCAAAAGCTCAGAGAGGTATTTGGGAGCCAAACCATTTAAACACTTGAACACAAGCAGCAGGATCTTAAAATCAATCCTAAATGAGACTGGGAGCCAATGGAGCGAGGCTAACACAGGGTTGATGTGCTCTCGTTTCCTCATCCCCGTGAGCAGTCGTGCAGCAGCGTTCTGAACCTGCTGCAGACGCTTTAGAGACAACTGGTCCAGTCCACAGTAGAGTGAGTTACAATAATCTAAACGAGATGTTATAAGCAAATGAATAACTCGCTCAAAATCACACGCTGGGAGGTAAGCCTTCACTTTTCTAAAAATTCTAAGTTGGTAGAAACTGGCCTTTACCACAGAATTAATTTGCTTGTCCATTTTGAAGGAGCTGTCAAAAATAACCCCCAAATTTCTGACAGAATCATGCACACAGAAAGACAAAGGACCAAGCACATCATATGAGCCAGATGACCATGCAGGGCCAAAACTAACTATTTCAGTTTTATTCTCATTGAGAATTAGAAAGTTTTGAGCCAACCAAGTTTTCACTTCCTGCAGACAATTTACCAAAATAGTCAGAGAATTTGATGGGAGCTTAAGTGGCAGATAGATTTGCAGGTCATCAGCATAAAAATGAAAGGCCAAGTTGTATTTTCTGAATATAGTGCCAAGTGGCAACATATATAGTGAAAAAAGAGCAGGACCCAAAACAGAGCCTTGTGGAACACCATAATTTAAGGGTGCTGAGCTGGACTGGTGTGGCCCAAGGTGCACACAGAAACTACGGTCTCTAAGATAAGATCTAAACCACTCCAGTGCTGTGTCTTTAAAACCTGCATAATACTCCAGACGGGACAGTAAAATACAGTGATCAACCATGTCAAAGGCTGCAGTCAAATCCAGCAAAACTAAAATCCCAGAGCAACCAGAGTCAACAATTAAAAGGAGATCATTAAAAACCTTCAACAGTGCTGTTTCAGTACTATGAAGTGATTTGAAGCCAGACTGGAATTTTTCAAAAATGCCATTAGAATCCAAATGAGACTGAAACTGATCATAGACAATTTTCTCAAGGATTTTAGCTAAGAATGGCAACTTTGAAATGGGCCTATAATTGGCAAGAATATTAGGATCCAAGGTGGGCTTTTTGAGGAGAGGCTGAACTACAGCATGTTTTAAAACTCCTGGAATACAACCAGATAAGAGAAGCATTCATAACATTTCAAATGTATGGCCCAAGGACAGAAATAACACTTTTTAAAAATTGTGCGGGAACAGAATCAAAAAGACAATTGGAAGGTCTTAATTGCTGAACCACTTTGAGCAATTCAGTTAAAGTTAGAGGCTGAAACTCAGCAAAGGCCGAAGTGCACTCAGTGTTTAAATTAAAATCATTAGAGTAAGACACTGAGATCGAAGCCCTGATTTGTGACACTTTTTCAACAAAGAATGACAAAAAGCTGTCACACAGTGAGTCAGACAACACAAGACCAGATTTAGATTCTGGGTTAATCAGACGATTCAGTACATTAAAAAGGACCTGAGGCCTATGAGTGTTATTTGCAATAAAATTTGACACAAACTGGGCTTTTGCTGACTTAACAGCTTCTTGGTAATCCACAAGACAGTCTCGAAATATTCCCAGGGAAACATGCAAATGGTCCTTCTTCCATTTACGCTCTGCGCGCCTGCATTCGCGTCTGTGCGCACGAGTAGTCTCATTGTGCCACGGCTCCGACGCAGACCTGGAACAACAGAGTCTAGCGCAACAGAGTCTAGCGCTTCTGTGCAGACAGCATTAAATAAAATAAGAAGCTCCTCACAGTTCAAAGCACTCGGGTCACGAAGTGAGGAGGGCACAGTGGCCAGAAACGCACTCGTAAATTGCTCCACAGACTGTGAGTTTAATGCGCGCTTTGTGCGCAGAGAAAGGTCCCATTTTTCCACTGAGCCTGGAAGAGCTAAGTTGAATAAAATCGGCAGATAATCCGAGATCCGACAGTCACATATCTCCTTGACTTGAACATTGAGGCCAAAAGAAATAAGATCTAATGTATGCCCCTTTTCATGCGTGGGACCACTAACCCACTGCGTGAGATTAAAAGAGTCAATCACATTAAAAAAGTCCTTGACCAGAGGCTTATTGTCACAACAAATATGAATATTAAAATCACCCACAATCAACAAACAGTCAGTGGTGATTACAATTCCAGCCAGGAAATCTGAAAACTCTTGTATAAAGTGCTTGTTGAACTTAGGAGGGCGATAGATGAGCACACAAAGGACAAGTGGGTTTGTCTGGAGTTTTAACAGTTGTATTTCAAAACTCGAGAAGAGTTCAGAAGGAGAGCGACAGCAGTGAAGGCTGGATTTAAAACTGTTGCAAGCCCTCCAACTTTTCCAGAATTACGAGGCGCACTAAAATATGTGCAGCCCTTCGGAAGAAGTTCAGAGAAGGCCGAGCACTCATCCACTTGCAGCCATGTCTCCATCAGGAACATAAAATCCAGTTTTTTAGAGGCAAAAAAGTCGTTAAGAAGGAAGGTTTTGTTGGTGACGACCGGCAGTTTAACAGTGCCAAATGGAGTGCGGTGTGCTCGATGCGAGGAGTTTGAGCACGGGCGACCACGCGGATGTTTCCCCAGTCCACACCCCGCTTGCCTGCTCTCGACTGCCGGGGGACGAACCAACACACGGGCGGATGCAGGTGATCCATGGGGCCGCATCTATCCGGGGCCAATGGAGTGTTCCACCGCATACGGGCCTCTGCTGCTCGCCCAGACAAGGACGAAAAATCACCACCATAAGCTCTCTGGTAGGCTCTTACCCGAACAAGGACGCCGCCTCTCTTTCCCCTTCTCCTGGAGCGTCTTTTTCGGGGATAGATGCGAGGGGAGGACAGTTTGTGGAATCATGCTGTTTCAAGCCATGATTAAAAAGTGCCTCATATGATGTTCGAATATTTAGAAGTGATTGGCGATCATATACAATTACAGCTGTAGCGTTCTGGATCCATACATGTAATAAAACAATAAATAGTCCAAGTAGGGCAGAGAGACGTTTCGCCGTACGCACCGCTGGCGCCATCTTGCTCCTTCAGCTTGATATAACTACTCTATTACTCTTTTACTCTATTACTACTCTTGATATAACTACTAAATAAATGGACTGCATTTATACAGCGCTTTCCATCTGCATCAGACGCTCAAAGCGCTTTACAAATTATGCCTCATGTTCACCCCGATGTGAGGGTGCTGCCATACAAGACGCTCACGACACACCGAGAGCAATAGGGGATTAAGGACCTTGACCAAGGGCCCTTAGTGATTTTCCAGTCAGGCTTGGATTTGAACCAAGGATCTTCTGTTCTCAAGCCCAACGCCTTAACCACTAGACCATCACCTCCCCAAGCTGGAGATCACAGGTGTGGAACCCAGACTCTGATCGTGGATCTTGGACTACCTCACAGAAAAACCATAGTACATGAGGGCATGGGACTGTGTCTCTGACATGGTCATCTGCAGCACAGGACCCAGCAAGGAACAGTCTTGGCTCCCTTTCTCTTCACCCTCTACACCGCAGACTTCATGTACAACTCTGTCAACTGTCACCTGCAAAAGTTCTCTGATGACTGGAAGCACTGGCCTCAGCACTGACAAGGACGACAGTGAGTACAGAGGAGTAACCCAGGAGTTTGCGGACTGGTATCACTGGAACTGCCTCCAGATCAATGTGGGGAAACCAAAGAGCCGGTGGAGGATTTTCACTTGTACAGGCGCTCTCCACCAACACCACTGAAGATCCAGGAAATGGATATTGAGATACTGGACTCTCAGAAGTACCTGGGGGTTCACTTAAACAATTAACTGGACTGCTGAGGCGCTCCTGAGGACCTTCTTTGATTCTGTAATGCGTCAGCCATTTTTATGGAGTGTTCTGCTGGAGCAGCAGTATCACAACTGCTGAGAGGAAGAGACTTGACAAAGTGATTAGGAAGGTCAGCTCTGTCCTGGGAAGTCCCCTGGACTCAGTGCTGAGGTGGGAGAAAGGAGGATGATTGCTAAGTTGCCATCCCTGTTAGAGAACGCCTTCCACCCCATGTGTGACACCCTCACTGCACTGGAAACTAGGGATGTCCCAGTCCGATCACATGATCGAAAATCGGGCCCGATCATGTGGTTTCAGACTTGATCGAAATCGGACGTTGCATCCCGATCAGGAATCCGATATAGATTTTATCCTCATTATTTTGATCAGCGCTATTTCAAGCTCATTATTGCAGATTAATTGGCCTTTCACGAGTCGGAAGCGTCTGTGGCGTCAAGAATTGATGTAAAAAGCATTATTTTCAATGAGACGTGTTGCTTTTTAGAGGCGTCAGAATTTTTTAATTAATTAACTACACAGATGTATAATAAAACAAATGGTGACTGGTTTCTAAACACAATTATGACAGAGTTTTTTGGGGGAGGAGCGAGCTGCAGCAAGCAGCGGAGTTTCTTTGTTTGTTGGTCAGTTAGTCCTCAAACTGGGTCCCGCAGAGGCGGAAAGACCACTGAAAGCGGCCGTCATCCAGATGCAGCTACTGCAGCAAATAATGATACTCTCTGTATTGGGAGCTTTTCACAACAACTCGCTCCGTGTGATCAATGTCCGTCATGATGACTTGACGCCGAGCGGAATGGAAGGTCCTCCTATTTGATGACGCATCGGAGCGAATTTTCACAGCAAAAGTCCACCCAAGCAGAGCGACACACCGGGAAAAGGAGGGGCGTACGTCGCCACTCGACCCCCGCAAATTTGTAGCGTCTGATCGCGCCTGGTGTGAACGCGGCATAACCCATGATAAACGAAATCCGCGAAGTAGCGCTATTTTTTACACTTATTATAGATGTTTTAAGGCTGTAAAACCCCTCACTACACACTTTTCTCAAACAGGCATTAACATTTTCTCACTTATCTCTCTTGTGTAAACACTCTCTTTTTTCTTCTGTGCGAGAAGATTATAAACAGACACACGCAGAACACAATGCGCGGCTCTCCCTTCATTCACTGCCTCCGGGGGTACGGATGCGGGACCCGCAAAGAATCCAAGTCCTCGCTCAGTGGCCACGGAGCTCTGCATCCGGCTCAAAACAGCGATCATAGCCTCTGGACCTGTTGCCAGATTTGGCGTAATTCCACACAGCAGACAGGAGGGCGGCGGTGTGATTGGCAGTGAGAGCAATCGCTGTGATTTTTTTTTATATATTTTGTTAGTCAAGAGAGGTGGCGGATCACGGATCCAGTATAAATAGCTGGCGGAGCCAATGTCAGAGGTTCCGGAGCGTGCTCCGGCTTGCTCCCCCTCAAATTAAGCCCTGGTTGAGCACCTACCTGATAAAAGTTTCTTAACAGATGTATGTTTTTTCTCTCTGCAAACAGAAGAGAGCTGCTTCTATGAAGAACTGCTCTACTCTATCCTCTGCAGGCAAAGGAGAACTGGACACACACAAAAAAAATCATTTTCTTTAACACCATGCTGATACGCTGGCAATATCACCCAAGTCATCCAGAGGCATACATTTTTAACTTATGGTTCAAATTTTAACCAAACTAATTTTGGACAAGTTATTTGAAATGACTGTCATGTCTGAAGTTTTATAAAGTGAAAATATCAGATATATGTTTTAGTTTTAAAGTAATGTGCTAATTTTTAAGGTTTTAGTGTGGACATGCTGTGCCCAGCAGTGCATTGTGGGTAGGATAGGGTGATCTCAGTACGTTCACGACAGGACAAATGCATTTCAGACACTCTGATCGGGCTCCACGGACAATAGCATTAAACTCTTGTGCCTAAAACTCTCGTGAATATATTCTCTGGGTTTTTAGATGTTATTGTATTTGCGTTTGTTTACATTCCACGCATCTTAAATGTAGCAGACATGGATTATCTGGAATTTTGTTTTGGCAAGTTTTCACGGTCTCTACTGCCATCTACTGGCCAGTAGCGTTCATGGCAGTATTCATCCTGAAGATGAGCAGACACTGTATGATATTTTTAATCACAAGTTAAGTTTTTTCAAACTTAATTTACAAAAACTCTCGATGGGAGACATCAAAGTTTAAAAATAAAACAACAAAAAAAAATTACAAGACAGCTCTGCGGTGTTTGCACAGGCACAGTGCGAGAGGTTGGATGCTTGTTGCTCTTCAGCAGCAGGATACCCTCACAACGGCCGACCAGAATAATATCAAACAGGACTGATTTTCATTCGACCATACTATCGGTGATCAGGAGGTGGTCGTGAGATGTTGAACGCAGCTTGTTACTCCATGTACACTACACGATGCAGGACGCGCGATTAACCTGAAATTCGGTCCAAAAAATTCTCGCACGAATGAAAAATCAAGTGAAAAAGGGCCAAAACTCGCACAGTGTAAAGCCAACATTTATGTGTCAAGACAATATTGAGTGCACATTTTAGCACATCATAAAACTAATAATAAAAATAATAAAACTAATAAAATGAGCGCACATTCTCTCCACATGCAAAACATGTTGCGATGACACTTCCAGGGCTCTGTAAAAATGCCTGTTTTTACAAATAAAAAATGGAATATTTTACAAAAGCACATTTATCTGTAAACACCAACACATGTTAAATTAACGTGTTGGTTTACATAATGAATGACTGACAGTGTTTAGCAGAGGCACTTTTACCCAGAATCGTTTGCGATCTGTCTGTTTGTTACAAAACCTCAGAATTAGTGCATTATTCAACATTAAAAGATATATGTTATATTTTAACTTTGTACAAAAGACAGAATTGACATTAATCAAGTTATTCTATCAGTATTCATTTTATTTAAATAAATGAATTTTATTTAAATAATATACGGGTATGTAGGAAGGAATATTATAGTAACATATTATATAATAACAAAAACAATATTAAGGGAATATGGGATATATTAAATAGCATTATCAAAAATGGTAATAAAAAACAGAGTTACCCTCAGTATTTCATTGATAATAATGTCAAGAAGGAAAATAAGGATGAGGTAGTCAATGGTTTTAATAATTTTTTGTAAATATTGGACCAAGCTTGGCAGAAAAAATTCCCGATTCCCAACCTGAGGATTGGGATAATAATCTCATAGAAAGAAATCCCTGTTCAATGTTCCTCACAGCAGTGGATGGAAAAGAAATTATAGACATTGTGAATAATTGTAAATATAAAACATCTACCGATTTAAATGAAATTGATATGGTGGTGGTAAAACAGGTCATTGAATGGATTGTAGAACCATTAACATACATCTGTAACTTATCATTTCAAACCGGTAAATTTCCCAATCAAATGAAAATAGCTAAGGTTGTGCCGCTGTATAAGACTGGGGATAGACACCACTTCCAAATTATAGACCTGTTTCTTTGCTTCCACAATTTTCCAAATTATTAGAAAAGTTATTCAATAATAGATTAGACAAATTCATAAATAAACATAAATTACTTACTGATAGTCAATATGGATTCAGAGCACATAGTTCAACATCATTTGCATTAATAGAATCAGTTGAGGAGATTACAAACGCCATAGACCACAAATTACATTCAGTTGGAATATTTATAGACCTTAAAAAGGCTTTTGATACAATCAATCATGACATATTAATCAATAAACTTGAACAGTATGGGATTAGGGGGTTGGTGTTGCACTGGGTGAGAAGCTACTTAAGTAACAGAAAACAGTTTGTGAAGTTGGGGGAATATACATCATCATGCTTGGACAATGCTTGTGGCGTCCCACAGGGGTCAGTATTGGGTCCAAAACTGTTTCTAATTTATATAAATGATATTGTCAATGTTTCCAAAATATTAAAATTAGTATTATTTGCAGATGACACAAGCATTTTTTGTTCAGGGGGGGATTTTCAGGAGTTACTGAGGAGGATCAGTATAGAAATGGGAAAATTGAAAATATGGTTTGACAGAAACAAATTATCATTAAACTTAAGTAAAACAAAATACATGTTATTTGGCTATTGTAATACAGACATACAGGTTCAGTTACAAGTCGAGGGGGTAGATATTGAAAGGGTACATGAAAATAAGTTTCTGGGGGTGATAATAGATGATAAGATAAACTGGAAGACTCATATAAAACATATACAAAGTAAACTGTCAAGAAGCATTTCAGTTCTAAACAAAGCGAAACATATTCTGGACCACAACTCACTCCGCATTCTTTACTGCTCACTGGTTTTACCATATTTACAGTACTGTGCAGAGGTATGGGGTAATACTTATAAAGGTACAACACAATCACTATCAGTAATGCAGAAAAGAGCTATAAGAATTATTCATAATACTGGCTATAGAATCATACGAAATCCACTATTTTTACAATCCAAATTCTTAAAATTCACAGACTTGGTTCATTGTGTACTTGGTTCAAACAGTACAAATCGTGTATAAAGCAATAAACAATCTACTTCCAGCAAATATTAAAAATATGTTTTTTAACAGATCAGGGGATTGCAGTCTGAGGGGGAAATTTAATTTAAAGCATCAGTGGGCACGAACAACATTAAAAGGTTTCTGTATTTCTGTCTGTGGGGTGAGGATGTGGAACAGATTGGGAGTGTGGCTCAAGCAATGTCCAAGCATGAACCAGTTCAAACAGCGGTACAAAAATATGTTTTTTTCTAGGTATAGGGAGGAGGAAGGGTAATGAGGGTTAGGGTGTTTTTGTTTTTTGCTTCGGCTTGTAAATATATAGTATTTTGTATGTAAGTAGGTATGTGTAGGTGTACATTTATGTTTGTATATATATATATATATATATATATATATATATTGATATCGGTTTAGGTGTGTAGGAATCTATGTGTATATGTGGCAAAGGGTATCACTGGTTGTGGGGAAGAAGGGGTAGGGAAAAATAAGATGATGCTTCACCCTACCCCTTTTCGGACATGTTGGGTACACAGTAGGAACTTTTTTGTTGTTGTCTTCACTGATCTATCTTGTAATTGTTGTTGTATCAAATGTTCGAAATAAACAGTTTTCATTCATTCATTCATTCATTCATTTATACACCAAACCATAAGTCAGTATGACTTTATTTTCCAAAACCTCCGCCTGACCGGAGCGTTGTGATTGGATAGAGAGCTGGCTTTGTGGTTACTCTCAGTGTGCCTCTGTGCTGCAAGCAGTGTAGTAAACAAGAGCTTCCAGCAGGGAGCAGGATGTTCAAACATAGAAGTGTGGGCTCATTAATTGGGTCTATTGTCGCTTTTGATGTTTCCAGAAGTGATCGTGGTGTTAAAACTCAAATTCAGTTTATTAGTAGTTGCAAATATACCAGAAACAATACTGGAATTTATCTGTAAATTCCAATACATTTTTGGGTGGTTTATCTTTATCAAAGATAACTTTTCAGTTATCTGATTATCTGTTATCGAAGTTAATTTTTTTGGTTATCTGTGCCCACCACTGAAAATCAGATGACTGGGAATCGGATCGGGGCCAAAAAGCCTGATCGGGACATCCCTACTGGAAACCTTAAGTGCCAGGCTGCTCCATCCAAAGTCCGTGAAGAAGTGATACTGCAGGGCCTTCCTACCTGCTGCTGTCAGACTCTACAACCAACATTGTTCCCAGTAGACCACTCAGATTATTAAAGTAACAAATATGTGTCGCTCATGTGCATCAATACTTATACATACTTGTGCAATAATAGGTGAATCACTCTTGCGCAGTAATACTTGAACATTCATGTAAGAGAGAATAATACCCCACCTCTTGTAAAAAGTTTGATGGATGACGTCACAGCCAATCAGAATCGACTACGTCACTAAGCCCTGCCCCTAGCCCCTTCCCTAATCCCGCCCCCTATGACGTGTCACACCCAATCAGAATAGACTACGTCACTAAGCCCCCGTAACCCCTCCCTAATCCCGCCTTTATGATGTGTCACAGCCAATCAACGTGAGCCCGCCCCTAATCCCACCCCTACGACATCACAGCCAATCAGCGTGAGCCCGCCCATTCATAATTAGTTCACACACAGGTGTCATTCCGCCCATCCATAATTAGTTCACACACAGGTGTCATATCAGCCTAATCTGCATTGAATGCTCGTCTGAGCATGTATGGGCATGTCTGCCCAATTTGCATCGAATGGGGTTCACCCCTTCCATGAGTCTCTGACACTATAATATTATATATAAAATAAAGATTTATAAAATGTAATTATTTAATTCTTTATAAAATGTAATTATTTAATTCATTAAACAATTGTTTAGTCTGGGAGCCCTGTGAGATTAACCCTTTAAAAAACGGTTCTGACAGAAATGCTCGTTGCAGATGATGTGTGCGTGTGCATGCATGTGTGTGTGCGTCTCCCTTTAAAGCTGGTGCTGAGGTGGAATAGCTCGCTTTTCAAACCGCGATGGCCCGACGTGTTTTAACTTTGCGCTGCATAGCCGAAACTCCAGTAAATATTACAACGGTCTCTAACGATGTGGCAGCGCCTAAGAAGGTAAAATTATACATATGAGGTCTGTTAGAAAAGTAACGGACCTTTTTATTTTTTTCAAAAACTATATGGATTTGATTCATATGTTTTTACATCAGCCAAGCTTGAACCTTCATGCGCAAGCGTGAGTTTTTCCACGCCTGTCGGTTGCGTCATTCGCCTGTGGGCAGGCTTTTAGTGAGCACTGCTCCACCCTTCTCGTCGTTGTTTCATTGTGAGGAAATGGCGAAATGATTTGGGCTTTTTTCCCATCAGAATTTTTTCAGAAACTGTTAGAGACAGGCAGCTGGAAACCATTCGAAAAATTTATCTGTCTTTCGGTGAAAATTTTACGGGCTTCATGTTGTGTGTGGGCCGCCAGAAGAGGAGGTACTGCTGGCCCACCACCAGAGGGCGCTCTGCCTGAAGTGCGGGCTTCAGGCACGAGAGGGCGCTGCCGCCACGGACACAGCTGGGGGTGACAGCTGTCACTCATTATCTCTTGACAGCTGTCACCCATCTACTCAACATCATCTCACTCCATAAAGACCAGACGTCATCTCCACCTCGTTGCCGAGATATCGTACTTCATTGGAGGTAATATCCTCAGCCATTTATGTTGCAACATATCTGTATATTGTGAGTGTTTGCAGGAGTACCGGTACCTCTGTCGGTGGGAGCTGAGAGAGTGCTGGACGGCACTCTTTTCCCCTGAGGAATCACTGCGGTACTCTGTAACATATTGAGTGAGAGGTGGAGGTGGCATTCCCACCGTTGTTGTTACGGGGTGTACACACACCCACACTTGACTGTCTTTGTTCTCGCCAGCAGTACCAGATCCGACAGTCGGGGACGGTGATCACCTGGGAATTCGGGACTTGGCGGCTCCAGTATTCACCAGGTTCGGTGCCGGCGGAAATCGTGTGGTTCCGGCTCTTCTCAGGACAGACGTCTTCTATCCTCGAGCCTGCCCACACGTCACCTTTGTGGATTGACTGTAATCATATTCAGAGATTGTCTGTATGTTCGTTGTGCTCCTTCACAACATTAAATTGTTAATTTTTGGCTCATCTATTGACCGTTCATTTGCGCCCCCTGTTGTGGGTCCGTGTCACTACACTTTCACAACAGGATATCTCGGCCAGCGTCATGGACTCCGAGGGGCGTCACCTGGCTGTTGAACGACCAATGGGAGAGCAGGGAGCGCAGGCGTCTGCAGGAGGCGTGATTGGTGAGCTGCAGCACATTCTCACCGCCTTTACGGCTTGGTTGGATCAAATGACCGAGCAAAACATCCTCCTGAACCGCAGGGTGGAGGCTCTCTCCGCGCAGGTGGCAGCGAGCGCTCAGGGTGCTGCTGCAGCTCCTCCTCCTGCCGACCCTGTGCAGGATATGAGCGTTCCAGTGGTGGTTCAACAACCCCTCCCACCATCCCCTGAAGCATACATAAGCCCTCCTGAGCCGTACGGAGGTTGTGTGGAGACGTGCGCGGACATTCTCATGCAGTGTTCGCTCGTCTTCGCACAACGTCCCGTCATGTACGCATCAGACGCTAGTAAAATAGCTTATGTGATTGCTCTGCTTCGGGGTAAGGCATGCGCCTGGGCTACGGCGCTCTGGGAACAGAACTCACGGTTGTTATCAGCATACACTGGGTTTGTGGGGGAGTTCAGAACAGTGTTTGATCACCCTAACAGAGGAGAGACCGCTTCAACAATGCTGCTGTCAATGCGACAGGGGCGCCGGTGCGCAGCCGAATATGCAGTCGACTTCCGCATCGCGGCTGCGAGGTCCGGCTGGAATAACGTTGCGCTCCGCGCCGCCTTCATAAACAGACTGTCATTGGTCCTGAAGGAGCATCTGGTAGCTAAGGAGGAACCGCGGGATTTAGATGGGCTTATCGATCTCGTTATACGGTTAGACAATCGGTTGGAGGAACGCCGTCGGGAGCGAGGCGAAGGACGTGGCCGGATACGCGCCACCCCTCTGCCTTCCGGGTTCGAAAAGGGGCCGCCCTCCCCACGCTCCACAGCCGCAGCGCTCCGTGGGGCAACAGCTCCCCCTGCTGGCGTTGTTAGGGAAACGCACAGGGCCAAAATGAGGAGGCTGGTCCGCGGGGAGTGTTTTCTCTGCAGCTCAAAGGAGCACACACAGAAAAACTGCCCCAAACGGCCACAACAACAACCACCTTCAGAGACTGGGCTAAGGGGGGGTCAAAACATTCACGTGGGACACACACAGATTGCCACACGACTCTCAGTTACAATCCTGAGCGGGGATTTAACCCTTCAAGCCCCAGCACTGGTGGACACGGGGTCAGAAGGGAATTTGCTAGACAGCAGATGGGCAAGGGAGGTAGGGCTCCCTCTGGTGGCGCTTCCTTCGCCATTGCAGGTGCGGGCACTAGATGGCACCCTCCTCCCTTTAATCACACACAAGACACAACCAGTAACTCTGGTGGTGTCTGGAAACCATCGTGAGGAGATTGAGTTTTTTGTAACTCCTTCTACCTCCCGCGTGATTTTGGGCTTCCCTTGGATGTTGAAGCACAATCCCCGGATTGATTGGCCGTCTGGGGTGGTGGTTCAGTGGAGCGAAACCTGCCATCGGGTGTGTTTAGGATCCTCGGTTCCTCCCGGTTTACAGGCTAAGGAGGAGGTCAAAGTCCCTCCCAATCTGACGGCAGTGCCGGTTGAGTACCACGATCTTGCTGACGTCTTCAGCAAGGATCTGGCACTCACCCTTCCCCCGCACCGTCCGTACGATTGTGCCATTGATTTGGTTCCAGGCGCTGAGTTCCCGTCCAGCAGGCTGTGCAACCTCTCACGACCTGAGCGCGAATCAATGGAGAACTACATCCGGGACTCATTAGCTGCCGGGCTGATCCGGAACTCCACCTCCCTGATGGGGGCAGGTTTCTTTTTGTGGGCAAGAAAGATGGCGGACTCCGTCCATGCATTGATTACAGGGGGCTGAATGAGATTACGGTTCACAACCGATACCCGTTGCCATTGTTGGATTCCGTGTTCACCCCCCTGCATGGAGCCAAAATCTTTACTAAGCTGGATCTTAGAAATGCGTATCACCTGGTTCGGATCTGGAAGGGAGACGAATGGAAGACGGCATTTAACACCCTGTTAGGTCACTTTGACTACCTGGTCATGCCATTCGGCCTCACCAACGCCCCCGCGACATTCCAAGCCTTGGTTAACGACGTCTTGCGGGACTTCCTGCACTGATTCGTCTTCGTATATCTGGACGATATTCTCATCTTTTCTCCGGATCCTGAGACCCATGTCCAGCATGTACGTCAGGTCCTGCAGCGGTTGTTAGAGAACCGACTGTTTGTGAAGGGCGAGAAGTGCGAGTTTCAACGCACGTCTTTGTCCTTCCTGGGGTTTATCATCTCCTCTAACTCCGTCGCCCCTGATCCGGCCAAGGTTGCGGCGGTGAGAGATTGGCCCCAACCAACAAGCCGTAGGAAGCTGCAACAGTTCCTCGGCTTCGCTAATTTCTATAGGAGGTTCATTAAGGGCTACAGTCAGGTAATTAGCCCCCTGACAGCCCTGACCTCTCCAAAAGTCCCCTTCACCTGGTCGGATCGGTGCGAAGCCGCGTTCAAGGAGTTGAAACGACGGTTCTCTACTGTGCCAGTTTTGGTGCAGCCCGACCCTAGCCGCCAGTTTTTGATTGAAGTGGACACCTCTGACTCAGGGATAGGAGCAGTGCTATCCCAGAGCGGAGAGACTGATAAGGTTCTTCACCCGTGTGCCTACTTTTCACGCAGGTTGACCCCGGCTGAACAGAACTATGATGTCGGCAATCGAGAACTCCTTGCGGTGAAAGAGGCTCTTGAGGAGTGGAGACACCTGTTGGAGGGAGCGTCTGTGCCGTTCACGGTTTTCACTGACCATCGGAACCTGGAGTATATCAGGACCGCCAAGCGGCTGAACCCCAGGCAAGCCCGCTGGTCACTGTTCTTCGGGCGTTTTGACTTCCGGATCACCTATCGCCCCGGGACCAAGAACCAGAGGTCGGATGCCTTGTCCCGGGTACACGAAGAGGAGGTCAAAACTGCACTGTCGGATCCACCGGAGCCCATCCTGCCTGAGTCCACTATCGTGGACACCCTCACCTGGGACGTGGAGAAGATCGTCCGGGAGGCCCTGGCACGGAGCCCAGACCCAGGAACAGGTCCGAAGAACCGGTTGTACGTCCCACCAGAGGCCAGAGCTGCAGTCTTAGACTTCTGTCACGGTTCCAAGCTCTCCTGTCATCCAGGGGTGCGAAGGACCGTGGCAGTTGTCCGGCAGCGCTTCTGGTGGGCGTCTATGGAGGCCGACGTCCGGGAGTACATCCAGGCCTGCACCACCTGTGCCAGGGGCAAGGCAGACCATAAAAGGTCCCAAGGACTTCTCCAGCCGTTACCTGTGCCTCATCGCCCCTGGTCCCACATCGGCCTGGATTTCGTCATGGGCCTCCCGCCGTCCCAGGGCAACACCACCATCTTCACGATAGTGGACCGATTCTCCAAGGCGGCCCACTTCGTGGCCCTCCCAAAGCTCCCAACAGCCCAGGAGACAGCAGACCTCCTGGTCCACCACGTCGTCCGTCTGCATGGGATACCCACCGACATCGTCTCAGATCGTGGTCCCCAGTTCTCCTCACACGTCTGGAGGAGCTTCTGCCGGGAACTGGGGGCTACTGTGAGCCTCTCCTCCGGGTATCATCCGCAGACCAATGGACAGGCAGAACGGGCCAATCAGGAATTGGAGCAAGCTCTACACTGTGTGACGTCCGCACACCCAACGGCCTGGAGTAAACATCTGTCCTGGATCGAGTATGCGCATAACAGCCAGGTGTCCTCTGCCACCGGCCTCTCCCCATTTGAGGTGTGTTTGGGGTATCAGTCCCCGTTGTTTCCCGTGGTGGAGGGAGAGGTCGGTGTGCCCTGGGTCCAGGCCCACCTGTGGAAGTGCCGTCGGGTGTGGCGCTCCGCCCATTCTGCCTTGTTGAAGGCCCGGATGAGGGCGAAGACCCATGCAGACCGCCGGCGATCCCCGGCTCCTGCTCGGATCATCGACGGGGAGCCGGCTTGTATGGTGCGCCCGCTCCTGGACGTCCGTCGGATGGGCCGGGGGTTCCAGTACTTGGTGGACTGGGAGGGGTATGGACCCAAAGAATGCTCCTGGGTGAAGAGGAGCTTCATCCTGGATCCGGCCCTCCTGGCCGACTTCTACCACCGTCACCCGAACAAGCCTGGTTGGGCGCCAGGAGGCGCCCGTTGAGGGGGGGGTCCTGTTGTGTGTGGGCCGCCAGAAGAGGAGGTACTGCTGGCCCACCACCAGAGGGCGCCCTGCCTGAAGTGCGGGATTCAGGCACGAGAGGGCGCTGCCGTCACGGACACAGCCGGGGGTGACAGCTGTCACTCATTATCTCTTGACAGCTGTCACCCATCTACTCAACATCATCTCACTCCATAAAGACCAGACGTCATCTCCACCTCGTTGCCGAGATATCGTACTTCATTGGAGGTAATATCCTCAGCCATTTATGTTGCAACATATCTGTATATTGTGAGTGTTTGCAGGAGTACCGGTACCTCTGTCGGTGGGAGCTGAGAGAGTGCTGGACAGCACTCTTTTCCCCTGAGGAATCACTGCGGTACTCTGTAACATATTGAGTGAGAGGTGGAGGTGGCATTCCCACCGTTGTTGTTACGGGGTGTACACACACCCACACTTGACTGTCTTTGTTCTCGCCAGCAGTACCAGATCCGACAGTCGGGGACGGTGATCACCTGGGAATTCGGGACTTGGCGGCTCCAGTATTCACCCGGTTCGGTGCCGGCGGAAATCGTGTGGTTCCGGCTCTTCTCAGGACAGACGTCTTCTATCCTCGAGCCTGCCCACACGTCACCTTTGTGGATTGACTGTAATCATATTCTGAGATTGTCTGTATGTTCGTTGTGCTCCTTCACAACATTAAATTGTTAATTTTTGGCTCATCTATTGACCGTTCATTTGCGCCCCCTGTTGTGGGTCCGTGTCACTACACTTTCACAACACTTCACAGAGAATAAGGAGTGTTACTACAGCTTTAAGGACGGCCCACAATGATGCACGGCACGCCACGTTCCGAGCCACCATCGAGAGGCAGAAACCACATCATTTCTAAACGGATGGCTGTGTGGAGCCGGGACCGTCGTGTGCAATTTCTCTGGTTATCACAAGAGCTGGACATCAGCCATTTTCCAGCAGATTTCACTTTTAACAAGAGATTTTGTCATGGAAAGCCGCGCAGAGGCTTTGCGCGTCACGACCAATTTGCTGATGAAGCGAGACAAAGAACACCTCCATTTTGGAGTGTTAGAGGACAAGTTGAGACATGCCCAGCTCTCCACAATTTCTCTTATACTCACTCGACTGGTAAGCACTGAAAGCCAAGACAGGCATGTCCCAACTTGTCCTCTAACACTCCAAAACGGAGGTGTTCTTTGTCTCGCTTCATCAGCGAATCGGTCGTGACGCGCGAAGCCTCCGCGCAGCTTTCCATGACAAAATCTCTTGTTAAAAGTGAAATCTGACGGAAAATGGCTGATGTCCAGCTCTTGTGATAACCAGAGAAATTGCACACGACGGTCCACACAGCCATCCGTTTAGAAATGATGTGGTGGTTTCTGCCTCTCGATGGGGGCTCGGGGCGCGGCGCACCGTGTGCCATTGTGGGCCGTCCTTAAAGCTGTAGTAACACTCCTTATTCTCTGTGAAGCCCGTAAAAGTTTCACCGAAAGCCAGATAAATTTTTCGAATGGTTTCCAGCTGCCTGTCTCTAACAGTTTCTGAAAAAATTCTGATGGAAAAAAAGCCCAAATCATTATGCCATTTTCTCACAATGAAACAACGACGAGAGGGGTGGAGCAGTGCTCACTCAAAGCCTGCCCACATGTGAATGACGCAACCGACAGGCGTGGAAAAACTCACGCATGTGCACAAGGTTCAAGTTTGGCTGACGTAAAAACATATGAATCAAAACCATATAGTTTTTGAAAAAAATAAAAAGGTACGATACTTTTCTAACAGACCTCGTAAATTGTGTAAAACCGCCTCTACCACTCGACCACCTGGCTGGGGTAGTGAATTTTGAGTCAGGAGCCTGTCTGGGGTATATTTTCGAAGCGTATAAAGCAACCCTGAGTTTTTACATACAGCTCTGACCTGTCTGGAGCGAATAAACATTTTAGCTCCCTGTAAGAGGGTGAGAGACAATTATAATCTTCATTTACTCGGAAAACAGGGTCGAAGCAGTCGTTCTGAGAAATCTCCACACATCCGCGTTAAAAGGGATATTTTCAAAGTTTGGTTATATTTGCGGATCTATATTCGCAAAATGTTAATAATCATCTCTTCCAACTAGAAATTGAAGCTTCAATGGTGAGCGGAGTCTGCGGTGAGTATATTTTATAAATTGGTTTTAAATTCGTTTTTACAGCCTGTTTAATAATAATTATCTTGTTTTTTGTCTTTACCTAATTATTATTTTTATATGTTATGAATTGGTTTATAATCGTTATTACAACCTGTGTAATATGTATTGTCTAGCCTGATGATTATTTTATATGTTATTACAGATTATTTAAAAGCGAGTTGTGTAAATAAAATCGGTATGTCTGCTCTGTGTTTAGAGAAATCTGCGTGGACATTACAAACCTGTTTCGGACGTGCGCTAGCCAGGAGAGGTAATTATCTCAGATTATTTATTTATTTGTGATGTTATTACAGATTACTTAAAATCAAGTTGTGTAAATAAATCGTATATCTGCTCTGCATTTTAGAGAAATCTACGCGGACATTACAAACCTGTTTCGGACATGAGGTAATCTCAGATTATTTATTCATTTATTTGTGTATGTACGATGTCTGTCAATAAAGTCCTTTTTATTTTTTTCAAAAACTATATGGATTTCATTCATATGTTTTTACGTCAGACATGCTCGAACCCTCGTGCGCATACATGCGTTTTTCCACGCCTGTCGGTGACGTCATCCGCCTGTGAGCACTCCTTGTGGGAGGAGTCGTCCAGCCCCTCGTTGGAATTCCTTTGTCTGAGAAGTTGCTGAGAGACTGGCGCTTTGTTTGATCAAAATTTTTTCTAAACCTGTGAGGCACATCGAAGTGGACACGGTTCGAAAAATTAAGCTGGTTTTCGGTGAAAATTTTAACGGCTGATGAGAGATTTTGAGGTGATACTGTCGCTTTAAGGACTTCCCACGCAGTGGGACGTCGCGCAGCGCTCCCAGGCGCCGTCGTCAGCCTGTTTCAAGCTGAAAACCTCCACATTTCAGGCTCTATTGATCCAGGACGTCGTGAGAGAACAGAGAAGTTTCAGAAGAAGTCGGTTTCAGCATTTTATCTGGATATTCCACTGTTAAAGGAGATTTTTTTAATGAAAGACGTGCGGACGGATTGCAGCATCGGCTTGCAGCCGCCGCGATGCTCCGCCACAGGAAAAACACCTCTGTTGGAAGCCTTAAGGACAAGTTGGAACATGTCCAGCTGTTAAACAATTTCTCAGATACTCACTCCACTGAAAGCCATCAAAAGCCGCCTGGATTTTACAAATGGTTATCAACACGGAGGTGTTTTTCCTGTGCCGCCACACTGCACCGGCTGCGTCCCGACGCGCGGACACGTCCGCACGTCTTTCATTAAAAAAAATCTCCTTTAACAGTGGAATATCCGGATAAAATGCTGAAACCGACTTCTTCTGAAACTTCTCTCACGACGTCCTGGATCAATAGAGCCTGAAATGTGGAGGTTTTCAGCTTGAAACAGGCTGACGGCGGCGCCTGGGAGCGCTGCGCGACGTCCCACTGCGTGGGAAGTCCTTAAAGCGACAGTATCACCTCAAAATCTCTCATCAGCCGTTAAAATTTTCACCGAAAACCAGCTTAATTTTTCGAACCGTGTCCACTTCGATGTGTCTCACAGGTTTAGAAAAAATTTTTGATCAAACAAAGCGCCAGTCTCTCAGCAACTTCTCAGACAAAGGAATTCCGACGAGGGGCTGGACGACTCCTCCCACAAGGAGTGCTCACAGGCGAATGACGTCACCGACAGGCGTGGAAAAACTCACGCATGTGCATGAGGGTTCAAGCATGTCTGACGTAAAAACATATGAATGCAATCCATATAGTTTTTGAAAAAAATAAAAAGGACCTATACTTTATTGACAGCCCTCGTATATATATATTTATATTTACATTTATATAAATATGTACATATATAAATTTATTGATACATAAAAATACTTTTCTTTTTCTTTCCTCCTTGTTTCCCCCACTTACATCACTATCACCAGATCAGGGTCGGCAAGTGGTGGTCTGTTGCTCGAAGGTCTCCCCCTTCTGCCAGGAGACTCCAAAACCTTGTCTTTTAATGCAGAGCCTAGGATATTCAGCAAAGGGTGGACCTGTGTCAGGGAGCGACCCCTCTCTGGCAGCAGGTTTACAAAATATTTTGCATTGTTTAATGCACCACACACAAGACGAATGGGGAAGGAGGGGAAGAGAAAAAAAATTTAATTAATTAATTCATTCATTAAAAGTTAAGGTAATAAAATTAATAAAATAATTAAATAAATGAAACATATTTGTATATATATATGTGTGTATGTGTATACATGTGTGTATAGGTGATGTATGTGTGTATTTTGTGTATGCATATCTACAGATATAATATATATATATATTGAGACAGAACTACCATCAACGCATACAATAATAATTCTTCTAACTAGTCATTCACTGAATAAATGTGGGGAACTTATTGACATATGAAAATGACTTAAGGAATGACACCAGCCATCACTAAAAAAAAAAAAAAAAAAATTTGATTGACAAAAATAATAATATTATTGTTGTCATTATTACTAACTATTATGGTGGGAATTTTTATTATTGTTATTATTATTATTATTATTATTATAGATATTCATCATTAATATATGACATCAATTACATAATAATAAAAAAGGAATATTGGTCACACTCGGTAGTGGTAATAACGTATGGGTGTTTGGGGGTGGGATTAAATAAGCTCGTCTTCTTCCCGCCCCTTTTCGGGCTAAATGCGCGTGTATGTATGTATGTATGTACGTATTTCCTGTTCTTTTCAACCCAATGTGGGTAAATGTAAATGTGAAAGAAATGCTTATTTTGTAAAGCTCGAAATAAATAATGAATCAATCAATCCATTTCACAAATGTGAGTGGGATTTTCATGCTCCAAACAGCTGGATATCTGGTTCAGCCCACCACCAAAATGATCACAGTGTTTCAGCTCGTTCAAGATGTTTTCACCCACACCCTAGACTCTCGCTGGTGAGGGAAATATGTAATGGCTCGCAAGCAATTTGAGCACTGCAGGAATAAACCGTTCCGTCCTCGACCTGACAGCCGTACCAGAGTTCCTTTCTATAATTCACAATCACTCCAGCCAGCAGATGGATGACGGCCAGTTTCATTGTTTTCAAAAATTCGTCGGAGAGAAGTCCGTCCAGCTGGTCACCGATGACTGTGTGATGCACATCTCGTCACACAGCGCTTCTTGTATCAGGTGAGGTGGGAGGGATGTTTCACCCCAGACCTCCGCTGGAGCCGCAGGTTGACCCCCGACATAAACACTGGGGGGTGATCCTGGTCCGTCATCTAAAATTACAGATGGTGACCAAGGGTACACCCCTTGGGCTTCTTCGCCCCACATCACCGATGCTTCAGCCGAGGAAAGCTCGCGTTAACCCGGCCAGGATTCAGGTGGTGTGGTGAAGAAGTCCTGCAAGCAGTCTTCTTCCTCGTAGCTGGTGTAATGACCCTCACGATCGACATCCTCCTCTGGTGGGGGTGAAGCTGGAGGAATATGAGCTGATGTGAAAGCTTGAGTCATGATGTCGGTTGTCGAATGGTAGCACATCCTGGCCCGCTGATGAATATATAGTCGGGCGGGGTGGGAGTGGCCAGATTCCCTTTAACAAAAGAAAGGGGTCAGGTTTCTTCTGACTCCGATAATTTCTTTATATTCCAGCCAGCACCAAAAAAGCCCGCTGATTCTGTCCCCATATGCCAAAAACATTTTTTCCCACGTCGGTACCAGGGCTTCTACGACGGACCGCTGATTACCGTGGATGTGTTCCAAGGTCATCCTGGAGGTAGTGGGTATCCCAGCAGGATATCTATCGAAGGTCACTTTATACAGAGAGCTGGTGTAACTGGTCCATGTAATCTGAAAATGTTTTTTGTTCTCAGCACGGATTGTCTGAGGATCCGCTAAAACATCCCCTCTCAAATAAACAGTGACCACGGTGGACATAACGCTCCAGTCATATATGCACAAAGTCACTTTCGGGGTGTGGGGCTCGATTGAGGGTAACGTAAAAACTCAAGGTTGCTTTATACGCTTTGAAAATATACCCCAGACAGGCTCCTGACTCAAAATTCACTACCCCAGCCAGGTGGTGGAGCGGTAGAGGCGGTTTTACACGATTTATGTATAATTTTATCTTGTCAGGTGCTGCCCCATCGTTAAAGACCGTTGTATTATTTACCGGAGTTTCGGCTATGCAGAGTGAAGTTAAAACATGTCGGGCCATCGCAGTTTGAAAAGCAAGATATTCCACCTATACTCAACAAAAATATAAACGCAACACTTTTGGTTTTGCTCCCATTTTGTATGAGATGTACTCAAAGATCTAAAACTTTTTCCACATATACAATATCACCATTTCTCTCAAATATTGTTCACAAACCAGTCTAAATCTGTGATAGTGAGCACTTCTCCTTTGCTGAGATAATCCATCCCACCTCACAGGTGTGCCATATCAAGATGCTGATTAGACACCATGATTAGTGCGCAAGTGTGCCTTAGACTGCCCACAATAAAAGGCCACTCTGAAAGATGCAGTTTTATCACACAGCACAATGCCACAGATGTCGCAAGATTTGAGGGAGCGTGCAATTGGTATGCTGACAGCAGGAATGTCAACCAGAGCTGTTGCTCATGTATTGAATGTTCATTTCTCTACCATAAGCCGTCTCCAAAGGCGTTTCAGAGAATTTGGCACTACATCCAACCAGCCTCACAACCGCAGACCACGTGTAACCACACCAGCCCAGGACCTCCACATCCAGCATGTTCACCTCCAAGATCGTCTGAGACCAGCCACTCGGACAGCTGCTGGAACAATCGGTTTGCATAACCAAAGAATTTCTGCACAAACTGTCAGAAACCGTCTCAGGGAAGCTCATCTGCATGCTCGTCGTCCTCATCGGGGTCTCAACCTGACTTCAGTTCGTCGTCGTAACCGATTTGAGTGGGCAAATGCTCACATTCGCTGCCATTTGGCACGTTGGCGAGGTGTTCTCTTCACGGCTGATGCGAAGGAGATGTGTTGCACTGCATGAGGCAAATGGTGGTCACACCAGATACTGACTGGTATCCCCCCCAATAAAACAAAACTGCACCTTTCAGAGTGGCCTTTTATTGTGGGCAGTCTAAGGCACACCTGTGCACTAATCATGGTGTCTAATCAGCATTTTGGTACGGCACACCTGTGAGGTGGGATGGATTATCTCAGCAAAGGAGAAGTGCTCACTATCACAGATTTAGACTGGTTTGTGAACAATATTTGAGGGAAATGGTGATATTGTGTATGTGGAAAAAGTTTTAGATCTTTGAGTACATCTCATACAAAATGGGAGCAAAACCAAAAGTGTTGCGTTTATATTTTTGTTGAGTGTATGTAGAAATGTCAGTGTGCAGGCATACTTCTCAATCTCTAAACCTAGGGCCTACAGTAGCTGATTGAACACCCGTCATTTCAATCACCTGTCTGATGCTGTTGGTTACAAACCAAACCATAAAAATCCATGAACACACTTGAACCCCTGTTACGATCACAGAAGTCCTCACGATTCCTGCAGAACTGACAGAGAGGGACAGCAATATGTTAAGGTGACAAGTCATCACATTTACGATAACATGTAAAGGGTTTGTATAAAACTACCAAAATCAGGACTTACAAATGGCACAATGTCCCAGCTGTTGGAAAAAAGGTAAAATTGTTTAGTCCATAGTCTTTCTTCCAAATAACACTGTATGCTTAATCATCTACTTGAAAACTTAAAGTGTAGCTTAAATTGCCTAATCTCATACTATTTTCATTACAATACACAGAACTCCACAACATCTAGTCAGCTGATCTACCAGGCAAGTGGTATTTACTGTAATTTTTGAGAATGCAGGACTTTTGAACCAGAACAGTATCTCCCCTCAAGATTTTACTTGGTGGGCTGGGAGTAGTTAAGGCCAAAGCAAAGTGTGCTCCACTTCAAGTGCTCCTTTCCTGTCTGACCACAGACCTTCGAATTAATTTATTTTTGTACTAAACTGTAGTGTTTTCAGGCCCATTTCAGACCTGGAAGCATCTAGATCTCAGTGGTTGGATTACACTTGTCAAGGCGGGTGGTTGCCCGACACCAGGAGCGGTTGGACCCAAGAAGCAGACTCCCAGACTTGGTTTAGGCGTGTCAGTAATCAAGGTCTTTATTCCAGGTTCAGGTTCAGCACACAGGTGATCAGTCAGCGGAGCAGAAGCACAATATGGGTTTGGCAGGAACGGTCATATTCAGGCAGGGTTCACAGGCACGAGCAAACAGAGTTATCAAGGCTGAGGCAAAAAGGCGCGGTCGAGGAAAACAAAGCAAAACACGGTACATGGCAAGACAAGAAATAAGGATGAAATACAAAGGCTGGGATGTGTGCATAGAGCGACAACAAACTGGCAGTGAGCTGTGAGACTGTGATGGTTTAAATAACTGGTGATGTAATTAGAGGAACAAGACACAGGTGTCAGGGAAGGTTCTGGAAGGGGGTGTGACCAGGGAAGACAAAGGTAAGTGCAAGAGAGTGAAGGCAGGAAAACACAGTGGAGTGATGAAAGTAACAAAGACACGTGAGCAAGTGCAAGAGCGGGAGTGAGTGAAAATACAAAGCAGACAAACAAAGTGTGAGACAAAAACACAATGGCTGGTGCAGTGATATGGAGTGGGAACATTTTTGGGCTGGTATGAAAGAAACATAGATCAATGAACAGAGCTTAAAACAGAATCATATAAACCAGTCCTGACAGAACCAAAATGGCAGTAAACAAAGAAATCAATTATCTTAACAATAACTGGAGTGAGATGGATCAAAATATAAAAGTGAATGCAATAAACAATGGTGAGATGACAGTATAAACTAAGACTGAATAATGAACAGAATGACAGCCAGTGACTATAAGATCTAAATAAAAGGACTTAACAGATAAATAATAAATGGAACATAATCAGAGATAAATAATGACCAGTACCTGTGACAAAAGCAAAATACCAAAAATGTGATAAACCGAACTGTAGACCAAAGCATAAATGAACAGAAACAAACTAGGACTGAAGTGACTAAGTGAACATAAATGACAACTACCAGGATAACAGAAACAAAACTAATGATAACATAAGCATGACAACCTGACATGAACATGAAACAAGACCAGACATAACCTAAGCGGGACTATACATGACTAAAAGACAAAAGGCTCAGAACATGAAAGAGGAAAAACCCAAATCAAACCCCAGATGAGGCCGAAATCATGACAACACTTAGCACAAATGAGCAGGAATCAAGCCGAATCATCCAGAATGGGGGAAAAAAAGCCAAACTTCGAGGCACATTCAGGAGAGACAGACATTCGGACAGCCGTGTTCAAATGCCATACATGTGCGCTCCAATTGCCACCCAAAATCTGAAAGTCTGGGAGGCAAACACGGGGAGAGGAGGCGGAAAGCAGCGCTGTCGTCTGCCCTTCCTCCAAGACCTGCCATGTCACTCTACTGGACCCAAAATGTCATCCAAGTATGGACTATAATCATGGATTGCAGGCCCCCTTGATGTCCACATCACTGTGGTGCATGAGAGATCAGTTTATCATGGTCATCAAATCACTTCCGTGCGCAGCAGTCACCACCAGTGCACCAACCTGTTATAACAAGCAGTCCGTGATGTGACATGTAACGTGATGATGCCCCACATCTGTCCAATCTCTGTTGTCCAACAGCCCACACACAATATGCGTCATGTGTGATATGTGACAAATCTGGCATTCGCCTGTCCCTCTCCCTCACTGTCTGTCAGCACGTCCCCTACGGATGGACATTTCCTTCCCATACATAACGGAGCCTCTGCACTCCTCGGACTCCACAGCCCCGCGGGGCTGCACGCAATCGAACGCCACAGCCGCACAGGGCTGTGCGTGATCGAACTCCACAGCTCCACAGCGCTGTGGTGCTGTCTGGCTAGAGAAGTGAGTGTGATTTGCTTCTCATGTGCTGTTCTGGGGGGAGTGCGCATGTCCAGGATGCCACAAACACCACCATGACATATGTACAGTACGTAATATACAGTACACATTACCAGAGGCAGTGTGGTTCAGCCTGACTCTGGGAAAGCCCTGGCTGGTGCTGTCCAACAGCTCTGTGCCACATTCGGCACATGCCGGAAGGATCTGATGTGCCTGACCATGGCGAATTTCCCTCAAAAGCAAACAGACTGTTTCTAATGCTGGTTTGCTGCATTAGAATGGCCACAGCAGGGCCAGTTTCTTCTGGTATTCTAATACCAGTGATGTAATAGTAATAGCAGTGATGCTAAGGACAATGATCATGCTCTTGTGGAAAGATGCTGGAGACATCTGTGGAACTGGACACTCTATAGAACTCTGATAACAGACTTGCAAGTTTTCCAAAAATTCATTTTCATTTGCAAAGTGTCCAGAATTAAATCTGGACAGACTTCAACATTAAAATATTTCATGAGACTTTGTATGCGATCTTGATAGAGGACTTAGCCATGTATACAACTGGTGACCCAAATGGAATGTGAGAGTTCTTTTGCAAACAGACCCTGAAAGTTGCTGAGGATTACAAAAATGGACATAGAGAGTACTTGTGACCTTGCCAGAAAGATGTGTTGGCATCGATTAATAGTCTCTGGTCCCCTCCCCTCCTGGGGTACTGATGAGGCATTTAGCAGGCTGACATCGTTAAATAGGTGGTTGGCGCAATTTTGTAGACAGCAAGGCTTTAGCTTTATTGATAACTGGCCTTCGTTCTGGGGCCGCCATGGCTTGCTGATGCCGGACGGCCTCCACCCTACTGGGGAAGGTGCCGCCATCTTGTCTGCGAACATAGATAGAGGTCTCCAGGGAGGGTAACATCAGGAATTTACAGCAGGCCACGGAGCAGGTGATTAGAGACACTGCAAGGCTTATGACAAATGTGGAAATGGAATCCATTAAATTAGCGGGGAAATTAGTACAGAAAATCCACTATGGTGATAGTGCAGTTTATCTGCCAGGAAGAGAAATTCAAGAAGTTGAGACTGTGGCCTACTTCCATAGATGTGTCCAAAAAATCATAGAGGGATATGCTTTGCAAACGTAATACCCATTACTACATTGGATGATGTTGAAATTGAGGATGGCCCAGGGGTTGTTCCAGCAATAGCTATGATTTCATGTCTGCTTCCTACAATGCACGCGGAATGTGTCAAATCTAAACCTACTTCTTGGCATCTTATATATGCTACTCTGGAACCACCCCTAAATCCAAACAGTTCAACTGTCAATCCCACTAAGGTCCTTAGTCTGGGTCTCATTAACATAAGATCACTGTCCTCAAAATCACTGTTGATTAATGATCTAATTATTGATCATCACTTAGATATGATTGAGTTATGTGAAACCTGGCTTAAACCTAAAGCTGTCCTCCCCTTAAATGAGGCCTGCCCACCAGCATATACATTTAGTCACGTCCCTCGTGATGCGAAGCAAGGCAGAGGTGTTGCTCTTATTTATAAATCTACGTTTAGCTTATTAGCTGTTGGGGGTCACAAATATAACTCATTTGAGCATCTGATTCCCCGCTCTGCTCAGGATATTACGCACTGCCAAGGTCAGAATAATAAAAAATCAGCCGTATTACTTTGTCACTGTATGTAGGCCTCCTGGCCCATATTCTGAATTCTTAGATGAATTTGGTGCATTCATCTCTAACTTGTCAACTAGTGCAGAGAACATTCTGATCATTGGTGACTTTGATATTCATATAAATAAGCCTTCTGATTGTGGATGCATTAGGATTTCGGCAATGCATTCGGGACTCGACTTACATTGGTGGAAACACCCTGGATCTGGCTCTTGCCCGTGGTATTGCTGTCACGAATACTGACATCATACCCCTTACATCAGTGGTGTCTGATCACTCACTTATTAAGTTTACAGTTTTGCTGCCATGTTTAGTGGAACAACAACCTTATATATCACTATGGCGATGCATCAACTCCTCAACTAAGACTGAACTCAAAGCTAGACTGCCTGATGTCTTAGCTTCACATTTGGCAAATACCCAATCAGCAGACAGACTTGTGGATAGTTTAAACTCAGTGCTCAAAACTATACTCGACATGATTACGCCACCTGTGTTAAAACCGCGCTCCCCCAAATCACAATCACCTTGGTTCAATGATTACCTGCGTGACCTCAAGCATAAGGCAAGAACAGAAATGACGTATTCCACCTTGCGTGGCATGATGCTATCTTAGACTATAAGCATGCATTACTGGCTACAAAGCGGACCTATTACTCTGATTTGATCAACAAAAACAAGCATAACTCAAAAATCTTGTTCAACACAGTGGCAACACATATTCATGGACGACCACCTGTAGATCACTCTCCTTTTACAGCACAAGATTTCCTGGATTACTTTGAGAAGAAAATAGAAGATATTAGGTTAAACATATCCCAGCATGCCTTAACCCAGCCACTACACCCTGCTATTGAGGTGGGCACCATTACTGAGGTACTATGACCTAGATTTATAGAATTTGATAGTATCTCACTAGGCATGCTGACAAAACTCGTAACGTCAACAAAAAGCACAACCTGTTTATTTGATCCTATACCAGCAAAACTGTTTAAGGACCTGTGGCCCACTCTTGGGCCAACTGTGTTGGAAATTATTAATCTTTCATTAACTTCTGGATCTGTTCCTAAATGTTTCAAATCTGCAGTGATTAAACCATTAGTTAAGAAAGCTAATCTTGACCCTAGTGTATTGAAAAACTATCAGCCGATACCAAATCTATCATTTTGCTCTAAAATTCTGGAAAAAGTGGTGTCACGGCAGCTCGTGGACTATCTTACTGAGAACAATGTTTCTCATTGCTCAATTGGAAGGAATTTAGGGATTCCATCATCTACAGTCCATAATATAATCAGAAGATTCAGAGAATCTGGAGAACTTTCTACACGTAAGCTACTTGTTGAAAGCCAACACTGAATGTCCGTGATCTTCGATCCCTCAGGTGGCACTGCATTAAAAACCAACATCATTGTGTAAAGGATCTTACCGTGTGGGCTCAGGAACACTTCAGAAAACCATTGTCAGTTAACACAGTTTGTCGCTACATCTACAAGTGCAAGTTAAAATTCGACAATGAAAAGCAAAAGCCATACATCAACAACATCCAGAAACGCCATCGCCTTCACCGGGCCTGAGCTCATTTGAAATGGACAGACGCAAAGTCGAAAGGTGTGCTGTGGTCTGATGAGTCCACATTTCAAATTGTTTGTGGAAATCATGGACGTCGTGTCCTCTGGACAAAAGAGGAATGAAGTCATCCAGATTGTTACCATCTGTGATGGTATGGGGGTGTGTTAGTGCCCATGGCATGGGCAACTTACACATCTGTGATGGCACCATCAATGCTGAAAGGTACATCCAGGTTTTGGAGCAACACATGCTGCCATCCAAGCAACGTCTTTTTCAGGGACGTCCCTGCTTATTTCAGCAAGACAATGCCAAGCCACATTCTGTACGTGTACGACCTGTACGACCCCGGACTGTTGAACAACTGAAGTCGTACAACAAGCAAGAATGGTAAACAATTCCACCTACAAAGCTTCAACAATTAGTGTCCTCAGTTCCCAAACACTTATTGAGTGTTGTTAGAAAGAAAGGTGATGTAACACAGTGATAAACATACCACTGTCCCAGCTTTTTTGAAACGTGTTGCAGGCATCCATTTGAAAATGAGCAAATATTTGCAGAAAAACAATAAAGTCTATCAGTTTGAACATTAAATATCTTGTGTTTGTGATGTATTTAATTGAATATAGGTTGAAGAGGATTTGCAAATCATTGTATTCTGTTTTTATTTACATTTTACACAACGTCCCAGCTTCATTGGAATTGTGGTTGTATTATTATTATTAGGATAGGCTACAGCAAAATGGATGGATGGATTACTGCTGCATGTAAGTGCTACTTAGTAAAACCTTTCACATTAATCAATAACCCAACCCCTCTCAACACTGACATTAATGGACTTTTTTACAAAGCATGTACATCAATCTGAACATTTCTGACCTGGACAAGTACTTCCAGCTCTGGTATTTGCTGGAGTCAGGACTTCATACCAACAGGACACAGAACAAAAAGACCAGCAGGTCATCTTTTGCTGAATGTATGGATCTTATGCAAAAGACACCAGATAAGAAGAGACCAAAAGGTCAGCTTGGACTTTACAAAATGCCACATAAAACAGCAAATAGGAGCTGGACATGTGCCAGGAGGGAAGTGAAAATATGCTTTGGGGGGCAGATGATTTGACAAGACCCACAGAAACAGGAAAAGACACCAAGCTGCTTATCAGGAGCTCCTTTTCTAAAACACTTCTGAGGAACCTTTTGGTCCTCAGGGGAGGAATCTCCAATTATCACCTCAATTCCACACACAGAGTAAATGAACACTGTAATCCTGCTCATCTAAGAAAAATGTGCTAAATGTGAATTTGTTGTGTTATTTGCATTCAGTCATCTAAAATACATGTAAAAAATAAAAGACCACATAAACTAAATGGGTGAAAATGTTTAATGTTGTACCTCTGAGCTGGCGATGAGAAAGGCAAAGCAGGGTAATGTGGAGAGGATCACATATACAAGGGCAACAGGCCTCCTGACAGAAAGGAAGTGACAGAAACAAAAATGAAGGAAGGAACATGGTGACAGTTGCAGATTCAGAACATGCTAAACCAGCAAAAAGAGACATCTAAATCAGCTACAAGCCTGTCCAAACCCAGCCCATCTGGTTACACTCATTCAGCTGCACCGAGTTCCCAGGCGCCCGATTTCAGGAACTCACCACTTCTTTTTTCCAATGAGAAACTTCTTCTTCATGAAGACCATGTACTTCAGGGGTAGCCAGACCAGCAGGGCAGTAGAGGTAACATAGGCAATTGAGGAGGCAACAATCAACCAGTGGTGCTGTCAACCGGGGGCTGCTCTGAAGCTTTGACCTTTACTACAATGACAGCAAACTTCTGCATAATGATAAAGAGTGGCACACAAAGGCCTGTGAACTGCAGTAACTCACAAACGGCGAACCTGAACATCCTTCCCGAGCCCATGATGTGGTGGTCCCTGCACGAGGGCAATCAAAGAAACCAAAAAAGGCAGTAAAGAAGATCGTGCGCTGTTGTCGAAGTGGGATCAGCCCTGTCCCATGGAGGGCTAGAACCAGACCTGGGACCAGTGCATTGTCTGTTTCCATTAGAATTTTCCACACACCACAGGCCTGGCTCGCTGCTCGACCAATTGCTTACACTGCACTCAGCATTGTGTTGCTTGGTGTGATGATGGTGTGGCTGCACATTTACTCTATTTAGATATTAAACAGGATACAAACAAACTATGACCCCAAGACACATCAAGAGCATGTCTAGCAGTGAAATGGTAGCGTATGTTTTGTTGTTGTTGTATGTTTGAAGCTGAAATCTCAATTTGTCAAATCTTGAAGAATGTGCTAATGTGACCGCCGGCAGTTAGTTTAGATATGATGAGATTGAGACCTGCTCCATTATTGGTAAAATTAGGATGGAGGAGAAAAGTAAATCAGTACAACACTACTATCTTACTCATATGAAAGAGAGAGCAGATGAGACTTTAATCTGTATTTGAATATCTCCAGAGAATCTGATTATTTTATCTCAGCAGGCACATTATTCCACACAACATGTAAGAGAAAGCTGTAAGAAACTGTGATCCTGTAAGAACTGTGTGAAACTGTAACAGAAAGCTCTGTGGCCTGCTGACTTCTTTTTAACCTAAGCAAAGCACAATAATCCTGTCTCCTAAGAACACAGCGTACAGGCTGGTATATAAGGCTTGAACAGATTGGCCATATAATGGGGCGTTAGTCCATGGAGGATTTTGTATGTTAAGAACAAAAACATTTAACATTTAACATTCTAACAGCAGCATTCTGAATCAAATGGAGACCTCTGGAACTAAACGAGTGACGAGAATGTGTTGGGAAGGTGTCGTAGCACAGACCCACAACAGGGGGCGCAAATGAACGGACAATGAGTAAGCCAAAAGGTAACAATTTAATGTTGTGATAATACACAACGAAATGTACAGAAATTTGCACAGTCAATAAACACCAGGTGACGTGTGGGCAGGCTCGAAGATAGAAGACCCCTGACGAGAGAGAAGCCGCGTCCCACACGGCTTCCACCACCAACGGCCTGAAGAACACCGGAGCCGCCAAGTCCCGAGTCCCCAGGTGGCCTCTGTCTTCGGCTGTCGACCCTGGTACTGCTGGCAGAAAGCAGAGATATGATGTATGAGTGTGAGTCCGCACACTCAGTAATTCACAGTCCATACACAGTTAGGAGGGAGCTCCTCCACCTCCAATCACACACTCGTACAGCTCCTGGTTTAACCACTTATCTGGGTTGGGATGTGAGGCGAAGCCGTCGCTGTCACACCAAACGCCAATCCCTCAGATAAGGAAACACTCCAGGAAAACGGCTGTAACAGAAGTTCAGGTTAAACACACAAAGTGTCTGTCAGCAGAGAAATTACCTTTTTAATGGTAGTCGATTTCTCGGCGAGGAGGTGGAGTTGCAGTCCGGCTTTTATGATGGTGATGATGATGAACGAGTGACAGCTGGTGCAGGGGATGAATGACAGCTGTCACTTCTTCTGGGTCTGGCGCCCTCTCGTGCTTGGAGCCCGCACTCCAAGCAGGGCGCCCTCTGGTGGGCCAGCAGTACCTCCTCTTCAGCGGCCCACATAACAGAATGGACAGAATTAGGAATGAACATATCAGAGGGACTGGTCAGGTGGGACATTTGGAGACAAAATCAGAGAGGTGAGATTGAGATGGTTTGGACATGTGCAGAGGAAGGACCCAGGGTATATAGGGGAAAGATCATTGCCCCTCCGGTGCTTGGAACCCTAATAATACTAGTAATAATAATAACAACAACAACAAAAACTATTTTACCACAAAAATCCTATGGAATGACATACCATACCCCACTAACAGTCATTCCAGCTTTACAAAAGGATTCTCCGGTGAAACATAGTACAAAAAACATCCAGTGACCATCTTTTTTCACTGCCATATAATACTAACACCAGAAGCACCAAAGATACAAACATCAAGTACTGTTACCTCCCGCACCCGCAATGTGCCATGCACATGAAAATCATGAGCTTCCTCCTCAACCAGACAACATAATGTTATAAAGTGCCACTCGGTGTCGGTTGTGTGCTGTGCCAGGTGTGCAGAGAACTCCTCCTTGGGATGGTGCTGCTGACCCACCTCATTGTTTTATGTTTAATGTCGTATGGATGTCCATACCATCATTTGTCTGAATCTCTTCTGTTTTTGGGCAGCTTAGTGGTTAGCACTGTTGCCTCACAGCAAGAAGGTCATGGGATCGATTCCTGCCTGTGGCCTTTCTGTGTGGTGTTTTCATGTTCTCCCCGTGTTTGCGTGGGTTCTCTCTGGGTGCTCCGGCTTCCCCTCACATCAAAAGAGATGCAGGTTCAGTGGATTGGAAACTTTAAATTGTCTATAGGTGTGCGTGCAGGTGTGAACGTGTTTGTCTATGTGTGGTCCTGCGACAGACTGGCGTCCTGCCCAGAGTGTACCCCATTTCACACCTTATGACTGCTGGGATAGGCTCCAGTCCCCCCACCACCACCACCACCACCATCACACACACACACACACACACACACACACACACACACACACACACACACACACACACACACACACACACACACACACACTGTGACCCTCAAGTGGAGTAAGCAGTTAAAGGTGTGTGTGTGTGTGTTCTGTTTTTTACTAAGCTGACACAAAGTAACATCCCTTCAACAATAAAAAAAATTAACTAGAGCACTGCGCTCATAGAGCCTCCAACAAAATTTTCCTTGGAAAAAATTTTCAAGGTGAAACTCCTGTTCGAAGTTTTTTGTGGTGTTGTCAGGTTTTTTGTTTGTTTGTTTGTTTTTACTTTTTCGGTTTCTGAATTCTTGAATTTTCACAGTATATTGGTTATCACTGATATGTACAATTTGTCATTGCTTTTTGACATGTTTTCTGACTGATAACTGGAAGATAGACAGACAGGCATAATATTGGAACCTCCATCCAATTTTGGTGGTGTAGGTAAATCCATAACAGAAACATGAGAGTGACTGAGGTGCTTTTGATTGAGATATAATGCAAAATGTACACAAAATGGGCTTTCCAATAATAATTTCAAATGTCCACAAAATCTGTAATCCAGATCAGATCCAGGTCAAACTTCGTCAGGTGATAGCGGGTGCCAGTCTGCACCTCACCTTCAAATACGAGTGATTGGCGCACATTTGTTTCAGACATATGTAAAATATACATTAAATGGGGTTTTTAATGGCCACAAAATCTGTAATCCAGATCAGATCTGGGTCAAACTTTGTCAGGTGATAAAGGACACCATCCTACATAATGCTTTCAAATATGAAAGAAACTGGATATTTTGGTCAGCATTATTATTTTTTTAAAATTTGTTCAGTGTTAAAGGATAGGGATTTTTCAAGATTTGTCCTGACTTTGACCTTGAAAATTTAATCAGTTCTTGCCTATCAGGATATGTAAAACCCTGATAATATCTATAAAAATTCATAATGACAACTGCGGGTTCCAGGCTGTTCCCAAACAAAAAAACAGGGGTGAAAACATAACCTCCACCTAATGCCATTGGTGGCGGTAATAAATACTTCTTGGCATTTGTTTGCAATGTTTTCTTGGTTAATATGTGAACCTTGTAAAAACCAATTGCAGTGTGTAGGATTTCATGTCATATAGTGGTGACATTGCATGATGCCCGTACATGTTTCCCAATCATGGTGTTGGGGACCCATAGCACAGCACATTTTCCCTTTGTCCCTGAACTAATCTTAGCAGACAAAGGGGAAATGTGCAGTACTTTGGGTCCCCAGCATCAGGATTGGGAAACGTTTTATTTTTATTTATTATTTTTATTTTATATAAACATTTTTATTTTGCCATCACCAGCCACGACGTTGTTTTCCTTCAGGTTCTTCGTGACATGGGTTCATGTCTTCTCTTGTGATAAGCAATGTGTATGGTCCTCCATTTCACAAAAATGAGGGCTATCAAACTTGTTAGCGTCCAACTAGAAACCAGTAGACCATGTATGTGGGAGAAACCGCTGATTTCTTGTCCTTTTTCTTCAGTCTTCCAACAGCACTGCAAAATACAAAAATATAGACAGTATGTTCTTTTTGGGCTTCTGTATGAACACGGTGGTACAACAAGTGGGCCCGCACCCATGTAAATATGAAGGGCTCATTCTGTGCTCATGAAAACACATTGAGTCGTTGTTGCAGGTAATTATGCACAAAGGAACAGATGGCCATGAATGCTACAGCCCATTTCTGCTCACTAAATCATACATACTGTAGCTTTAATCTCTGTCTGAAAAAAATTTAATGAAGCAAGAAAACAAGAATAAAAGTGGAACTTATGTTTGGAAAAAAATGCATTAATACAAAAAAGGATAAAAGCGGATGACCTTTCCTTTCTTAAGATCACTATTTGAATTGAATTTTGAATTTAATTTATTTATTTTGGCACACAAACTTGACAATAACAAAAACTGATACAGAAGACAATTCCACAGTGACATGTGTGACCAAAAAGGGGGTGAGCAGAAGCAAAGCTTATAAACTCCCACCACATATATACATACATACATATATACACATTACCAACCCCCAGAGCAAGCACACAGGCGACAGTGGTAAGGAAAAACTCCCTCTGATGTATTGAGGAAGAAACCTCAAGCAGACCAGACTCTAAGGGATGACCCTCTGCTTGGGCCATGCTACAAACACATTTAACAACACAAACTCAAATCCCATTATCATAAACATCTAGTGAACCCTGTGTCTTCATCTACATACATAGATACATACATATATACATATATACACACACCAACATACACCTACACATACATAATTACACACACACACATATATATATATATATATATATATATATATATATATATATATACACACACACACACACACACACACATATACGAGGTCTATTAGAAGAGTATCCTACCTTATTATTTTTTTCAAAAACCATATGGATTTGAATCATGTGTGATTGCGTCAGACAAGCTTGAACCCTCGTGCAGATGCGTGAGTTTCCGCGACGCGCGGAATTCCTCTGCATGTCTGTCTCAATGTGCCGAAAAAGTGCTGATGTCCACGTCTTTTCACAATTCCTGTGCTAGTCAGACGACGTCCCAGATAAAACACAGCGTCCAGTTTGGAAATGAACGGCACATTCCACTGTTACAGGAGTTTTTGTCATGGAAAGAGGAGCGAAGGCTTGTGCACTAATCATGGTGTCTAATCAGCATCTTGATATGGCACACCTGTGAGGTGGGATGGATTATCTCAGCAAAGGAGAAGTGCTCACTATCACAGATTTAGACTGGTTTGTGAACAATATTTGAGGGAAATGGTGATATTGTGTATGTGGAAAAAGGTTTACATCTTTGAATTCATCTCATACAAAATGGGAGCAAAACCAAAAGTGGTGCTGTCAGGGTCAAAACACATTACCCCTTACGGACACTTAAAAATGAATGGACGCGAGACCAGCAAATCTTTTGTCAGCTTTGCATGCAGAGGGAAGAGCTGTCTCGGAGCAGTCACCACCTCTCTCTCGACTCTCGTCACACTGCCTCTCTGTGCGTGGCATCTTTTATGCAAACAGACAAACAGAATAAAAAAAACAGTGACCTACAAACAGGGCATGATGACGTTGTTAGTTGTGATGATTAGAAGCACACATCCTGTGTTGATGAACCATTACTGGATTCAATTAAAATGTGTTTCATCTGTGAGTTTGCTGTGGTCTGCAGGCCTATCATGCTATACTCCCTTTCCTCCCATCAAACAGTTCAAACACACTGTGAAACCGACTGGTACACATCAATGCCATTATTTTGCCGTCCTCCTACGGGAACATTCCTCTCTCAAGGCCGAAAACCCAGCTGAGACCTGCAATACTTGGTGCAAAAGATACAAGCATGCACATATCATGTGAAGCAGAACAAACAACAATATATGATGTGATGTTATATAAATGTGAATTTCTATAAATTATTATTTACAAAATTATTTACACATTATTCACTTTGTGTGTTTTTAGGAATCCGCTAGCTTAGCGCAGCTACTAGCTCTTAGCCGGTTTAGCATGGCGGTTTCTCCTGTCTCTCCCGCACTTTTCTGCTCCGGGTGTGAAATGTTTAGTTATTCCTCAACTCCTTTAGCAGTAATGGTACTTGTAATAAGTGTAGCTTATTCGTAGCTTTGGAGGCCAGGCTGGGCGAATTTGAGACTCGGCTCCGCACCTTGGAAAATCCTACAGCTAGCCAGGCCCCTGTAGTCGGTGCAGACCAAGGTAGCTTAGTCGCTGTTAGTTCCCCTCCGGCAGATCCCGAGCAGCCGGGAAAGCAGGCCGGCTGGGTGACTGTGAGGAGGAAGCGTAGTCCTAAACACAAGCCCCGTGTACACCGACAACCCGTTCACATTTCTAACCATTTTTCCCCACTCGGCGACACACCCACTGAGGAACAAACTCTGGTTATTGGCGACTCTGTTTTGAGAAATGTGAAGTTAGCGACACCAGCAACCATAGTCAATTGTCTTCCGGGGGCCAGAGCAGGCGACATTGAAGGAAATTTGAAACTGCTGGCTAAGGCTAATCGTAAATTTGGTAAGATTGTAATTCACGTCGGCAGTAATGACACCCGGTTACCCCAATCGGAGGTCACTAAAATTAACATTGAATTGGTGTGTAACTTTGCAAAAACAATGTCGGACTCTGTAGTTTTATCTGGGCCCCTCCCCAATAGGACCGGGAGTGACATGTTTAGCCGCATGTTCTCCCTGAATTGCTGGCTGTCTGAGTGGTGTCCAAAAAATGAGGTGGGCTTCATAGATAATTGGCAAAGCTTCTGGGGAAAACTTGGTCTTGTTAGGAGAGACGGCATCCATCCCACTTTGGATGGAGCAGCTCTCATTTCTAGAAATCTGGCCAATTTTCTTAAATCCTCCAAACCGTGACTATCCAGGGTTGGGACCAGGAAGCAGAGTTGTAGTCTTACACAACTCTCTGCAGCTTCTCTAACCCTGCCATCACCTCATTACACCATCCCCGGCTCCTCTCCTCTGGAACCAGCTCGCAATTCGGATCAGGGAGACAGACACCCTCTCTACTTTTAAGATTAGGCTTAAAACTTTCCTTTTTGCTAAAGCTTATAGTTAGGGCTGGATCAGGTGACCCTGAAACATCCCTGATTTATGCTGCTATAGAGTTAGACTGCCGGGGGGTTCCCATGATGCACTGTGTGTTTCTTTCTCTTTTTGCTCTGTATGCACCACTCTGCATTTAATCATTAGTGATTGATCTCTGCTCCCCTCCACAGCATGTCTTTTTCCTGATTCTCTCCCTCAGCCCCAACCAGTCCCAGCAGAAGACTGCCCCTCCCTGAGCCTGGTTCTGCTGGAGGTTTCTTCCTGTTAAAAGGGAGTTTTTCCTTCCCACTGTCGCCAAGTGCTTGCTCACAGGGGGTCGTTTTGACCGTTGGGGTTTTTCCGTAATTATTGTATGGCTTTGCCTTGCAATATAAAGCGCCTTGGGGCAACTGTTTGTTGTGATTTGGCGCTATATAAATAAAATTTATTTGATTTGATAGTATATAATTTTTCTAACATATCCCTCCTGTTTGTCATTTGTGAATGCAGAACATCAGACGCTTATCATTTGTTTTCACATTTTCAATAAGCACATCATAAAAGCATCACACATTCTCATATGCCACATTGGTGTCGTCAAGCGGTTGCTGCATGGGTTCTTAGGTTTCACCATGTTGTTGCTGTAGGACTTGGAGCTGCAGGAAAGAACGAGACATCACTTGAGAGAACATGCTACGAATACATGGAAGCACACAGAGCATGAGAACACAAAACACAATTAAAACAACAATGATTGGTATGCACGTCTTCATAAGGAGTTGCCACCAAGTTCCAGATGTGAACCAAGACCAGAAGTCCCAGCCTTTGGAGTTCATGGTAGTCTGCACAGTGTCTCTGGTGGTAGTCATTTCAGCGATGGCCCTGTGGATGGCTCCGCTGTCCGCAGTGTTGTCCGGTATGAAGATGCAGCATGCATTTCCCACTATCACGCACACACCTCCCTGTGGTGCGGTCAGAAGGTCGAGAACCATGCGGTTCTGGAGCACCATCAGTCGTAGAGCGGTGAGTTCCTCTGATGTGGCCTTTGCGAAGGTTAAGGATGAGTTCATGAACTGCAGAAACTTGTATCTGGTGAATTCCACTTCTTTTCTTACGGCGGTGATCCCAAAGTTGGGAAAGAGAGCCATGGTGATGTCTTGTCCTGTGGAGAAGATGTGATGGTCCTTCGGAATTTCTTCACATCCTCGTTTGTTCGGGCGATGGGTTGGTGCCTTGGGTTCACCTAGTTTGCTCAGATAGTCTGGTTGAGTCAGTTGGAGGTTGTCTGATAGTCTGAGGAGATGGTCTTTCGGGATGTAAACCAGAGCCTGATGTAATATTACCAGACTGCAGATTCCAGACCAGTTCGGAGGCAGACTGGTGTATATGTTTGTGCCACACTGCCAATAGTAGTCCAACAGGACTCTGGTACCTTTTGACAATGGTGCGAAGGGTGAGCAAAAACATCTGTACGGGCTGTCTTTGCACCATGCTCTGTCTGACATTCGTATCCTGCTGACTGTGTTGCGCAACGTGTGATCTCGCCAGTTCATAAAAGCCGTCTCATTCACGTATGCACAATACGTGAAGGTGAAGTTACAGAGCGAGGGTGGGATTTCTCCCACATCATTTGTTCCATGTCCTGCCACACACCATCCATAGAAGCCATAATGGGTGACACCCTCCATCACCTGAGGAGCGGTTGCTTGTGGTCAAGCCTGGTACACCGCGCGACGTAACCTTTTGCGGTCGTGGGAGGTTAGAGGGTCATTTGTCTTGTATGGCTGAAAAAGGGTGAGTAGAGAGTCATTTGTCTTATATGGCTGTGAGTAATCAGCCTGAGTCATTGTCTTGCCCCTGCCGGGGTACGTTGCCATTGCCATCAGGCATCCTGATTCCACAATTGTGGGTGTAGTCGTGTAGACATTGTGTTGTGATGTTGATGTTGGCATGCGAGCACAAACATAGCAGTTAGTCATGTTGTTGGACGTGGCAGTATAGTTGATAAAGCGCCACCACATATTGCCTTTGTAGTGATGCATCAGTGTGCCACTCGGTAGTACTTCAGATCGATGGTGTCTGTTATGGAGCGCTCCTCTTCTGCCCCATTCCTGGGTCAGCCACCATGTGAGAAGTCCTATCAATATCCCACACACTAAGACCACAACACAACAGCTACATTTGCAATGCCGGTGACCACGACATTCCCGCTGCTGTTCCCCAGCCGGAACGCCCCGCCCCACCAAAGCATCCTCCAGTAGCAATGTTGCTCAGCTTACAGTGTCACCAAAACACCTCACACTAAATGAGTAGGGATCAGGTGGTTGCTTCACTGACGTTGAGACGAATCACCCCTAAACGGTGAAACCCCTTTGTAGTCAGACTTCCCCACTACTAGTTGGAGGGTCTGGCACACGCTGTAGCTTACAGTGGCTTAGGTGGATCGAACTGGGTCGCTCGGCGATTTTCACAGCGGTGGGTGTCGTCAACAGCACTTGGTATGGCCCCTCCCAGCGTGGGCTGGACCAGCACTTTTGATGACCTTTATGAACACCCAATCACCGGGCTGAACCAGTGGACTGTCCTGTGGGGACAAAGACTCAGATGGCAGTAAATTTGCTTTTGACACATCCTTCTCTTGTAACAATCTTCTCATATAATCAGCTAATGTGGTCTCCTCATCAGCAATTTCTAAGTCTTTTGGGAACACTGGCAACCTATAAGGTTTACCATATATAACTTCAAATGGTGTGAGGCCCGCTCCTGCTGGTGTAATACGCATGTAGAGTTTAACCAGGTCCAAACATTCTGGTCATGGCCTTCTCGTCTCTTCCATACATTTTTTGAGTCTGCTTTTCATTGTTCCATTAGTTCTTTCTACCAACCCTGCACTTTGTGGGTGGTAGGCGCAATGATTTTTCAAAGTTATTTGTAAATTGTCTGCCATCCTAGATATCACTTTATTTACAAAATGAGGTCCATTATCACTGTAGATGGTCTCTGGAATGCCATAATTTGGTACAATAGTTTTACAAATGGCTTTTGCTACAGCTAGTGCATCAGCTTTTGCAGATGGAACAAGTTCAACCCATTTGGAAAAAGCACCAATGAGGACCAAACAATATTTATATGGTCCACTCTGATTAAGTTCAATGAAATCCATGTGAAGTGTTTGGAATGGATATTTTGGCTGTGGAAACTGGCCTTGTTTTGGTCTCACATTCCCCTGTGGATTGTGCGTAATACATGTTGGGCACATTTTACAATAAATTTTCGAGTAGGCAGTAAACCCAAACGTTGCAAAATGTTTGCTAATGAGTGCTACCATCCCTCCTGTGGAAACGTGACTTGGCCCGTGCGATAAAATGGCTGCTGCTTTAAACAATCTTCGAGGTAAGACCGGCATATCATGTATGCAATACAGTTGTTCTGTGTTAAGCACAGCTCCTTTGTCAGTCCAGAGTTTTTTCTCTGTTAACAGAGCCCCCTGTTGGCAGCTCCTCAGTACCTCACCATCAATCAAGGAGGTATCAATTTCAGCGGAATAAATGTCAGACATTCCAAATGTGCCTGAGGCAGCGGGTTTTAGCAATTTTGTCAGCAAATCTATTACCAATAGATACCATGTCTGTGCCTTTGGTGTGTGCTACACATTTGCACAGAGTCAATGAGGTGGGTAAACAAATGGCAGATAAAAGGCCTTTCAGAAGAGCAGCATGTGTTACGGGCTTGCCTGTAGACGTCACCATTCCTCTTCGCTGCCATTGCTTAGCAAAGAAAAAAAAACTGTTGAGAACGCATATTGACTGTCTGTGTAAACAGTTACTTTTCTATCTTTGGCTAAAATACTGTCTCTCGTTAGAGCAATGAGTTCAGCTGCCTGAGCCGAATGTGTGTGTGATATTTGTTTTGCTTCAATTACATCATTCTGTGAGGTCACTACAGCGTATCCTGTCTGCGTCTCTCCCTTAACATTCTTGGAACAAGAACCATCAACAAACCACACCTCTCCCTCAGACAGGGGAGTGTCTGTCAGATCGGCTCTAGGGAGTTGGAGGCTTTCAGTAACAACAACACAGCTGTGGGGGTTTCCTTCCTCTTCAGAGGGGAGGAGAGTAGCTGGATTCAGCGTGGTACATCGCTTTATGACCACGTGGGCTTGTGACAGCAACGTAGCAGTGTAGGATAAATGTCTGGCTGGTGACAGAAAAGACATTTGAAAAATTTGAAAATCAGAAGCACACACTGCTCGGGTCACAAACTGACCTAAATCTTTCCACTGCAAAGTTTGAGGCTTGCATAACGACACGTGAGGGCTCCCCGACATGACAAACAGCGGGGAGACGTCAGGAGATAACACAGCATCGGTACCCGCAGTGGATTTCCTATCTGTGTACAGAATAGGACTGCGGAGGGTAGCTGGGTCATGTGACATCAGTTTTTCTTGGTAAATACAATCAGGCTGCTGCGTGACGCACATTGTAATATGCAACCTTTCAGCTGCTATAACGTCTTCTGGTTGTTCCAGCGTGGCTTGAGCCATCGTCAATAATTCATCAGTGAGCCCAGAAAATGGGTTTTGTGCCAAATCAAGCGAATAATACACTCTTTGATTACCAGTTTCCGCCTGTGCGTGAAAAACGTCATCTGGGTTGATTCTGACTCTCATGCCCTTTGAAGTGGGAACAACAGCGATATGGAGGAGTTTCATTAAATCTCTCCCCAGCAAATTAACAGGACAGTCTGGTGAGAGAACCACAGAAGCTCGAACATTTTCGCCACTCTCAGGATCAGTGACACACATTGGCTTGGATATGCGCCGTTGTTCAGTTGCACCATTAGCTGATTTAACCCAAATTACTCCATTCGATACCTGGGCATGAGGCACAGTTATTTTGAGAACAGTCCTACACGCACCTGAATCACAGAGAAACTCCACCACCTTGCCATTCACTTTCAAAAAGATGTTTGGTTTTTCCTCCAATGAGTTTAACAAATTCCACGCTGCACACACATCCACACTAATTCCTGGTGACGTGAATGCAGTATGTAGTCACTTTGAGTTGTCATAATCGTCATGGCATGGTGGTGCAGAGGGTTTGGGACCACGGCGTCTCCAGCTTTGTTGTTCACAGTCATTGTAAGAACAGTTTCTGGCATAATGCCCTAGTTCGCCGCATATCCAGCATGCATCTGGATGTAGTCTGCTTCGGTTCATTTTTCCACCATGGAAACCACTCTGGCCACGCTCTCGGCCGCGGTAGTGACCCAGGAGTCGGCCCCCCCGTTGGAAAAATGCTTCCCCGCTTACTGATGGAGCATCATCGGATCAGAACACGTTGGCGCCGGATTCGGATTTCAATTTGGGTTTCGCGCTTTTCTTCGTCTCAAGTACTCTGGAGGCGTGTCTGGCCCACTGCATAACCGAAGCAACTGACGCTGTATCTAATTCAATCATGTGTTTTCTTATCCAGGCACTTAGACCTGGTTGGAAACCATTCATTAACGCCTGTTTTAATTGTTGTTGATATGGAGATTTTGTCTCCTCCTCAAATGGAATACCGCTATGAACACGGAACTCTTTTTGGAAACGGATTAAAAAATCGTCTGGTGTTTCGTCTGTCTTTTGTTTGACACTTGCTAAGTGTGCATAATTAGCGTGATGTTGGAAGGTTTCACGGACCCTCGCAAAAACTTCCTTCAATTCTGCGAGATACCGGCCGGCCAATTTGCCATGGGTTGGATAGGGGAAAATCTCGCCGCTGTCTCTTCTACCGGTGTACTCTCCCCTCACTCTGGCCCAATTTTTCCCTAATGAACATTGCATCGCTTCACCGGCTTCCTGGCCATTCAATCTGTAAGACTGTATTATCCCCAGTATGTCCTCTATCCATGCCTCTGGGTCTTCCTGTACATCAGTTACTCCCGAAACTGCATCTGCCGGCTCTTTCAAATTCCATGGTCGGAAAACATACATAATGGGTTCACGGCCCTCCGTTGGGTCAGGATTAGGGACCTCTATTAGGGGAAATGATTCAGTGCGATAACGCTGTGGTTTTGTAATCTGCTGTCTGTCTCGCAGCTCCATGTGAGCGCCGGCAGTCTCACTTGGCTCTGGAGACGTCGGCCTGTCAACTGCTTCTGGTTCAGAATCGTGTGAAGCAGCAGCAGGTGATTCTGCCTGCGGTTCCTCTATCTTTACTTTTTTCTTTCTCCTAACCACAACCACACCTTCATTGTCCTCTTTTCTCACAAACATCACCTTAGCCTCTGCAATCCCTCTCCTTCTTTTCACACACTGTTCCAGCCACAACCTTGCCACCTTTAACTGTTTCTCCTTCTGTCCCTTAGCTTTCCCTGTTTTGCCTGCTACACTTACTTCTAACTTTCCCACAACATCCTTCCTGTCCTCCAGCTTCAAATTTCCAGAAACACCATATTTCCTCCTCCACTTGGGTAAAAACTGTACAGCATCAGTATTTAAAGACAACATAAACTTCACATCACCTGGTGAGGTAGGCTCCACCTTGGAGCAACAACAATTCCCCATAATATAATATTTACTATATTTACAATTGTTACACCCAATATCACCAAAGCACTCAGCTGCTCAACAGCTTTTCACGAAAACACTGTAACACGCACCAACATGCGTTCACTGTCACTGTGCTCCTTCAGCGCCACTATTCTCAATCATCTCAATCAATTTGCCAATGTCCAATGGGTCATTTCAGCATGACCATGCTGCTATGGGTCATTTCTGCATGACTGTTGGATTTATGTATATATGGATATGTCAGTTATCACACATTCTTTTATTATACATTCTTTTATTCTATATTCCTTTATTATACATTAGTTTATTAATACTTTAGTAATAGAAATAAACTCATTGTATCTGTTAGAAGTCTGTTGCTGACTTCTTGATGACCTCTTGATAAAGTATGTTACAAATGAATGATTACATGAGTTGTTTTTATCTTTGCAGTTAGAGAGAAAGAGGAATTTAAGTGATGTCGCAAAGCGAGGTCAGAAGAGTTGATGTCCAAAACAACTGATCAAACAAATAAAGATATAATAACATATGAAATAAATAATAAGGAATGAAAATGTTTGTATATGATCATATGAATTGTTTTTGTGTAAAAGAGAGTTGTAATGAAAAGATTGAATATGATTCTAAGAGAAAGTATGCTGTATTGCAAATTGTGTTACAAGCTGTGTTGCCAAATGATGTTTCTACTGCACGCATGTGGTTTCAACCACAGGAAAGAACAAAAGGTTGACCGACATGTGCTGGCTGAAGATAACATCTGAAGAACGGAGCCCAGGAGAGAAGTCCTGACCTCACCTTCCCCAAACCAGCAGCCTGAGGTTGCAGAAACCAGAAGTTGCTAAGACTTGCTCAACTGTAGTTGCAAGACCTGTTTATGATTGCTCAACTGTTTATGCCACGTATGCTGACAACCGCACCTGTATGACATCCTGAATAAAAAGAGCGAGAGTGTAGCCAGAGTTTAGTGCAGTTTGGAGATTGTTAGATGAGTTTGTCTCTGTGCTGCACTCCTCGCGAGCATTTACAATTGAATTCTACTCTCTCTTATTTGACTGTTGTGTCTTTCTCTTTTACAGCTTTATGATGTTTAGGTGGTTTTAAACCTAACAATGACCATGCAAACACAATAAATCATAAAACTTGTGCACCTTACTTGTTTGCTGTCTGTCTCCGTTCCACTCGTCTGGGTCCGGATGCCGTCAATCCGCCGTTGGCAGTCGGAGGTGACTCTAAACACCGGCCTGGCGAGGAATGACCCCTCCCAGGTCTTTGCTTCAGTCCAGCTAATAGGAACCGGCCATCGACGGGCTTCGGCGCGTCGTCCTCCTCCTGTCAGCGACTGGGTATGTTGGCAACCGGGCGGGAACACCAAGTTATGTCAGGGTCAAAACACATTACCCCTTACGGACACTTAAAAATGAATGGACGCGAGACCAGCAAATCTTTTGTCAGCTTTGCATGCAGAGGGAAGAGCTGTCTCGGAGCAGTCACCACCTCTCTCTCGACTCTCGTCAAACTGCCTCTCTGTGCGCGGCATCTTTTATGCAAACAGACAAACAGAATAAAAAAAACAGTGACCTACAAACAGGGCATGATGACGTTGCTAGTTGTGATGATTAGAAGCACACATCCTGTGTTGATGAACCATTACTGGATTCAATTAAAATGTGTTTCATCTGTGAGTTTGCTGTGGTCTGCAGGCCTATCATGCTATACTCCCTTTCCTCCCATCAAACAGTTCAAACACACTGTGAAACCGACTGGTACACATCAATGCCATTATTTCGCCGTCCTCCTACGGGAACATTCCTCTCTCAAGGCCGAAAACCCAGCTGAGACCTGCAACACACTAATTGGTGCAAAAGATACAAGCATGCATATGTCATGTGAAGCAGAACAAACGACAATATATGATGTGATGTTATATAAATATAATTTTTCTAACAGTTGCGTTTATATTTGTGTTGAGTATATATATATATATATATATATATATATATATATATATATATATATACCACTGCATGTTGGGTAATCGGGAAAATCTGAAGTTTTCCCAATGGGCTGGTCCAACCTGGGGCCGGTGTGAGGGGGTGTTAATATATGCATACATATATGACCACCACTGTTAGGCTACACAACAAGACACTTGGGCTGCTGTATCTTAAAGAGAAGACATTAAGTGTTATAAATGTTTTACAATCATGAAAATTCACAAGAAAATAACTTAAGACTGTTTCTTTTGCAATGCTGTTATCTTTTCCACAGCCTAAGGTAGGGACATACCATTACACATTTAACACCCCTTTGCATTCATTACAGTTAGTTCAGTCCAATCAGGCCCTGTCCACTCAGATGGGACTCGCGCTACGAGCAAGTATAGGAGGAGGAGTGGCCCATGAGTGAAAAGATGGACAGAAAAAAGCCAGGTGGAGCTGAAAAAGCTAGATTAATAAAAAGAAATGCTTTGGAGGAAGACGCTGCCAAGTGTGCAAAGCTCACAGATATTTTTTCAAGAAAACAGACCGAAGAGGAAAATGGTAAAATAGGGCCGGGCATAACAGGCTACATGCCTGTTGATGCCAGGATGGCAGCCGTATCAACATTTGTAGTACAGTACCACCTCTTCCAGCTACTTACAGACTTCACGGACTTGGCTGGGCATACACTGTACGATATTTTCAATCGTTGTACGTGGCTCCAGCTCAAATTGTGCGACAAAACCGCAGGGTTTAACAGTTCAGAGCGCACAATTCATGTTCTCACACTGTACGGCCCAATGGTCTGATGCAATCTGACTGCTCACATTGTACGTTCAAAAACCACACGTCGGACTGGTGTTTCCAAAAGCAAAATGTAACCGAAGCTTTTTTTTTCGCTTTTTGTTTTTAAAATTTATTGCATGGTTATCAGCGCGCACAGTGAGTGAAATCAGATGGGAGAGACTGAGCGCATATGCGTGCGCGCGCACACAGCAGACAGCAGCATGATTCCCGAGAGGATGGTAAAAAAAGAAAACATAAACATTCATAACAGGTGTTGGTACTTACACTTTTGTATAAATAAACTATATTTCATACGGAGTCTTACAGCTGTGCTCATCTGTCGGAAAACCTGTTGTTGTGTGCTGTGTGTGTGTGCATGCGCACATATACGTTGCCTCCCACCGCCTGCTTCCACTCACTGGGCCTCATGTATCAACGTGCGTACAGCGATATTTGAGCGTATATGGGGTGTACGCCAAAATGGCTGCGCTACTTGGCATTTATCAATGTGGTCGTTGGCGTACGCTGCGCTGAAAATATACACCAGGTGGAGAGGTGGCGTAAATTATACACCAAAATGAACCAGCGCTGGAATCCATATAAAAATGAAACTGATCAACATGATAAACAGTGCCATTATACAAATCAATGCATATGTTACATAAATAACACTTTCCTGATTATACTACATAATAATCAATACAAATCCCGCTGTTGCAGGATTGTTATGGAGCACGATCCGTGGCCACAGCGCTGACAGGAAGGAAAGCGCTGCTCGGCTTTTTCTCCAGACTTCGAGCCTGGAGCCAGAGCAGCGCTGAGCTTAACTTCATGTGGTGTGATCGTTTTAGACTATGAAATTGATAATAACAACTGTAGTTTCGTCATTCCCTTAATTCGCCCGTGCTGCAACCAGGTTTTTTCGTCTCCATTCGGTTGTCACAATAAAATAAATACAGAAATACATTTAAAAAATAAAGAAATCTGACAGATTAGGCGTGTCTTATTAATTGAGCGAGCAAATATCCACATGTCAAGAATTATTGACATGTGAAAAGAGAATACAGTGGTCCCTCGCTATAACGCCGTTCACCTGTCGTGGCCTCGGAGTCTCGCAGAGTATTTAGTCCAATTTTGCATGCCTTTTTTTTTTACAGTGTTCTGTGTTCTGCGTATCTGTTTATAAGAATCTTGTTGCCCAGAAGAGAAAAGAGCACCAACAACTACTCATAACTGTGTTTGTCACATGGAAACAAACACCTGCTGCAGCGAGATGTGAGTGGGAAAAGGCGCAGCGTCAGGACGCAGAGGCCTGATCTGTGAAATACTGGTGAGTCACTATTAATAATTTCTTATGTGTCCGACCTCGTTCGTTGATCGTTAAAGTTAATTCGTTAGTTCTAAATGCCATCATAATTATTTATAGGAAAACGTTCTATTTTTATTTCTCAAACAAATGTTTGGGCCTGAAAACAGTTTGGTATTATTTTCCTACTAAGGTTTGAACTTTGAGAGTGTTTACACACGAGAGAAAAGTGAGAAAATGTTCATGCGTGATTGAGAAAGTGTATAAACTGTGTAGTGAGAGGTTTTACAGCTTTGAAACGTCTATAATAATTGTAAAAAATAACGCTGACTACGTCGGTTTCGCGTATTACGGGTTATTTTTAGAACGTAACTCCAGCGATTAATGAGGGACCACTGTAACACTTTATTGATTATACTACAAAACAATTGATACGACAGCCGCTTTTGACGCTCTATTGGCACGCGTCGTGATTGGTGGAGTTCTTTTTCATTGCCGTCTTCCCGGCTTCCATGTCGTAAAATGAGGGTGTGTCTGAAGCGGAGTCTGAATTATTTATGGGCGTGTTTATTATAATTACGATCGTTTCCACCCGCCGCATTTATCAAGTTTACGCCGTAAATTTACGCCACAAGTGCGCAACACCGATACATGAGGCCCACTGTGCACTGATAGGCATGAACTTTAATATGATATTAGGTTATTGCGAGGGAACGCAATAAAAAAACACAAGACTTTACATGAGCTCACTGTTTGCTCTCTCTGGTGTTTGCTCATGGACAGTGCGCGAGGTAATCAGCGCGTAGACGCTTGTAGCGCTGCTTCAACGGCGCGGAACCCTCACGAGTCACGACGGCCGACCAAAATATCAAACAGGTTTGATTTTCATCCGACCATATGATTCCCCATCGGGAGGTGGTCGTGAGATGTGAAACGCAGCTTGTTACTCCATGTAGACTGCACGATGCAGGATGCACGATTAAGCTGAAACTCGGTGCGATCCAAAAAATTCTCGCACAAGTGAAAAATCAGCTGAAAAACGGCCAAAAATCGCACAGTGTAAGCCCAGCCTTAGGTGGTGCACTGGTGAGTTAACAATACCGTTCTTGTTTTAACTAACTTTTACTTTCTATTATAAGCCACCCAGTTTTCACAGTCAGTCAGCACATAAATGCTGGATTTAAATGCCACAGCAGAACTCTTATTATCTCTGTGCGCTGGCGGTTTGTGGGCCGGTTGGATATCAATCAATCAATCAATTTTTTTATATAGCGCCAAATCACAACAAACAGTTGCCCCAAGGCGCTTTATATTGTAAGGCAAGGCCATACAATAATTATGTAAAACCCCAACGGTCAAAACGACCCCCTGTGAGCAAGCACTTGGCTACAGTGGGAAGGAAAAACTCCCTTTTAACAGGAAGAAACCTCCAGCAGAACCAGGCTCAGGGAGGGGCAGTCTTCTGCTGGGACTGGTTGGGGCTGAGGGAGAGAACCAGGAAAAAGACATGCTGTGGAGGGGAGCAGAGATCGATCACTAATGATTAAATGCAGAGTGGTGCATACAGAGCAAAAAGAGAAAGAAACAGTGCATCATGGGAACCCCCCAGCAGTCTACGTCTATAGCAGCATAACTAAGGGATGGTTCAGGGTCACCCGATCCAGCCCTAACTATAAGCTTTAGCAAAAAGGAAAGTTTTAAGCCTAATCTTAAAAGTAGAGAGGGTGTCTGTCTCCCTGATCTGAATTGGGAGCTGGTTCCACAGGAGAGGAGCCTGAAAGCTGAAGGCTCTGCCTCCCATTCTACTCTTACAAACCCTAGGAACTACAAGTAAGCCTGCAGTCTGAGAGCGAAGCGCTCTATTGTGGTGATATGGTACTACGAGGTCCCTAAGATAAGATGGGACCTGATTATTCAAAACCTTATAAGTAAGAAGAAGAATTTTAAATTCTATTCTAGAATTAACAGGAAGCCAATGAAGAGAGGCCAATATGGGTGAGATATGCTCTCTCCTTCTAGTCCCCGTCAGTACTCTAGCTGCAGCATTTTGAATTAACTGAAGGCTTTTTAGGGAACTTTTAGGACAACCTGATAATAATGAATTACAATAGGAAATAAATGCATGAATTAGTTTTTCAGCATCACTCTGAGACAAGACCTTTCTGATTTTAGAGATATTGCGTAAATGCAAAAAAGCAGTCCTACATATTTGTTTAATATGCGCTTTGAATGACATATCCTGATCAGAAATGACTCCAAGATTTCTCACAGTATTACTAGAGGTCAGGGTAATGCCATCCAGAGTAAGGATCTGGTTAGACACCATGTTTGTAAGATTTGTGGGGCCAAGTACAATAACTTCAGTTTTATCTGAGTTTAAAAGCAGGAAATTAGAGGTCATCCATGTCTTTATGTCTGTAAGACAATCCTGCAGTTTAGCTAATTGGTGTGTGTCCTCTGGCTTCATGGATAGATAAAGCTGGGTATCATCTGCGTAACAATGAAAATTTAAGCAATACCGTCTAATAATACTGCCTAAGGGAAGCATGTATAAAGTGAATAAAATTGGTCCTAGCACAGAACCTTGTGGAACTCCATAATTAACTTTAGTCTGTGAAGAAGATTCCCCATTTACATGAACAAATTGTAATCTATTAGACAAATATGATTCAAACCACCGCAGCGCAGTGCCTTTAATACCTATGGCATGCTCTAATCTCTGTAATAAAATTTTATGGTCAACAGTATCAAAAGCAGCACTGAGGTCTAACAGAACAAGCACAGAGATGAGTCCACTGTCCGAGGCCATAAGAAGATCATTTGTAACCTTCACTAATGCTGTTTCTGTACTATGATGAATTCTAAAACCTGACTGAAACTCTTCAAATAGACCATTCCTCTGCAGATGATCAGTTAGCTGTTTTACAACTACCCTTTCAAGAATTTTTGAGAGAAAAGGAAGGTTGGAGATTGGCCTATAATTAGCTAAGAAAGCTGGGTCAAGTGATGGCTTTTTAAGTAATGGTTTAATTACTGCCACCTTAAAAGCCTGTGGTACATAGCCAACTAACAAAGATAGATTGATCATATTTAAGATCGAAGCATTAAATAATGGTAGGGCTTCCTTGAGCAGCCTGGTAGGAATGGGGTCTAATAAACATGTTGATGGTTTGGATGAAGTAACTAATGAAAATAAATCAGACAGAACAATCGGAGAGAAAGAGTCTAACCAAATACCGGCATCACTGAAAGCAGCCAAAGATAACGATACGTCTTTGGGATGGTTATGAGTCATTTTTTCTCTAATAGTTAAAATTTTGTTAGCAAAGAAAGTCATGAAGTCATTACTAGTTAAAGTTAATGGAATACTCAGCTCAATAGAGCTCTGACTCTTTGTCAGCCTGGCTACAGTGCTGAAAAGAAACCTGGGGTTGTTCTTATTTTCTTCAATTAGTGATGAGTAGAAAGATGTCCTAGCTTTACGGAGGGCTTTTTTATAGAGCAACAGACTCTTTTTCCAGGCTAAGTGAAGATCTTCTAAATTAGTGAGACCCCATTTCCTCTCCAACTTACGGGTTATCTGCTTTAAGCTACGAGTTTGTGAGTTATACCACGGAGTCAGGCACTTCTGATTTAAAGCTCTCTTTTTTAGAGGAGCTACAGCATCCAAAGTTGTCTTCAATGAGGATGTAAAACTATTGACGAGATACTCTATCTCACTTACAGAGTTTAGGTAGCTACTCTGCACTGTGTTGGTATATGGCATTAGAGAACATAAAGAAGGAATCATATCCTTAAACCTAGTTACAGTGCTTTCTGAAAGACTTCTAGTGTAATGAAACTTATTCCCCACTGCTGGGTAGTCCATCAGAGTAAATGTAAATGTTATTAAGAAATGATCAGACAGAAGAGAGTTTTCAGGGAATACTGTTAAGTCTTCTATTTCCATAACATAAGTCAGAACAAGATCTAAGATATGATTAAAGTGGTGGGTGGACTCATTTACATTTTGAGCAAAGCCAATAGAGTCTAATAATAGATTAAATGCAGTGTTGAGGCTGTCATTCTCAGCATCTGTGTGGATGTTAAAATCGCCCACTATAATTATCTTATCTGAGCTAAGCACTAAGTCAGACAAAAGGTCTGAAAATTCACAGAGAAACTCACAGTAACGACCAGGTGGACGATAGATAATAACAAATAAAACTGGTTTTTGGGACTTCCAATTTGGATGGACAAGACTAAGAGTCAAGCTTTCAAATGAATTAAAGCTCTGTCTGGGTTTTTGATTAATTAATAAGCTGGAATGGAAGATTGCTGCTAATCCTCTGCCCTGGCCCGTGTTACGAGCATTCTGACAGTTAGTGTGACTCGGGGGTGTTGACTCATTTAAACTAACATATTCATCCTGCTGTAACCAGGTTTCTGTAAGGCAGAATAAATCAATATGTTGATCAGTTATTATATCATTTACCAACAGGGACTTAGAAAAGAGAGACCTAATGTTTAATAGACCACATTTAACTGTTTTAGTCTGTGGTGCAGTTGAAGGTGCTATATTATTTTTTCTTTTTGAATTTTTATGCTTAAATAGATTTTTGCTGGTTATTGGTAGTCTGGGAGCAGGCACCGTCTCTACGGGGATGGGGTAATGAGGGGATGGCAGGGGGAGAGAAGCTGCAGAGAGGTGTGTAAGACTATAACTCTGCTTCCTGGTCCCAACCCTGGATAGTCACGGTTTGGAGGATTTAAGAAAATTGGCCAGATTTCTAGAAATGAGAGCTGCTCCATCCAAAGTGGGATGGATGCCGTCTCTCCTAACAAGACCAGGTTTTCCCCAGAAGCTTTGCCAATTATCTATGAAGCCCACCTCATTTTTTGGACACCACTCAGACAGCCGGCAATTCAAGGAGAACATGCGGCTAAACATGTCACTCCCGGTCCGATTGGGGAGGGGCCCAGAGAAAACTACAGAGTCCGACATTGTTTTTGCAAAGTTACACACCGATTTAATGTTAATTTTAGTGACCTCCGATTGGCGTAACCGGGTGTCATTACTGCCGACGTGAATTACAATCTTACCAAATTTACACTTAGCCTTAGCCAGCAGTTTCAAATTTCCTTCAATGTCGCCTGCTCTGGCCCCCGGAAGACAATTGACTATGGTTGCTGGTGTCGCTAACTTCACATTTCTCAAAACAGAGTCGCCAATAACCAGAGTTTGATCCTCGGCGGGTGTGTCGTCGAGTGGGGAAAAACGGTTAGAGATGTGAACGGGTTGGCGGTGTACACGGGGCTTCTGTTTAGGGCTACGCTTCCTCCTCACAGTCACCCAGTCAGCCTGCTTTCCCGGCTGCTCGGGATCTGCCAGGGGGTAACTAACGGCGGCTAAGCTACCTTGGTCCGCACCGACTACAGGGGCCTGGCTAGCTGTAGAATTTTCCACGGTGCGGAGCCGAGTCTCCAATTCGCCCAGCCTGGCCTCCAAAGCTACGAATAAGCTACACTTATTACAAGTACCGTTACTGCTAAAGGAGGCCGAGGAATAACTAAACATTTCACACCCAGAGCAGAAAAGTGCGGGAGAGACAGGAGAAGCCGCCATGCTAAATCGGTAAGAGCTAGTAGCTACGCTAAGCTAGCGGATTCCTAAAAACACGCAAAGTGAATAATGTGTAAATAATTTAGAGGTGATTCAGCAGAAGGAGTGCTTTAGTTAAGGCACGTAAAGATTACACTGGGAAACATCGTAATCTAGATAACTAGATCAATCTAACTGCGCAGATTAAACAGCTAACAGATACAGAAAAACACCGTTGTGCTCCGGAACAGGAAGTGATACAATACCGCAGTGAGAGCCAACCACCAGTAGAGGCAAGCGGATATGAAACACCCGGACTAAAAAATGTTACCAGCACGCCCCTGCATACATATACACATATACATACAGATATACAGTGAGGAAAATAAGTATTTGAACTCCCTGCGATTTTGCAAGTTCTCCCACTTAGAAATCATGGAGGGGTCTGAAATTTTCATCTTAGGTGCATGGCCACTGTGAGAGACATAATCTAAAAAAGAAAATCACAATGTATGATTTTTTAATAATTTATTTGTATGTTACTGCTGCAAATAAGTATTTGAACACCTACCAACCAGCAAGAATTCTGGCTCACACAGACCTGTTAATTTTTCTTTAAGAAGCCCTCTTATTCTGCACTGTTTACCTGTATTAATTGCACCTGTGTGAACTTGTTACCTGTGTAAAAGACACCTGTTCACACACTCAATCAATCACACTCCAACCTGTCCACCACAGCCAAGACCAAAGAGCTGTCTAAGGACACCAGGGACAAAACTGTAGACCTGCACAAGGCTGGGATGGACTACAGGACAACAGGCAAGCAGCTTGGTAGAAGACAACAACTGTTATGATTATTTATTAGAAAGTGGAAGAAACACAAGATGACTGTCAATCTCCCTCGGTCTGGGATTCCATGCAAGATCTCATTTTGTGGGGTAAGGATGATTCTGAGAAAGCTCAGAACTACACAGGAGGACCTGGTCAATGACCTGAAGAGAGCTGGTACCACAGTCACAAAGATTACATTAGTAACACATGATGCTGTCATGGTTTAAAATCCTGCAGGGAAGCAAGGTCCTCCTGCTCAAGACAGCACATGTCCAGGCCTGTTTGAAGTTCACCATCTGGATGATCCAGAGGAGGCATGGGAGAAGGTCATGTGGTCAGATGAGACCAAAATAGAGCTTTATGGAATCAACTCCACTTACCATGTTTAGAGGATGAGAACCCCAAGAAAACCATCCCAACCGTGAAGCATGGGGGTTGGAAACATCATACTCTGGGGGTGCTCTTCTACAAAGGGGACAGGACGACTGCACCGTATTGAAGGAAGATGGATGGGGTCATGTATTGCGAGATTTTGGCAAACAACCTCCTTCCCTCAGTAAGAGCATTGAAGATGGGTCATGGCTGGGTCTTCCAGCATGACAATGATCCCAAACACACAGCCAGGGCAACTAAGGAGGGGCTCCGTAAGAAGTATTTCAAGGTCCTGGAGTGGCCTGGCCAGTCTCCAGACCTGAACTCAATAGAAAATCTTTGGAGGGAGCTGAAACTCCAAACCTGAAAGATCTAGAGAAGATCTGTATGGAGGAGTGGACCAAAATCCCTGCTGCAGTGTGTGCAAACCTGGTGAAAAACTACAGGAAACGTTTGACCTCTGCGTTCAAATACTTATTTGCAGCAGTAACATACAAATAAATTATTTAAAAAATCATACATTGTGATTTCCTGATTTATTTTTTTTTTTTTAAGATTATGTCTCTCACAGTGGACATGCACCTAAGATAAAAATTTCAGACCCCTCCATGATATCTAAGTGGGAGAACTTGCAAAACCGCAGGGTGTTCAAATACTTATTTTCCTCACTGTACATACATACATACACATACATGAATGAATGTTACTGAACAAGTTTACAATTACAACTGACAACACAAAACTCATTGTACTTCATTAGATACATATCTTGAAAACATCATTTTTTTATATTGATTTTTAAACTGATTTATATTTGGACATCGTTTGAGTCCACCCATCAGGTTATTCCATAATCTAGGGCCACACATGGCGACACAGAAACCTTTCCTGGTCGTCCGAGCGCCAGCAATTTTAAAATGATACAAGCCCCGTGAATTATATTTTCTCTCTCTCTCAGTAAAATATTCTTGAATTCTAAATGGCACTTGTTTATTTTTCACTTTGTACATTAATTGAACAGTCTTGAATGAAATCATATCATTAAGTTTTAATATTTGAGATTTAATGAACAGTGGGTTGGTGTGGTCTCGATAACCTGCATTATGAAATGTCCTTAATGCTCTTTTTTGAAGAATGAATAATGGTTGCAATGTAGTTTTGTAATTGTTGCCCCAAACTTCAGCGCAATACGTCAAGTAGGGTGCAACCAATGAACAATACAAAGTGTGTAGTGCTCTGCAATCAAGAACATGCTTTACTTTATTTAATACTGCAATACTCTTTGATACCTTCATTTGAATATGCTGAATATGAGCTTTCCAATAATGACACCTAAAAATTTATTCTCTTTGACATGTTTACCCCATGTATATTTAACTGAATTTGTATGTCTTTTTTATAATTTCCAAATAACATTAATTTAGTTTTAGACAAATTTGATGATAATTTGTTGATATCAAACCATCTCTTTAACTTTATCCTTTCTGTTCCTAAATCAGATAATAATTGTTGCAGATTTTCCCCTGAGCAAAACAGGTTTGTGCCATCTGCAAAGAGCACAGTTTTAACCAGATCTGAGACTTTACATAAATCATTAATGTATAAAATAAATAATTTTGGGCCCAACACAGAACCCTGTGGTAGCCCACAAATGATGTCCAGACATGAAGAACAGTATTCCCCGAGTTTAACAAACTGCTTTCGGTTTTGTAAGTAGTTTTTAATCCAACTCAGAGTAACCCCTCTGATCCCATACAGTTCCAACGTTTGAAATAATATATTGTGATCAATTGTGTCAAAAGCCTTTCTTAAGTCAATAATTAAACCTGAAACTATTACCCTTTGGTCCACATGTTTAATGATCTCTTCTATGGAATCGAGCAATGCCAGTGTCATGGACCTTTTCGCTCTAAAACCATATTGACTTTCATAAAGCAAGCTGTGTCAATCTATAAATTTATCCAGTCTGCTATTGTAAAGTTGTTCCAGTATCTTTGAAAACTGTGACAATAGAGACACAGGCCTGTAGTTAGTAAAAAGATGCTTGCTACCAGATTTGAATAAATGTATCACTTTTGCCACTTTCATACTGTTAGGAGCAATCCCAATTTGAAATGATTTGTTAAAAATATATGATAATGGTTTTGCGATTTCAGTAATTATTCGCTTTACTAAGGACATATGTACCTCATTATGATCCGTTGAACTTTTTACTTTTACATGTACTAACTATGTTAATAATTTCCCTTTCATCTACTGGGCTGAGAAATTGTGTGCGGTTTCCTGGCGATTAATTGCTGATTTTCCCATGTACTGTGTGGGATTTCAGCTGCCAGATCTGGCCCAACATTACCAAAAAAGATCACTTAAGATCACTAAATTTACTATATTATGTTCTGGGTTTTAAACTAATGTATTAGTCAAAGAAAATATGATCTTGATGCAACCAAACTCAAGTGGATGACTCATTTGAGATTCTTTCTAAATAAACAGCTATAAATAAACGTTGCGTTATTTTAGACATATCTGTGTGATCAAAATCTCAGTCCAAGCTGAAGATGTGTCCTGGACAGAAACACTTACTTCCATTCTTGTATTTGGGTGTCGCCATCTAGCGGTAAAATGCCATTCTTACAAGTAAGATAAGGTTAATTTTAGGTAGTCTTTGAGCTGTTTATTTATAGGCAAATAATCTTGGTAGGATACACTTTTTATCCCCGACAAGCTCCAGAAACAGACCCTGAACCATCGGCTCTGAGTTGAAGTGATGGACCAGCTGGTTTGACCGCTGCTACTCCCAAAATCACAACATGTGTCAGGGACCCCAGTGTTCAACCGATTCGAGCAAATAATGAAGTAAAATACTGGTGCTGGCTTGTTTCTTGGTAAAGCTTATAATCAGCTGGTTATTGTGCCTCTGATGATGTCAGACACCTGAACACATGATCAAGTAACCAGATCAGGATTAGATGGTCCGCACTATTTTTAGCGCCATCTTTCGTTTACCAACATTTCAACCAAGTGTCATTAAGAGGGATAAATTTAGCTTCTGCTTTGATGTCGTTTCTCAGGGTACACACACACACACACACACACACACACACACACACACACACACACACACACACACACACACACACACACACACACACACACACAGTCCATTCGGGGTTTTCACGTATCCCATAATCCCTTGCATGCCAGAGAGTCACTGCAGTCAAAACAACATAGAGAATCCACACGATGACAATTGTATATGAATATTATATCAATCAATCAATTTTATTTATATAGCGCCAAATCACAACTAACAGTTGCCCCAAGGCGCTTTATATTGTAAGGCAAGGCCATACAATAATTACAGAAAAACCCCAACGGTCAAAACGACCCCCTGTGAGCAAGCACTTGGCGACAGTGGGAAGGAAAAACTCCCTTTTAACAGGAAGAAACCTCCAGCTGAACCAGGCTCAGGGAGGGGCAGTCTTCTGCTGGGACTGGTTGGGGCTGAGGGAGAGAACCAGGAAAAAGACAAGCTGTGGAAGAGAGCAGAGATCAATCACTAATGATTAAATGCAGAGTGGTGCATACAGAGCAAAAAGAGAAAGAAACACTCAGTGCAACAATTTCAGACATATATATTAGTCTGGAACAAAGAGTTCAGTGTTGTAAAGAACAATAATCAAGACGTTAAAGAGCAAACTTCACTTTCCCCCAGAGCGACATGATCAGGAAACGAGTGTAGCTCACAGCAGCTCCCATTGAAAATAACGGAGAGACAACCTGTGATTCTCATGTTTACATAAAATAAACGCAATAACAACGTCTAAAAACCCAGAGAATATATTCACAAGAGTTTTAGGCACAATATAAAAATAGTTTTACATTGCGATGTTAACTGTGTTGTCCGTGTGCAGCGGTTAAAGTGAAGCATGATCAGAGCGTATCAATGCAGTTCTCAATGTTACTGAGATCTCGCAGCGCAGTGACCTCTCCGGGGTTTTGCGGGATTTGAAACCTGAAAAGCCTCAATGGGCCAAGCAGGTTTTCAGTATCACTTAGAATCCAGCCTCGGTGTGCTGTGGCCTACACAAAAATGCAGTACAGCCATCCCAGGGTGGCAGCTGTAACCCAGGTAGAGGTCAATGAAGAATTACACGGAGGTCAAAATGTAAAAATGCTCCAATCATGTTGAAAACTACTATACCACATTATTTGTCTGATCAGAATGATTTCAAAAAGGTATAGTTTGGACAATCTGTGACTGAATGTTCTGGAGTTATGGCAAAAAAAATAGCAAAAATGGTGACAAAGGTTTCAGTTTTTACAGGGCTCAAAAGTTAAAATTACTCCAATTTCAGTACGATATGATGCATGCCTTATGGTGGAGCGTTATCACTGTCATGGCGGAGTGCTAGCAGCGATGAACACATTATTGCCTAGTTAAAACTGACTTTAGAATGATTTAAGAGGTTTGACGTTTTCATCTAATGGTTAATAATCAAATTATTCCATTTGATCACTTTGGGTGTAGAGAGTCAGACTCAGAGAGAGCCTCAGACGTACTGCTGTCGCGCTGTGATCACTCCCCCGTCTTTTATGTGGAAATGATTGTTGTACAAAAGCTTCAGATATCTGTCACTGAGATAGATGGTGACTGAAGTGCAGTTTGAAGCAGAAACGAGATGATAATCAGTGAATCGCTGTTGACGTCCCGAAATGACACATGTGCAGTGAAGGCAGGGGGAGTGCTGAGACGGGAGAGGGCTGAGCTCCTGACACCAGATCTGGATTGGCGGATGTCAGAAATCTCAGACTGCTCTTGTCTCATAAATGCAAATCCAAATATTTTTGTCACCTGCTGCCTACAAATGCTTGACTGGTCTTTCTGAATACGTTTTTGCTGTGTTTTGTTTTTTCCTTCATGGCAGCAGTTGAACCACAAAGAAGTTTAATTTTCGGAGCCTTTTACCAAAGGCATGTACTCTCTAAAATGCAATGATTGAACAGAACATTTATGGCCCACTATGGGGCCATGACCAGCGCTTTGGGAAACACCGCGTTAAATGAAAAATTGTCTCATGGTTTTATTTATTTTTAAATTACAAAGGAGCCGGAAATAGGTTTATTGGCCAAACTTGGAAAATTCAAGCAAAAACTAAATAGCGTGCCTCCTATAACCTACCTATGCAACCTATGACGATTCAGGACATATAGGCTCAGTCAAGTGCCTCTTCTATCAGATCTTCTGCTACCTCTGTCCCTGTCATGACATGGATACATTGATCTTGGGGTGTCTCTGGTAGCATACGTATCTTTGTGGTCATATATTGAGGGCAGATCTTTCGGATTGTAAAGCTGTTAGGTGCTGATATGACAACGTTGATATGGCAAGTTGTTCCAGGTGTCTGAGGTTCTAACTGAAAAGATGTGTTTGCACAGATTGGTCCTTAACCTGGTTTTTAAGACTTTCAAACTGTGTCTGCTTGTGTTTGGTCCAAGAGTTCACAGTCATATTTGCCAGACACAATCTTGGACATCTCAATCATGTCTCCACCACAGAGTCTACAAAATTTGCTTTAGTTTCTGAGACTTTCGGAACATGATAATTCCTTGAAACCTGGGAACATTCTGGTTGCACAGCAATGGACGTTTTCTATGCCTTCTGTTTCCTCAAATGGCAGTAATTACTAGAGGTGGGCGGATTGATCCTAATATCCATAATATCGATACCAACACTGGTATTGATATTGAACAATCCTTGTGTAAAAGGACCGATACTCAACGTTTTTTCTCTCGCGCATGCACTGACTGCTGCGCACGCACATTCATCAAAGTCTACTCTCTGTCTGTAAGAGCAGTGCTGCGCTGTGTCACACAACACGGAGCAGCTCCATCCGATTTATTTTAAGTTGTGTTGAGTGATTTTTTTGTTTGTTTGTTTATGAATGGTCAAAGTGATCAAAATTAATTGAAATATTGAATGTGGTAAATATGAACGCAGTAAAACATAGATTGTGGTAAAAATGAAAGCAGTAAAACTTTGAATGTGGTGAAAATGAAAGCAGTAAAACAATTAATGTGGTTAAAAGTGAAAGCAGTAAATATTGAATGTGGTTAAAAAATCAAAAGGGTAAAACTGGACTTGATAAAAATGGAAGGTGTGAAGTACTAAACATGAAAATGAGTGACGTAAAAAACATCAGATTAATATTGCCCCTTTGAAAATTAGAATTGTTAAATTTGGATGCCATTAAAATCACATTATGGTAAATATTAATCTTATAAATATAATGTCTTAAAAATATAACATTGGCTAATTTAATTCACTGCCTCGATTTTAGTACCTCTACTTTACCCACTTCAGTTGTATCATTTGCTGTACTCGATTTAATGTTGAATGTTTCATTCACTGCCTCAGTTTTAGCAGGTCCGCTTTACCCACTTCAGTTTTATCATTCACCGCGTCAACTGTGCAATTTTGCGCACTTCCACTGGATCGGAATACGGCAGCAGCCACTGTTGCGACAGCGGAAATTTGTAGTCCAGAGCCACTGCGCATGTCACTGACTGCGGGGTGGCGCCATTGGGAGTCGTGGGCGAAGAGCGCCCAAATCTAAAAGCGCTTTTCTACTTCACAAAAGTAGCACTACTCAGCTCGACTCTACTCATTTTTTTTGCTTTTCTATTAGGGTTAGTACCTGGTACCGAGTGCTTTTTTTAGTACCTGCTCAGGAGCGGTTCCAAGCGAGCCGAGCCAATACTAAAATGTGACGTCAACAGGCTGCCGGCCACTGATTGGTCAAAGAATGTCGTCACTGGATGAGTCATGAGCACGCCGTCCGAGACGAGAATCAAACCCGCCATTTTTAAATAGTCATAGCAGTGTTACAGAAACCAGGGTTTTTCTTTTGTTTCACGGTGAGCTTTTCTTTTTTTTTTTTACTCGCACTGGTCTGTGGATGAGTTGCGGACGTTTGTGTTTGGTGGCGGAGGAGAGAATACAGAGAGGTGGATGAAGCGACCCGCAATGAGAAAATCTCCCAGTCTTTGGCCGCACCCAGCTCACCGGACATTACAGCAATGCAGAGAACAGCTGAAAAAGCTTAAAAGTAATTACAGGACCACAACGACCGGAGTAGGTCAGACTGTAAGGGCTGGAAACGGTTTGACAGAAGGAACACTGTTTACGGACACCGACCGACGAGCACCCGGAGGCAGGATGACCGCGACTCACCCATGGCTTTGTTGGAAGCGACGGATGGTGTTTTTGTGACTTTGTCTGTAGTCTGCTTGAAAGCACTGTTTAATGTTACTTATCCCGTTGGTGGGAAGCACACTTTAACGAAGATTTTGAGTCTAAACTTGTGTTAAAGTAACGTTGTCTCGTGTATGCAGACACAGTGAGCTAGCTGACTACTAACTAGCGAGCTAGCTAACTCTGTGCTCAGCTTTAAGGTACTATTAACTTCTGACAGAAAAACACCTCAAGTCAGCATGACAACAACCGTTTACATCTAATTTAGTGTCATTACTTTATTTTTTAACATGTTGTGATTTTGTGTTTTTGTTGAAGAATCCAGTTCCATAAGCGAGGAGGGTTCGACCATCAACGTCCAGCACCACACAGTAACGTTTGAAAATGAAAAGAAAACCATAAAAATATTGTAAAAAATATCCCACTAATGTCCAGCAAGTAACTGAAATTTTTAACCCAAAATTTCAGTTATCTTAGTTGCTTTGCATAAAAGTCAGGTTCTTTCAAATTATGCTCCAAATGGTCTGATTTGTTGAAGCAAAATTTTGAAAAAACAACTTTTATGCAAACTGACCAAGATCACTGAAAAGTCTGGAGAATGATCATATAGAAACTGAAAGTTTTTTTTTTTTAATTACAATTCTTTTTGGGGGGGGGGGGGGGGTGTCACTCTGTATGTACATACGTGTGTATATATATATATATATATATATATATATATATATATATATATATATATATACGAGGTGTATTAGAGAAGAAACCGACACTTTTATTTTTTTTTTAAACTATATGGATTTGAATGACGTGCGATTATACCAATCATGCTTGAACCCTCGTGCGCATGCGTGAGTTTTTTCACGCGTGTCGGTGACGTCATTTCCCTGTGGGCAGGCCTGAGTGAGATGTGGTCCCGCCCTCTCGGCTGAATTCCTTTGTTTCACACGCTGCTGGAGACGGCGCGCGTTGCTTTATCAAAATTTTTTCTGGACCTGTGAGGAATATCCGAGTGGACACTATTCGAGAAATTAAGCTGGTTTTCGGTGAAACATTTTACGGCTGATGAGAGATTATGGGGTGTTTCTGTCACTGTAAGGACTTCCCATGGAGCGGGACGTCGCGCAACGCTTCCAGGCGCCATCGTCGGCCTGTTTCGAGCTGAAAACATCCTAATTTAAGGCTTAATTCACCCAGGACATCGTGAGAGAACAGAGAAGATTCAGAAGAGGCCGGCATGAGGACTTTATGCGGACATTCCACTGTTTAAGGATATTTTGTAATGAAAGACGTGCGCGCGTTCGAGTCGTTTCCGTGACGACTCGGCGAGTCTGTGTGCACCGTGACAGGAAAAACACCTCCGTGTTGAAAACCATTTGTAAAATTCAGGCGGCTTTTGATGGCTTTCAACAAGTGAGTAACTGAGAAATTGTTTAACAGCTTGGGCATGTTCCAACTTGCCCGTTAAGGTTTCCAACGGAGGTGTTTTTCCTGTCGCGACCCCCCGCGGTCAGGTCCGGCCCGACATGCGACTCTGCCCGCACGTTCTTTCATTACAAAGTGTCCGTTAACAATGGAATGTCCGAATAAACTCCTCAAACTCTGAAAGTTCTCTGTTCTCTGACGACTTACTGGGTCAACAGAGCCTGAAATGTGGAAGTTGAAACGGCGAGACGCTGCCGCCTCGAAGCGCAGATCGCCATCAGGCGCCGTGGGCCGTCCTTAAAGCGACACTACCAGACCAAAATCTCGAATGGTGTCCACTCAGTTGTATCTTACAGCTTTTGAAAAAATTTTTATCAAACAAAGCAGCAGTCTCTGAGCCATTCCTAAACAATGAAAAATCGATGAGAGGGTGGGCCACTCCTCACTCAAAGACTGCCCACAGGCGAATGACGTAACCGACAGGCGTGAAAAAACTCTTGCATGCCCACGAGGGTTCAAGCATGTCTGATGTAATCATACGTGATTCAAATCCATATGGTTTTTGAAAAAAAAAATAAGGTGGGATACTTTTCTAACAGACCTCGTATATATATATATATATATATATATATATATATATATATATATATATATATATATATATATATAATTTTTAAAAAACTTGCTTTTGTTAATCACTTCACATTTCTACCTTCATTATTGTCCAGGCAAGAGTAAAAGGAGCCTGTTCCAGCAGGAGAATCTGTCCATCCAGCGATGTTGATGTTGAAGCTGAACTGGGTTCAGTGTGATCGACACATCCGACTGATCCTCGAAGAAGCAACGGAGGTGGAAGCTGCGTTTAATCGGGCAATCCTTGATGTGCTGGGCGAGCTTATCCACGCGATGCATGACCGGGGCGTGTGTCCTGCGCCCCCACCCCAGGACTATAGACATATGGAACTTTTGTATAGTTTGTGTTGCACAGATTTATGTATTTATTTATTTATTTTGGGGGGTATTTGCTCTTCTTTTAGTTGCAGTAAACATTTTGACTTATGTGATTGTATCATACACTCAACAAAAATATAAATGCAACACTTTTGGTTTTGCTCCCATTTTGTATGAGATGAACTCAAAGATCTAAAACTTTTTCCACATGCACAATATCACCATTTCCCTTAAATATTGTTCACAAACCAGTCTAAATCTGTGATAGTGAGCACTTCTCCTTTGCTGAGATAATCCATCCCACCTCACAGGGTCATTTGTCATTTGTGGCTGAGTCAGCAGTAAAAAACATTTTGTCATTGACGTTTTGGTACGATAATGGTTCATTTCTAAGAATTTTAATTTGGGATTTGCTACTCCAGAAGACACTGCACATTACACCTGGCTAAATCTTTACAAAGATGCTGGAATAATCATGTCTAAACTGAGATTTTAGCAAATGGTATTCAACATGAAAAGGTTTAGTCACTTCAGTGATAGCACCATTACATCAAGGAATTCTGGCTATACTAGGTTTAGGGTTTGATGTGATGCAACATTTTACCAAAAACTATTGTACTGTGGTGTATAATTCTGCTGGATGACTTATACCAAACCAAAAGTAATTTATTCAGATATTTTGAACAACCAGTTTTACTGTCCGTTTACTTCCATTTACATTTATGACCCCATTAAATGTAAAACTTATTTTACTACTAGACTTTGCTTAAACGGCTTTTCAAACTGTTAGCATTTAATTTAAATCAATAAACCTTGGTAACTTTTACAAATCAAATTGATATTACACAAAAGTGGAGACATTTTAGCAGAAAGTACAAAGGTTTATTCAAAATTCACAGTGAAACATAACCGGTGTAGGACGTGTAGGCAAATACCAGGTATCACATTCCGTGGCATGAACCTTTTCCGTGGTGTCTGAGAAAACCATCTGAAACACATACATACAGCATACATATTTTAATTAGTGCTGTCAGATTATTTAAAAAAAATAATGTAATTGATTACAGGGTTTGTGATTAGTTAATCTAAATGAATCATTTAATTGCAGGTATATTTTTAAAAAAATCTGTGTGGGGCATTTAATAATCTGGTAAACGGTGTCTGTTATTTCTGTTACACATCAAGCAGGTATTAAGCTGTAAATTGATCTTAAATTGGGAGAGGTGTCTAACTGTAATTTGGATGGGTTAAATGCAGACAAATTTCATTGTATTAAGTTGGAGAGGAAATGGCGTCTCACTGATTTAGAAGATCTTCACTTAGCCTGGAAAAAGAGTCTGTTGCTCTATAAAAAAAAGCCCTCCGTAAAGCTAGGACATCTTTCTACTCATCACTAATTGAAGAAAATAAGAACAACCCCAGGTTTCTTTTCAGCACTGTAGCCAGGCTGACAAAGAGTCAGAGCTCTATTGAGCTGAGTATTCCATTAACTTTAACTAGTAATGACTTCATGACTTTCTTTGCTAACAAAATTTTAACTATTAGAGAAAAAATTACTCATAACCATCCGAAAGACATATCGTTATCTTTGGCTGCTTTCAGTGATGCCGGTATTTGGTTAGACTCTTTCTCTCCGATTGTCCTGTCTGAGTTATTTTCATTAGTTACTTCATCCAAACCATCAACATGTTTATTAGACCCCATTCCTACCAGGCTGCTCAAGGAAGCCCTACCATTATTTAATGCTTCGATCTTGAATATGATCAATCTATCTTTGTTAGTTGGCTATGTACCACAGGCTTTTAAGGTGGCAGTAATTAAACCATTACTTAAAAAGCCATCACTTGACCCAGCTATCTTAGCTAATTATAGGCCAATCTCCAATGGGGAATCTTCTTCACAGACTAAAGTTAATTATGGAGTTCCACAAGGTTCTGTGCTAGGACCAATTTTATTCACTTTATACATGCTTCCCTTAGGCAGTATTATTAGACGGTATTGCTTAAATTTTCATTGTTACGCAGATGATACCCAGCTTTATCTATCCATGAAGCCAGAGGACACACACCAATTAGCTAAACTGCAGGATTGTCTTACAGACATAAAGACATGGATGACCTCTAATTTCCTGCTTTTAAACTCAGATAAAACTGAAATTATTGTACTTGGCCCCACAAATCTTAGAAACATGGTGTCTAACCAGATCCTTACTCTGGATGGCATTACCCTGACCTCTAGTAATACTGTGAGAAATCTTGGAGTCATTTTTGATCAGGATATGTCATTCAAAGCGCATATTAAACAAATATGTAGGACTGCTTTTTTGCATTTACGCAATATCTCTAAAATTAGAAAGGTCTTGTCTCAGAGTGATGCTGAAAAACTAATTCATGCATTTATTTCCTCTAGGCTGGACTATTGTAATTCATTATTATCAGGTTGTCCTAAAAGTTCCCTAAAAAGTCTTCAGTTAATTCAAAATGCTGCAGCTAGAGTACTAACGGGGACTAGAAGGAGAGAGCATATCTCACCCATATTGGCCTCTCTTCATTGGCTTCCTGTTAATTCTAGAATAGAATTTAAAATTCTTCTTCTTATTTATAAGGTTTTGAATAATCAGGTCCCATCTTATCTTAGGGACCTCGTAGTACCATATCACCCCAATAGAGCGCTTCGCTCTCAGACTGCAGGCTTACTTGTAGTTCTTAGGGTTTGTAAGAGTAGAATGGGAGGCAGAGCCTTCAGCTTTCAGGCTCCTCTCCTGTGGAACCAGCTCCCAATTCAGATCAGGGAGACGGACACCCTCTCTACTTTTAAGATTAGGCTTAAAACTTTCCTTTTTGCTAAAGCTTATAGTTAGGGCTGGATCAGGTGACCCTGAACCATCCCTTAGTTATGCTCCTATAGACGTAGACTGCTGGGGGGTTCCCATGATGCACTGTTTCTTTCTCTTTTTGCTCTGTATGCACCACTCTGCATTTAATCATTAGTGATCGATCTCTGCTCCCCTCCACAGCATGTCTTTTTCCTGGTTCTCTCCCTCAGCCCCAACCAGTCCCAGCAGAAGACTGCCCCTCCCTGAGCCTGGTTCTGCTGGATGTTTCTTCCTGTTAAAAGGGAGTTTTTCCTTCCCACTGTAGCCAAGTGCTTGCTCACAGGGGGTCGTTTTGACCGTTGGGGTTTTACATAATTATTGTATGGCCTTGCCTTACAATATAAAGCGCCTTGGGGCAACTGTTTGTTGTGATTTGGCGCTATATAAAAAAAATTGATTGATTGATTGATTGATGTGTACAATGATAATAAAAGGCTATATTATAAAGAATGCCTATAAAAACAGAATTGTGGGAGTTTGGAAGCTGATTCTTTCTGCACAATATGACGCCTTTAATAATTATGAGATTTCATATTTAAATTTGTCCATTGAACATTAACATCTGGATGAAAAAAATCAAATGTTTTTAATGCGTTTTAACCTGTTCGAGTTCAGTAACGACATTAATTAACGGTCATTAAAACTGAATTAACATTTTGTGCATGAACATCAGTAAACGCACAAACTCCCACATTTGATTTTTAATAATAGTTATGAAAGCAAGTTACTTCAGTATAAAAAGTATTGACATCCAACACATTTATTGCTCTCAGAAAAGTCTTCATTTACCGACCAAGTCACTGACATCTAAACAAAATGGCGCAAAGTGTGACAGGTGCTGTAATTAATTAATCTAAATTAACGCTTTATTTTGACAACCACAATTTTAATACTTAATAGCAACAGCCTGCAGTTGTTACTTATTTATGAGCTAACGATTAGCTTACTGTCATGCTTTGTCTCTTCGTCTCTAGCAGCTCGTATCTTCTCGTCTTCATGTTGTTGTATGAATTCCCAGTCTTCTGTATTTTTTGAGCGTGTTTCGTCTCATTGCCAGCAACTTTCTCTTAAAAACTCACAGAGCAGTAAACACACGGAGTCTGCCATTGTTTATGTTTGTGTCGCGTGTATAGTTCAGTGGTATAAAACGATGTCATTTGGGCGCTCTTCACCTGCGACTCCCAGTGGCGCCACCCCGTGGTCAGTGACATGCGCAGTGGCTCTGGACTACAAATTTCCGCTGTCGCAACAGTGGCTGCTGCTGTATTCCGATCCAGCGGAAGTGAGCAAAATTGCACAGTTGACGCAGTGAATGATAAAACTGAAGTGGGTAAAGCGGACCTGCTAAAATTGAGGCAGTGAATGAAAACATTCAACATTAAATTGAGTACAGCAAATGATACAACTGAAGTGGGTAAAGTAGCGGTACTAAAATAGAGGCAGTGAATTAAACTAGCCAATGTTATACGAGGGCTGTCCGTAAAGTATAGGTCCTTTTTATTTTTTTCAAAAACTATATGGATTTCATTCATATGTTTTTACGTCAGACATGCTTGAACCCTCGTGCGCATGCGTGAGTTTTTCCACGCCTGTCGGTGACATTCGCCTGTGAGCACTCCTTGTGGGAGGAGTCGTCCAGCCCCTCGTCGGAATTCCTTTGTCTGAGAAGTTGCTGAGAGACTGGTGCTTTGTTTGATCAAAATTTTTTCTAAACCTGTGAGACACATCGAAGTGGACATGGTTCGAAAAATTAAGCTGGTTTTCAGTGAAAATTTTAACAGCTGATGAGAGATTTTGAGGTGATTCTGTCGCTTTAAGGACTTCCCACGGTGCGAGACGTCACGCAGCGCTCTCAGGCAGCGTCATCAGCCTGTTTCAAGCTTAAAACCTCCACATTTCAGGCTCTATTGATCCAGGACGTCGTGAGACAACAGAGAAGTTTCAGAAGAAGTCGGTTTCAGCATTTTATCCGGATATTCCACTGTTAAAGGAGATTTTTTTAATGAAAGACGTGCGGACGGGTCCGCGCGTCGGGACGCAGCCGACGCGGCGCGGCGGCAGAGGAAAAACACCTCCGTGTTGATAACCATTTGTAAAATCCAGGCGGCTTTTGATGGCTTTCAGTGGAGTGAGTATATGAGAAATTGTTTATCAGCTGGAGATGTTCCAACTTGTCCTCAAGGCTTCCAACAGAGGTGTTTTTCCTGTGGCGGAGCGTCGCGGCGGCTGCGAGCCGACGCTGCAATCCGCCCGCACGTCTTTCATTAAAAAAATCTCCTTTAACAGTGGAATATCCGGATAAAATGCTGAAACCGACTTCTTCTGAAACTTCTCTGTTCTCTCACGACATCCTGGATCAATAAAGCCTGAAATGTGAAGGTTTTAAGCTTGAAACAGGCTGATGACGCCGCCTGAGAGCGCTGCGCGACGTCTCGCACCGTGAAAAGTCCTTAAAGCGACAGAATCACCTCAAAATCTCTCATCAGCTGTTAAAATTTTCACTGAAGACCAGCTTAATTTTTCGAACCATGTCCACTTCGATGTGTCTCACAGGTTTAGAAAAAAGTTTGATCAAACAAAGCGCCAGTCTCTCAGCAACTTCTCAGACAAAGGAATTCCGACGAGGGGCTGGACGACTCCTCCCACAAGGAGTGCTCACAGGCGAATGACGTCACCGACAGGCGTGGAAAAACTCACGCATGCGCACGAGGGTTCAAGCATGTCTGACGTAAAAACATATGAATGAAATCCATATAGTTTTTGAAAAAAATAAAAAGGACCTATACTTTACGGACAGCCCTCGTATTTTTAAGACATAATATTTCTAAGATTAATATTTACCATAATGTGATTTTAATGGCATCCAAATTTAACGATTCTAATTTTCAAAGGGGCAATACTAATCAGATGTTGTTTTTTACGTCACTCATTTTCATGTTTAGTACTTCACACCTTCCATTTTTATCAAGTCCAGTTTTACCCTTTTGATTTTTTAACCACATTCAATATTTACTGCTTTCACTTTTAACCACATTGTTTTACTGCTTTCATTTTTACCACAATCTATGTTTTACTGCGTTCATATTTACCACATTCAATATTTCAATTAATTTTGATCACTTTGACCCTTCGGATTTTTTAAACAAAAATGTTGATTGTGATAAAGTAATTTGTTGTCATGTACAATCTCCGGCAAAATTCTATCCTAGCTCTTTTGGATCCTTTGGGTCTATGAAGCTTAAATATGAAAAAGTATCGTATCGATATCGGCAATACTGGGCCTGTATTTACTTGGTATCGGATTAATACCAAAATTCCCGGTATCGCCCACCTCTAGTAATTACAATTTTACACAGCAATTTACAATTTTATGAGTTTGCTACATTATATTTTGTTTGAAACATAATCTAAAATACTAATTAATCACCAATTTAACTATGCTTTTATAAAGGTAAAAGACATGTAATGATGTGGTTTAGTTAACAAAAACCACCGTGTGTGAAAAGATACAAGTGTCTGTTTTAAAAGTGAAACAGGTTTAAGAGCTCGTGCGGCTGTAGTCCCATGAGAGGAGGGCCGATGACCCTGCGCGCGCGCAGCTCCACCAGCTGTCAGGGTCAGCTCCCCGCCTCGCGCCTGCTGTCCCCTGGCCGTCCCCACCCACCCTGCCCCCGGCACCATGGCGTCCAGCGAGGAGGACGGTGCAATTGAAGAGAATTAAAACAATAACAAGAAGAGGACTAAAAGTGCCATCACAACAGCATGGCTCACTTTCTACAACATCGCCATGACCGGCGGGTGCGTGAGTGCAAGCCTACAAACTAACCGTGGAGCTGGAAGCAGTGCCGGATTTAGAATTATATACATACCATTTTTTTGGGCCCCCAGTGGGCAATGGCCCATATTCCTTGCCGTATTTTTAAGAAAAACCATATTTACCAAACGAGTTATATTCGTGACCTCCAACAGCTAACAAGCTAAACCTAGATTTATAAATAAGAGCAACATCTCTGCCTTGCTTCGCATCACGAGGGACGTGACTAAATGTATATGCTGGTGGGCAGGCCTCATTTAAGGGGAGGACAGCTGTAGGTTTAAGCCAGGTTTCACATAACTCAATCATATCTAAGTGATGATCAATAATTAGATCATTAATCAACAGTGATTTTGAGGACAGTGATCTTATGTTAATGAGACCCAGACTAAGGACCTCAGTGGGATTGACAGATGAACTGTTTGGATTTAGGGGTGGTTCCAGAGTAGCATATACACTCAACAAAAATATAAATGCAACACTTTTGGTTTTGCTCCCATTTTGTATGAGATGAACTCAAAGATCTAAAACTTTTTCCACATACACAATATCACCATTTCCCTCAAATATTGTTCACAAACCAGTCTAAATCTGTGATAGTGAGCACTTCTCCTTTGCTGAGATAATCCATCCCACCTCACAGGTGTGCCATATCAAGATGCTGATTAGACACCATGATTAGTGCACAGGTGTGCCTTAGACTGTCCACAATAAAAGGCCACTCTGAAAGGTGCAGTTTTATCACACAGCACAATGCCACAGATGTCGCAAGATTTGAGGGAGCGTGCAATTGGCATGCTGACACCAGGAATGTCAACCAGAGCTGTTGCTCGTGTATTGAATGTTCATTTCTCTACCATAAGCCGTCTCCAAAGGCGTTTCAGAGAATTTGGCAGTACATCCAACCAGCCTCACAACCGCAGACCACGTGTAACCACACCAGCCCAGGACCTCCACATCCAGCATGTTCACCTCCAAGATCATCTGAGACCAGCCACTCGGACAGCTGCTGAAACAATCGGTTTGCATAACCAAAGAATTTCTGCACAAACTGTCAGAAACCGTCTGAGGGAAGCTCATCTGCATGCTCATCGTCCTCATCGGGGTCTCGACCTGACTCCAGTTCGTTGTCGTATCCGACTTGAGTGGGCAAATGCTCACATTCGCTGGCGTTTGGCATGTTGGAGAGGTGTTCTCTTCACGGATGAATCCCGGTTCACACTGTCCAGGGCAGATGGCAGACAGCGTGTGTGGCATCGTGTGGGTGAGCGGTTTTCTGATGTCAATGTTGTGGATCGAGTGGCCCATGTTGGCAGTGGGGTTATGGTATGGGCAGGCATCTGTTATGGACGAAGAACACAGGTGCATTTTATTGATGGCATTTTGAATGCACAGAGATACCGTGACAAGATCCTGAGGCCCATTGTTGTGCCATACATCCAAGAACATCACCTCATGTTGCAGCAGGATAATGCACGGCCCAATGTTGGAAGGATCTGTACACAATTCGTGGAAGCTGAAAATGTCCCAGTTCATGCATGGCCGGCATACTCATCGGACATGTCACCCATTGAGCATGTTTGGGATGCTCTGGACCGGCGTATATGACAGCGTGTACCAGTTCCTGCCAATATCCAGCAACTTCACACAGCCATTGAAGAGGAGTGGACCAACATTCCACAGGCCACAATTGACAACCTGATCAACTCTATGTGAAGGAGATGTGTTGCACTGCATGAGGCAAATGGTGGTCACACCAGATACTGACTGGTATCCCCCCCAATAAAACAAAACTGCACCTTTCAGAGTGGCCTTTTATTGTGGACAGTCTAAGGCACACCTGTGCACTAATCATGGTGTCTAATCAGCATCTTGATATGGCACACCTGTGAGGTGGGATGGATTATCTCAGCAAAGGAGAAGTGCTCACTATCACAGATTTAGACTGGTTTGTGAACAATATTTGAGGGAAATGGTGATATTTTGTATGTGGAAAAAGTTTTAGATCTTTGAGTTCATCTCATACAAAATGGGAGCAAAACCAAAAGTGTTGCGTTTATATTTTTGTTGAGTGTATAAGATGCCTAGAAGTAGGTTTAGGTTTGAGACATTCCACGCGCATTCTAGGTAGCAGACACAAAATCATAGCTATTACTGGAACAACCCCTGGGCCATCCTCAATTTCAACATCATCCAATGTAGTAATGGGTATTAAGTTTGCAAAGCATATCCCTCTATGATTTTTATGGACACGTCTACAGAAGTAGGCCACAGTCTCAACTTGTTGAATTTCCCTCCCTGGCAGATAAACTGCACTATCACCATAGTGTATTTTCTGTACTAATTTCCCCGCTAAGCTAATGGATTCCACATCCACATTTGTCATAAGCCTTGCAGGGTCTCTAATCACCTGCTCCGTGGCTGTTACGCATGTTGATTTTGCCTTGCCTCCACATCTCAGATCCGCCATGCTGATCAGCAGCACCTGCCAGCTGATGCCCACCGGGAGTATAAAAGTCCAGCGTGCCACATGCCCCAGGGTGTCTGGGTTTTCCTTTTGCTGTTAACCTTTTGTCGTATTTTCTTTTTTCTGTTATATTTTGTTAATAATAAAATGTTGTACTTTTTTGAGCACCTTCCACTCGCGCCTTCTTTCCTTTTTTTTTGTATCTGTCAGTTGCGTTGCCAGTGCCCTAGACTGTGTCACGTAACAGATTTGGGGGCTCATCCGACATTGCTGTCAGGTTGGATCGGATCGAGGGCTGGTTTGTACGGCATTTTTCTGTCTGTGTGTGTACGCTCTGTGTGGGCGTGTTTGTGCTTTTGTGGCTTTGTTTTTTGCTGTGAATCCCAGTTTAGACTAGGGGGGTGTCCAGCTTGGTGGATTTTTGTTCACCATTCCATTGGGCGCCCGTTTTTTGTTTTAGTTTGTTATTTTTGGGGCGAATCCTGAGCGGTGTGTATTCACTGGCGGGGGCTTCACAGTGGCCTCGAGCCCGGCAAGCTCCAGAAGATAGACTAGGTTTTTTTTTTTTCTTTTTTCTGGGGTTCTGGGATTCCTTTATAATTGTGTAGGCTGCCACTTGTGCCTTCTTTTCTTTTTTTTTTTTGTATCTGTCAGTTGCGTTGCCAGTGCCCTAGACTGTGGCACGTAACAGTGGCCTGCGTTAAATTCCTGATGTTGCCCATGTATGTTCACAGACAAGATGGCGGCACCTTCCCAGTAGGGTGGAGGCCGTCCGACATCAGCAAGACATGGCGGCCCCAGAACGAAGGCCAGTTATCAATAAAGCTAAAGCATTGCTGTCTACAAAATTCACAGAGTTCACAAACTAGACACTTCTATAGAGTGTCCAGTTCCACAGATGTCTCCAGCAACTTTCCATAAGAGCATGATCATTCTCCTTAGCATGTGGCCTGCTGTGGCTGTTCTAATACGGCAAACCAGCATTAGAAACAGTCTGTTTGCATTTGAGGGAAATTCGCCATGGTCAGGCACATCAGATCCTGCCAGCATGTGCCGAATGTGGCACTGAGCTGTTGGACAGCACCAGCAAGGGCTTTCCCAGAGTCAGGCTGAACCACACTGCCTCTGGTAATGCGTACTGTATATTACGTACTGTACATATGTCATGGTGGTGTTTGTGGCATCCTGGACATGCGCACTCCCCCGGAACAGCACATGAGAAGCAAATCACACTCACTTCTCTAGCCAGACAGCGGGACCGCACTGCAGCGCTGTGGGGCTGTGGCGTTCGATCACGCGCAGCCCTGTGCGGCTGTGGCGTTCGATCGCGTGCAGCCCCGCGGGGCTGTGGAGTCCGAGGAGTTATATATGGAAAGGAAATGTCCATCCGGAGGGGACATGCTGACAGACAGTGAGGGAGAGGGACAGGCGAATGCCAGATTTGTCACATATCACATATGACGCATATTGTGGGCTGTTGGACAACAGAGATTGGACAGATGTGGGGCATCGACACGTTACATGTCACATCACGGACTGCTTGTTATAACAGGTTGGTGCACTGGTGATGACTGCTGCGCACGGAAGTGATTTGATGACCGTGATAAACTGATCTCTCATGCACCACAGTGATGTGGACATCAGGGGGGGCTGCAATCCATGATTATAGTCCATACTTGGATGACATTTGGGGTCCAGTAGAGTGACATGGCAGGTCTTGGAGGAAGGGCAAACGACAGCGCTGCTTTCCGCCTCCTCTCTCCGTGTTTGCCTCCCAGACTTTCAGATGTCAGGTGGCAATTGGAGCGCACATATATGGCATTTGAACACAGCTGTCCGAATGTCTGTCTCTCCTGAATGCGCCTGGAAGTTTGGCTCTTTTTTCCCCATTCTGGCTGATTCAGCTTGATTCCTGCTCATTCGTGTTAAGTGTCATCCAACCACTGAGATCTAGATGCTTCCAGGTCTGAAATGGGCCTGAAAACACTACAGTTTAGTACAAAAATAAATTAATTCAAAGGTCTGTGGTCAGACAGGAAAGGAGCACTTGAAGTGGTGCACACTTTGCTTGGGCCTTAACTACTCCCACCCCACCAAGTAAAATCTTGAGGGGAGATACTGTCCTGGTTCAAAAGCCCTGCATTCTCAAAAATTACAGTAAATTCCACTTGCCTGGTAGATCAGCTGACTAGATGTTGTGGAGTTCTGTGTATTGTAATGAAAACAGTATGAGATTAGGCAATTTAAGATACAATTTAAGTTTTCTTGTATATGATTAAAGTGTTATTTGGAAGACTATGGACTGACCAATTTTACCTATTTTCCAACAGGTGGGACATTGTGCCATTGGTAAGTGCTGATTTTGGTAGTTTTATACAAACCCTTAACATGTTATTGGAAATGTGATGACTTGCCACTTTAACATATTGCTGTCCCTCTCTGTCAGTTCTGCAGGAATCGTGAGGACTTCTGTGATTATAACAGGGGTTCAAGTGTGTTCACAGAATTTCAATCAGCTACTGTAGGTCCTAGGTTTAGAGATTGAGACATGTGCCTGCATACTGACATTTCTACATAACTTGGACTTTTCATCATCAGCTCCTGTTGATGGGGTTGCAGGTGGCTTCTTGGCCAAAGGTAGCCACCGGGTCATGATCATTTGCTGCTAGTTTTATGCAATGTAGGCCTGCCAGCCAAGCTATATGCACCTCTTGGAAGTGTACAAAGTGAAAGTGAGACAAAACTAAAAGTGTTTGACAATTGACTAATGATGCTATAGCATCATTTGTGATGCTATAGCAGCAAAGGGATAGTCACAGAACAATTGTGCAAAGTATTCCAAATAAGGCAAATGAAAATAAGCACCAAAAAACAAGGAAGGCAAGTGTGGAATAACAACATATACAGTAAAATACATTTACAAACAAAAACACTCAGCAGTTACAATTAATGTTTCGTAATATTGTACATGAATGTTCAAGTATTATTGCGCAAGAGTAGGTCACCTATTATGGCACAAATATGTATAAGTATTGTTGCACATGAGAGACATATTTGTTGCTTTAATGATCTGAGTGGTCTACTGGGAACAGTGTTGGTTGTAGAGTCTGACAGCAGCAGGTAGGAAGGCCCTGCAGTATCGCAACTTCACGGACTTTAGATGGAGCAGCCTGGCACTGAAGGAGGTTTCCAGTAGGGATGTCCCGATCAGGTTTTTTTTGGCCCCGAGCCGATTCAGAGTCATCTGACTTTGAGTATCTGCCGATACTGAGTCCCGATCCGATACTTTAAAAAACTGAATGAACAATGAACAAATGCTAAATATCTAATATTTTCATTTTAATCACGTTATTTTATTATTTATCACTTAAACAGTGCACTTCTCCTTGAGGTAGCTTGAACAATCAAGTAATAATCTACCAGACTTAAAAAATGTACAAATTTCCATGTTATTTTATTTGGCTAAAAATAAATGTCCAAGGTTCCTCATGTTAAACAAGAAATTATCTAATCTGAAATAACAGGTGGTTTAAATTTACAGATGAAAGGTTTTTAAATAACCATTTATTGATTTATTTCGCTATTTTAATTACAAGTGTTCTAAACTTTTTTTAACAATAATCAGAAATTTTGAGGTAACAAACAACAACAACAACAAAAACATTTCCAAGGTTTTTCCTTCAGAAAAAGTTTTGGACAGATCAGTGGTTTCTGCCACTAGTCTTCCGTGTTCTGGCCCGACGCGTCGTTCCTATTGGACAGCGCAAAGGTACATCACAGCTCAGAGCGTCGAAAGTTGGATTGGGTTGAACTTATGTTTTTTCTTTATTCAATAAAAAACAAAAAATAATAATAAAATTTTTAAAAAAAGATTGGGTTGAACTTTGACCATGTCAGCCTGCCGACAAGCAATGCATGCTCCCATCAGAAGCGTCGCTTTAGTTTGGCTTTTGATGCGATGCTTCTGACGCCTCTAAAAAGCAACACGTCTCATTGACAATAATGCTTTTTACACCGATTCTTGATGCCTCTGACGCTTCCGACGCGTGATGGCAACTTAGCAATCATCCTCCTTTCTCCCACCTCCAGCACTGAGTCCAGGGGACTTCCCAGGACAGAGCGGACCTTCCTAATCACTTTGTCAACTCTCTTCCTCTCAGCAGTTGTGATACTGCTGCTCCAGCAGACCACTCAGTAAAAAATGGCTGATGCTACTACAGAATCAAAGAAGGTCCTCAGGAGCGCCCTGTGCACTCCAAAGGACCTGAGTCACCTCAGCAGTCCAGTTAATTGTTTAAGTGAACACCCAGGTACTTGTCAGAGTCCACTATCTCAATATCCATTCCCTGGATCTTCACTGGTGTCGGTGGAGAGCGCCTGTACAAGTGGAAATCCTCCACCGGCTCTTTGGTTTCCCCACATTGATCTGGAGGCGGTTCCACTGATACCAGTCCGCAAACTCCTGGGTTACCCCTCTGTACTCACTGTCGTCCTTGTCAGTGCTGAAGCCAGTGCTTGCAGTCATCACAGAACCTTTGCAGGTGACAGTTGACAGAGTTGTACTTGAAGTCTGCAATGTTGAGGGTGAAGAGAAACGGAGCCAAGATGGTTCCTTGCAGGGTCCTGTGCTGCAGATGACCATGTCAGAGACACAGTCCCATGCCCTCATGTACTGTGGTCGTTCTGTGAGGTAGTCCAAGATCCACAATGAGAGTCTGGGGTCCACACCTGTGATCTCCAGCTTGGGGAGGTGATGGTCTAGTGGTTAAGGCGTTGGGCTTGAGATCAGAAGATCCTTGGTTCAAATCTCAGCCTGACTGGAAAATCACTAAGGGCCCTTGGTCAAGGTCCTTAATCCCCTATTGCTCTCTGTGTGTCATGAGCGTCTTGTATGGCAGCACCCTCACATCGGGGTGAATGTGAGGCATAATTTGTAAAGCGCTATGAGCGTCTGATGCAGATGGAAAGTGCTGTATAAATGCAGTCCATTTATTTGTCCCTCAGAAACATGGTATGGTATTGAAAGCACTGGAGAAATAAAAAAATATGATTCTCACAGTGCTCCCAGGCTTTTCGAGGTGAGAGAGCTCTATGTTGGAGGTAGATGACATTGTCCACTCCGATGCCAGGCGCCATCCACAAACAGAAGTGGATCGATTGACGATTTCACCAGGGAGTGGAGATGTCCAAGGAGCAGCCTCTCCAAGGTCTTGATCAGATGCGATGTCAGTGCCACCGGCCTGAAGCTGCTGAAGCCCTCCAGGCGTGGTGACCTTTTCTTCTGAACTGGTACCACACAGGAGCTTTTCCACAGCTGAGGCACTCTCCCAAGTTTCAGGCTCATATTGAAGATGTGCTCCACTATCCTGCACAGCTGGTCTGCACAGGATTTTAGGAGCCTGGAGCTGATGCCATCAGGACCAGTTGTTTCATGATAATGTAAGAGTGAATGTGTCATCTTTGTGTTATCCCAGCAAAACTTTGTTGCCAGCGAGCTCCGGGGTCAGAGAATAGCTGATTACATTTTGGTGGTGCCAGTCTCTCAGATTGTTTGTTGTCTTTAGTACTGTGAGATATGAGTTTTTCCAAACCCGCGTCATGATGTCAGTAAGGTCAATAGAGGTTTTGCTGGCAAACAGACATTTGGGCATCACTGAAGGTGTGTGCCTGATTAAAGATTAAGTTGATCTAGATCCAGTGCAATATCTTTTATCTATTTATTTCCTTTTATCTCTCAACACCTGGTCAGCTATTGGATTCATTCAATTTTAACCACTTATCTGGGTCAGGGTCACATGTTTTAACAAGCAGTTGCTATTTTAAATTGATTTTATTTTATTTTGCATTTGCTATGTATGCGTCTGCATAGATTCATGCAGGTGGCTATGCAGAAATTAGCATAATAACAAAGTAAAGAAAATGTGATCCAGTGGGGCGGGGAGAGAAAAGCTGAGTAATAATAAATATTTGATTCATGCCACAATTAAGGATAATAAACATGTTAATAACTTGTCTTATTTTTGTTTTTTTCATGCACACATACTTTACGCTCCAGTTCACAGCTCAGTTCCCCCACAGTTATACACAGCAGTACTGTGAGAGCAGTCCTGGCCTGGTTTGACTGTGTTTTTCCTTCATTTCTGCCATGCCTCTCTTGCTCTAACTAAATGTAAGGTCCAGAATGAAGAAAGTGTAATCCTGTTCTTGGTTGTGTGGACGGTGACAGAGATTACCCGATATTCCTACTACACATTCAACCTGCTCCACCACCTGCCGTACTTCATCAAATGGGCCAGGTGTTGTTGCTAATGCACAAGGCGTGGATGAGCATGAATTGTGTTGGCTGTTGTATCCGAGTGCGGTGTCTGCTTTTTGTTAATTCATTTTTGGTGTGATTCCCTCTCAGGCCTAGACATGCTTTAGGTTAGTCAATAATATAAAGATGTGTATTAATTTTCAGAGAGCAAATTCTTGTGTGTCTACTTGTTTGCTTTCTCAAACTACTAACATTGCACCTTGATATTGTTAATGACAGCCACAGACCAGTAGATGAATTTATTATTTTAAAATTGTTATGATATTTACCAAAGATTTAGTAAACACACACACACACACACACTTTTATTGTTCAGCTGGTGAGTCTCTTCAGTTGTAAACTATCATTTTATTTTGTGCCAAGAAGTTTGTTTTTGGCCAAATGTAAGAACTAGAAGAGACAGACAATTGTGAACAGTGTACATGCTTTGAGCACAAGTATTTTGAGGAAATGCATAAACTGGTTGTGTTATTTGGCAAGTGTAGCATCTATCCTTTAGGTGGATCGGGGAGCACCCAATTTTCAAGTCTTTCATCCTTAAGACACTTTCATTGTTCAAGAATAACCAGTACTTCTAAATTGTAATATTAAGCTCCTTGGCATTGTTTTTGTTTTGAATTAATGCACAGCCACCTTTTAGAACAAAAGTGGTGCTTTGGGACTCAGGACTCTGAACTTTGGCATAGTATATGCACTTTGATAATTATGAAGGATTGTCTACATTCTTCAGTTGGAGAGCTGACAGCTGTGGAAATGTGTTATCATCTCCACCTGGCTTCCAGATCACTTCCTCGCCTGTTCCTTGCCTCTTTCTTTTGCCTCCTTCTCCATTCTGAAGGATACGTTTACTCACCGTTTTCATCATGGCCTATTGGTGACATCAGTCTTCATGACTGTTTTCATGGAATTCCTGCGCACAGTCTCCTTTGGGATTCCTCACATTAGTATAATAACTATAAAATTTTATTTTGCTGTCGTGGACTGCAGTATCTCTTTTCAGTATGCAGTATGTGTAACCTTCACAAACTGAATTTCATCTTCTCAATTACGGTTGGTTTCATCCCCTTCCTAACAAATCTGGTTTACTTACTACATTTGTCCCTGCTGATGCCTTCTACTGTTCCCGCTCCAGTGGGTAGCTGAAGAGTGACAGTGCTTGCTCACCTATGATGTGACAGTCTGGTTGTACATGGCTTTGCGTCAGTCGCTCAGCTGAAATTGTCGTTGACAAGAACATCAGCTGTACACACCCACTGATTACTATCCACCACACATGCGGGCATTTCACAGGTCACAGAGGGTTATATTATTGCAGAAAAGTGGAATTTAAGATGTCAGCCCTGTTTATCAGACAAGGTATTTGTCTTTTCATGGCTATAAGTGACAGTCCTGTCAGCAGAGTGGTAAATTCTGTCATATCTGTGTTAAATGTCTTGTGGAGGCTCATTTTATTCTGTCCTGTTGTTCTGAATTTTTTGTTTGTTTGTTTTTACCTTTTTCATTGAATAGCACAACTCCTCCTGTCCCAACCCTTCATGTCTGTCTTTAACTACAGCGGAGATGCCAGGCCCCCGGGGAGAGTCTCATGTTCAGCTGCTTCTGTTTGTAAGACTCCCTCTCTTTTGGTCATGGAATGTTTACCCATCAAGTCTTTCACATCCGTGAAGACATTTCTGTGAGCCTCTTCTGCATTCTGGACTAAATACAGGATCACTGTCAGTCTGAGTCATGGTGTTTACTGTCCTAGAAAGACTGTTCTCATCCAACAAGTCCCACCTGCTCACATTAGCACAGTGACATGTATTTGTGGTGGTTAAACAGTCGTACCAAGGAGACCTGAGTGGTGTACTAAGAAGTGATTGTAATAGGTTAGTGATGTATGCTGAGGCTAAAGCAGCGATTTCAAGGGATATATTGTAAATATGGCTGTCTTAATCTGGCTAGATGACTGAACCAGGTTATGTTTGTGGCATAAATTACCAGAGTTTCATTTCAAACTGGCTACAAACAGTGTCACATTTTCACAAAACTCTCCTGAATTGTATGACACAGAAGTGACCTGTATGGTGACTGCCATATATGAGTAACAGCAGCTGGGGAAAAAAAGTTGAGTTTTTTTTTTTTTTCCTTCTTCTTCTTCTTTATTTTCCATGTGTCTTAGTTGCTTCACCTATCTCAGTTCCTCAACTTGAAGAAATGTCTTATTGTGTCCTGTGATGCAACATGTCATCTCTGTTTTGCAGACGCATCAATATCGCATGCCTGTTACAACTGATTTATTTAGAACAAATGCAGCATCTCTTTTCAAAATTGTGTAGTTTCTCCTGAACAGGTGCGATTTTCATGGCAGTCTCTTCGCAGGCCTTATTGTTATAATAATTTATAATCAAATATTAGGATAGTTTCCTTCTTTATAAAATCATTCTTTTTATGACTTGCATTTTTTTATGTTTAATATAAAAACAAAACATACAAAATGCATTCTTCCCCAACAGAGAAACCCCCTTCTGCCCCCACCTGCAACAAAGAAAGGTCATCTTATCAAAAAAAAACAAAAAAAAAAAACGGGGTGGCTATGTGTCTCTTAATCGAACCTGTAAAGAAATTCACCAAAATAGGTCCATCATGTCACAACAAATAACACCTGAAAAGGAAAGTAACATCAACAAATGTGCAAAAGCAAATAAACAAAACAGGACAAGTAAAAAAGTAAGTCCCTTCGGCTGCTCCCTTGTTTTGCACTCGGGGTCGCCACAGCAAATCCAAAGTGGATCTGTATGTTGAATTGGCACAAGTTTTACGCCGGATGCCCTTCCTGACGCAACTCCACATTACATGGAGAAATGTGGCAGGGGTAGGATTTGAACCCGGAACCTTCTGAACTGAAACCAAGCGCATTAACCACTTGGCCACCACCCCTGCTCAGGACAAGTAATAATAAATTATATTCCCATAGACATCATATCTCCATCATATTCATAGTAATTCCTCAGCATCCCCTTATTTATTTATTTATTTTTTACTTTGTGACTGATACAGTGTCAAGATAGATGCCCCACTTCAAAAGGTAGTTTTTTATTCTGTTGTGCATCTTATGTGACATACTTTCATATGCAGCCATTTTTCCTAATTCAGTCATTCAGTAAATGTTCAATTTCAATTTATTTTCCTTTATATAGTGCCAAATCACAACAGAGTTGCCTCAAGGCGCTTCACACAAGTAAGGTCTAACCTTTCCAGTCCTGGATGGTTGGAGGTTCACCATGTTTCTTTCAGTTCCTCAGAATAATCTGTCGTCTAATCATGCTTCCAGGATTTTAGTGGCTGATGGAAAGCAGACAGCACTTTACAGTCTCCTAATGTATATAGCTTAGGACAAAGCCCAAAATATCCTTTTAGGACTTTAACAATGTAACCGTGAATTTTTATCCAGTATTGATTAATCTTAGGACATGAGCAATACAATAAATGTACCATCATACCTTCTTCCACACCACACTTCCAGAAATGATTTGAACCTTTTAAACCAACTCTGAAGAGCCTACTTGGGGTCCAATAAAATTGGTGAAGAATCTTAAATTGAATAAGCCTAACCTTTAAGTCCCAAAACATTGTTCTCTTATATATTACCCCACGTCTCCTTCCCAGGAAAGTCTCAAGACCAAGATTCCTATCTCCCCCTCACATTATTCCATCAGCATGCTATAATACTTATATGCTTCATGACCTTTACCATTACTTGGACGATTTTATCTAGCTTATCTGCTGGTTTTGGGGGATGTAAACTTGACTCATAAATCCACTGTAGTACCTGGTACAATTGAAGATATCTCCAGAATTAGTTTGCAATCTTGTTTAAGGTCATCAGATGTTTTAAATATAATCCTACTGTATACATTTTCTAGTACAAGAATGCCTCTTTGTACCCAGTCCTTCCAAATTAATACAGTTGTATGTAAACGTTTGGGCACCCCTGATGACTTCCAAGATTTTCCTTTATAAGTCACTGGTTGTCTGGATCAGCAATTTCAGTTACATATATCATATATCAGACAAACACAGTGATATCTGAGAAGTAACATGAAGTTCATAGGATTTACAGAAAGTGTGCAATAATTATTTAATCAAAATTAGGCAGGTGCATAAATTTGGACACCCCAACAGAAAAAAATACATCAGTATTTAGTAGATCCTCCTTTTGCAGAAATAACAGCCTCTAAACACTTCTTATAGCTTCCAATGAGAGTCTGGATTGTGGTTGAAGGTATTTTGGACCATTCTTCTTTATAAAACATCTTAGGTTTGTTGGTTTCCGAGCATGGAAAGCCCACTTAAAATCACACCACATATTTTCAATAATATTCAGGTTTGGGGACTGAGATGGCCATTCCAGAACATTGTACTTGTTCCTCTGCATTAATGCCTTAGTAGATTTTGAGCAGTGTTTAGGGTCGTTGTCTTGTTGAAAGATTCGGCCCCGGCACAACTTCAACTTTGTCACTGATTCATGAACATTGTTCTCAAGAATCTGCTGATTACTGACTGGAATCCATGTGACCCTCAACTTTAACAAGATTCCCAGTATCTGCACTGGCCACACAGCATGATGAAACTCCCTCCAAATTTTACTGTAGGTAGCAAGTGTTTTTCTTGGAATGCTGTTTCTTTTTCAGCCATGCATACCGCCCCTTGTTATGTCCAAATAACTCAATTTTAGTTTCATCAGTCCACAGCACCTAATTCCAGAATGAAGCCAGCTTGTCCAAATTTGCTTTAGCATACCTCAAGCCACAATGTTTGTGGCATGTATGCAGATAAGGCTTCCTCTGCTTTACAGCATCATACAGCATCTCTTTGTGCAAAGTTCATTGTATAGTTGAATGATGCATAGAGACACTGTCTGCAGCAAGATCATGTTGTAGGTCTTTGGATCAGGTCTGTGCGTTGACTATGATTGTTCTCACTATCCTTCGGTTCAGCTTATCGGAGATTTTTCTTGGCCTACCACTTTGGGCCTTAACTAGTGCTGTGCCTGTGGTCTTCCATTTACTCATTATGTTCCTCACAGTGGAAACTGACAGCTGAAATCTCTGAGATAGCTTTTTGTATCCTTCCCCTAAACCATGATGTTGAACAGTCTTTGTTTTCAGGTCATTTGAGAGGTGTTTAGAGGCTCCCACGTTGCCACTCACTGGAAGAAATGCAAAGAGGGGAAACATTTGCAAATGGCCACCTTAAATACCCTTTCTCATGATTGGATTCACCTGTGTAAGGAGGGTCAATGAGCTTACCAAACCAATTTTGTGTTACAATAATTAGTGCTAAATGTATTCAAATCAATAGTTTGATAAGGGTGCCCAAATTTATGCACCTGCCTAATTTTGTTTAAATAATTATTGCACACTTTCTGTAAAGACTGTAAACTTCATTTCACTTCTCAAATATCAATGTGTTCGTCTGCTATATGATATGTTTAACTGAATTTTCTGATCCAGATAGTCAATGATTTATAAAGGAAAATCATGGAAATTATCAGGGGTGCCCAAACTTTTGCATACAACTGTACTTTTTAAAAAAAATTATTGTTAATGTTTAATTTAGGATTTAGCCAGGTAGTGGCTTTGTTTAAATGAGGGTCAAAATCCATGAGCCTGAGATCCCTCTCCATACCCCTTTAAGGTGAAATATGATTGGATAGGTCCTGTTATGTATAGTTAGTACAGCAGAGAAGAGGGAGGGGAGCTGGCACAGAATACTCTATACTGTGCCAATGGGGGAGTGGGGGGCTCTCTCTCTGGCGGTAAAGCCCAATGTGCCAAGTGCCTTAGAGTAAATGCATAGTAATAATATAATAAATTTGGAAGTCCTAATCCTCTGTTGTTGACTGGTCCTTGTAGTTCTTTCATATTCATATGTGCTCATTTCTCATTCCACAGAAATCCTATAAATATATTGTCAAAACATTTGAAGTAACTGTCTGAGATATTTAATGGCAGTGAGTGAAACAGATAGTTAATCCTCCTGGGGATGCAGTTAATTTTAATAACATTAACTATTCCCCATAAAGACAGATACAGTGACGACCAAAATTTCACATCAATATACAGTCCCTGTATCAAGGGGTCAAAATTAGGGAATAAACCTGTTGTGTCTGATTTGTGGTCACTGCTGGCTTTTACGGTCGCAAATTGAGTTTTACCAGCTCTGCTAACGCGTCGCCAGTAAAATGGATATTTGTGACCTTAATCCAGCATTAACGTCCACAAATCATCAGATACAAGGGGGTTGTTCCCATTCTAATCCAGTTCCATCATTTGCACGGATTATTTTTCTGTAAGTAATTCGATCGGCGAAGCTTACCAGAGCAACAGTGTTGTTTCTCTCACTCTCAGCTGACAGCGCCGTTATTGACATCTGCGCAGCAGCGCAGTCAGGGTGCGGAGTAATACATCAAATGTGAAACAGTTGAATATTTTGCCACAGTCAATGCAATATTTTATGGTCTGAAATCAAGGGATGCACCGATGCGGATACCAATATCTGGTAATCGGCACGGCCCTGTATGCATTTACTTATACTTGTTATTATAAAACTGCTCCGATACGAGACACCCGATACTCCTTTACAGCAGCGTGATGACAACCTCTCAAATGTGTTTGTATTGTGGGTCGATCGCGGCAGCCTGTGGGCAGGCAGAGGTCGCGGTTCGACGGAACTGCCCACTTTGCAGCTCAGAGTCCGAGTTGAAAACAGATGTTGCCTCTCAAAGTGCGGTGACGGCAACACACCTGCACTGAGCTTTACAAAGACATTTTTATGCTTTTTTTTCTTTCAAACTCTGTGCTGCTCCGTGTGGCTCCTCACTAAAAACAGCTGATCTGCACGCATTAACAAATGCTAACGCTTGATTTTCCACCCAAATGCACCTGAGGATGGTATGAAGTAAAAAAAAAAAAAAAAAATGCTGAAAAACGTAAAAAAAAAAATAAAAAAAATTCCCAACCTCAATCTGGTCATGCTTCTTCCATAAATACGTTGTCAATTCTTCCTGCTCAGCAAGCCATCTTCTTCTTCTTCTTTGTCTTTCGGCTGTTCCCGTTAGGGGTCGCCACAGCAGATCAATTGTTTCCATCTCACCCTGTCCTCTGTATCTTCCTCTGTCACACCAACCACCTGCATGTCCTCTCTCAGCACATCCATGAACCTCCTCTTTGGTCTCCCTCTTCTCCTCCTGCCTGGTGGCTCCATCCTCAGCATCCTTCTCCCTATATACCCTGGGTCCCTCCTCTGCACATGTCCAAACCTTCTCAATCTCGCCTCTCTGACTTTGTCTCCAAACCGTCCCACCTGAGCTGTCCCTCTGATATGTTCATTCCTAATCTTATCCATTCTTGTCACTCCCAAAGAGAATCTCAACATCTTCAGCTCTGCCACCTCCAGCTCTGCCTCCTGTCTTTTTGTTAGTGCCACTGTCTCTAAACCATACAACATAGCTGGTCTCACTACTGTTTTGTAAACTTTCCCCTTCACTCTTGCTGATATTCTTCGGTCACAAATCACTCCTGCCACCTTTCTCCACCCACTCCACCTTGCCTGCACTCTCTTCTTCACCTCTCTACCACACTCTCCATTACTTTGAACAGTTGACCCCAAATATTTAAACTCATCTACTTTCACCACTTCTACTCCTTGTAACTGCACTATTCCACTGGGCTCCCTCTCATTCACACACATGTACTCAGTCTTGCTTCTACTGACTTTCATTCCCCTTCTCTCCAAAGCATATCTCCACTTCTCCAGACTAGACTCAACTTGCTCTGTACTCTCACTACAGATCACAATGTCATCTGCAAACATCATAGTCCATGGTGACTCCTGTCTGATCTCATCTGTCAACCTGTCCATCACCACTGCAAACAAGAAAGGACTCAGAGCTGATCCTTGGTGTAATCCCACCTCCACCTTAAATGAGTCTGTCATTCCGACTGCGCATCTCACCGCTGTCACACTATTCTTGTACATGTCCTGCACTACCCTAACATACTTCTCTGCCACTCCAGACTTCCTCATACAATGCCACAACTCTTCTCTTGGCACCCTATCATAAGCTTTTTCTAAGTCCACAAACACACAATGTAACTCTTTCTGTCCTTAACAGTACTTTGCCAACAGTATTCTCAGAGCAAACATTGCATCTGTAGTGCTCTTTCTCGGCATGAAACCATATTGCTGCTCACAGATCTTCACCTGTTTTCTAAGCCTAGCTTCTACTACTCTTTCCCATAACTTCATGCTGTGGCTGATCAGCTTTATGCCTCTGTAGTTACTGCAGCTCTGCACATCACCCTTGTTCTTGAAAATAGGAACCAGCACACTTCATCTCCACTCCTCAGGCATCCTCTCACTTTCCAAGATTTTATTAAACAATCTGGTTAGAAACTCTACTGCCATCTCTCCTAGACATTTCCATGCCTCCATTGGAATGTCATCTGGACCAACTGCCTTTCCACTCTTCATCCTCTTCATAGCAGCCCTCACTTCTTCCTTGCTAATCTCTTTTACTTCCTGATTTACTCTCACCACATCATCCAGCCTTTTCTCTCGCTCATTTTCTTTATTCATCAACTCTTCAAAATATTCCCTCCACCTTCTCAGCACATACTCCTCACTTGTCAGCACATTACCATGTGCATCTTTTACCACCCTAACCTGCTGCACATCCTTTCCAGCTCTGTCCCTTTGTCTGGCCAATCGGTACAAGTCCTTTTCTCCTTCCTTACTATTCAACTTTTTGTAAAGCTCGCAATATGCCTTTTCCTTTGCTTTTGCCAATTCTCTTCTCGCCTTACGCCGCATCTCCTTGTACTCCTGTCTACTTTTCGCCAACCTCTTTCTCCTTATGCTTTCCTGGACCTCTTCATTCCACCACCAAGTCTCCTTGTCTTCCTTACACTGTCCAGATGTCATACCCAGTACTGCCCTAGCTGTCTCTCTCACCACATCTGCAGTACTTTTCCAGTTGTCCAAAATTGCTTCCCCTCCAACTAGTGCTTCTCTCACCTGCTCGCTAAATTTCACACAACAGTCTTCCTCCTTCAGCTTCCACCATCTGATCCTTTGTTGAGCTCTCACTCTCTTCTTCTTCTTTACCTCTAAAGTCATCCTACAAACAACCATCCTATGCTGTCTAGTGAGACTCTCTCCTGCTACCACCTTACAGTCTGTGATTTCTTTTAGCTTGCATCTCCTATAAAGAATGTAGTCCACCTGTGTGCACCTTCCTGCACTCTTATATGTTACCCTGTGCTCCTCCCTTTTCTTAAAGTAGGTATTCACCACAGCCATTTCCATCCTTTTTGCAAAATCAACTACCATCTGTCCTTCCCCATTCCTATCCTTGATACCATATCTACCCATTACTTCCTCATCACCTCTGTTCCCTTCACCAACATGCCCATTGAAGTCTGCTCCTATCACCACTCTTTCATGCTTGGGCACACTCTCCACCACCTCATCTAACACACTCCAGAAATCTTCTTTCTCCTTCATCTCACAACCTACCTGTGGGGCATACGAGGTCTGTCAATGAAGTATAGGTCCTTTTTATTTTTTTCAAAAACTATATGGATTTCATTCATATGTTTTTACGTCAGACATGCTTGAACCCTCATGCGCATGCGTGAGTTTTTCCACGCCTGTCGGTGACGTCATTCATCTGTGAGCACTCCTTGAGGGAGGAGTCGTCCAGCCCCTCGTCGGAATTCCTTTGTCTGAGAAGTTGCTGAGAGACTGGCGCTTTGTTTGATCAAAATTTTTTCTAAACCTGTGAGACACATCGAAGTGGACACGGTTCGAAAAATTAAGCTGGTTTTCGGTGAAAATTTTAACAGCTGATGAGAGATTTTGAGGTGATACTGTCACTTTAAGGACTTCCCACGGAGCGAAACATCGTGCAGCGCTCCCAGGCGCCGTCGTCAGCCTGTTTCAAGCTGAAAACCTCCACATTTCAGGCTCTATTGATCCAGGATGTCGTGAGAGAACAGAGAAGTTTCAGAAGAAGTCGGTTTCAGCATTTTATCCGGATATTCCACTGTTAAAGGAGATTTTTTTAATGAAAGACGTGCGGGCGGATTGCAGCGTCGGCTCGCAGCTGCTGCGATGCTCCGCCACAGGAAAAACACCTCTGTTGGAAGCCTTAAGGACAAGTTGGAATATGTCCAGCTGTTAAACAATTTCTCATATACTCACTCCACTGAAAGCCATCAAAAGCTGCCTGGATTTTACAAATGGTTATCAACACGGAGGTGTTTTTCCTGTGCCGCCGCACCTCGCCAGCTGCGTCCCGACGCGCGGACCCATCTGCACGTCTTTCATTAAAAAAATCTCCTTTAACAGTGGAATATCCGGATAAAATGCTGAACCCGACTTCTTCTGAAACTTCTCTGTTCTCTCACGATGTCCTGGATCAATAGAGCCTGAAATGTGGAGGTTTTCAGCTTGAAACAGGCTGACGACGGCGCCTGGGACCGCTGCGCGACGTCTCGCTCCGTGGGAAGTCCTTAAAGCGACAGTATCACCTCAAAATCTCTCATCAGCCGTTAAAATTGTCACCGAAAACTAGCTTAATTTTTCGAACCGTGTCCACTTCAATGTGTCTCACAGGTTTAGAAAACATTTTGATCAAACAAAGCGCCAGTCTCTCAGCAACTTCTCAGACAAAGGAATTCCGACGAGGGGCTGGACGACTCCTCCCACAAGGAGTGCTCACAGGCGAATGACGTCACCGACAGGCGTGGAAAAACTCACGCATGCGCACGAGGGTTCAAGCATGTCTGACGTAAAAACATATGAATGAAATCCATATAGTTTTTGAAAAAAATAAAAAGGACCTATACTTTATTGACAGCCCTCGTATGCACTGATGATATTCATCATCACCCCTTCAATTTCCAACTTCACACTCATCACCCTGTCAGACACTCGCTTAACCTCCAACACACTTTTAACATACTCTTCCTTTAAAATGACCCCAACACCATTTCTCTTCCTGTCCTCACCATGGTACAACAACTTGTACCCACCGCTGATGCTCCTGCTCTTACTTCCCTTCCACTTGGTCTCTTGCACACACAATATGTCTACCTTTCTCCTCTCCATCATATCAGCCAGCTCTCTCCCTTTACCAGTCATACTACAAACATTCAAAGTCCCCACTCTCATTTCCACCCTTCTAGTTTTCTTCTTCTCCCGCTGTTCGTAGCAATGTTTTCCTCCTCTTCTTCGTTGTCTTCGCCCAGCAGTAGCCCAATTTCCACCGGCACCCTGTTGGGCAATAGCACCGGTGGCGGACGTTGTTAACCCGGGCTGCGACCGATCCGGTATGGGAATTTGATTCTGAGTCTGCATAGTTGGGTTGGCTTGTTTTACGCCGGATGCCCTTCCTGACGCAACCCTCCTCATTTGTCCGGGCTTGGGACCAGCACTCAGAATGTACTGGCTGCACACCCCATGTGGCTGCTCAGCAAGCCATCCAGGGGTGAATTCAAATGGAAATGGTGGGGGGTGGAGGGAGTGCATGCTTCCCCTCCACACCCTTAGATGAAAGGTCCACTTTTGAAGACAATTTTTCATACTACTAATACTATAATAAAAATAATTTTAACAATTAAACTGTTGAGAAAGAATGTAAATGTTAGAAAGAATATAATAGCTGCATTTATAAATAATGTAGCTTATAAATTGTAAGTTTTACTGTTACAATACTGTCCACATATAAATATGAGGTCAAGAAAGATGTATATTTTATTTTTTATAAAACAAGTTTATTGAAGTCAAGAAAGTGTGACTATAAAGTCTGTATTGGCAAAACTGGTCATCCTTTTCATGTTGAAGTTGCAGGGGGTGTTGTCAGCAGCTGCTGAAAGTAACTAACAAAGTAACTAGTAATCCTACTTGGTTACTTGTAAAATTGAGTAATCAGTTAAGAAACTAAGTTACTTTTTCAAGGAGTAATCAGTAATTGGATTACTTTTTCAAAGTAACTGGTGACTTTTTCAAAGACACTGGTGCTCACAGACATAAGTAAAGTTAGTGATGGACAGTTTCAGTTCAGTTATTGGTATTGTATATTTTGTAGTGTTGAGGTTCACAGGTTGCATTTTACTGAGATGTCTGCCAGTGTCATTTTTGTTAAGAATATGGTTGGGTATTGAGAACCGGTTCTTTTCGAGCATCATTGAGAAATTATTCGATCCACCGATATCAATAGCCTTTTTGCTTAACGATTCCCTTATCGGTCCTTCAGAGCAGCCGTTGTTTTTGAGAGTATTTGCTGGGAAAATGATGATTCCTCTGCGTTGATTACAGACCCTGCAGCGGCTCTGTAATCAACTCTGAAGCGTGAACCAATGAAGCAATGCTTTGATCCACGAGCTCGTTGGTTCTTTGATTCGCTGCTCTTCAGAAATGGCAAGTCCGCTTCTTAACCCCTCTCAAAGCCATTAAAATATCGTGTGTCACTTTTGTGTGGATTAAAGTGACTAACTAGGACTCATGTCTTGTTGCAGTCAAGAAACGAGAATCACCCTCTGTTCCGCTGGCACAGCTCCAAACCCTGCGCTGCTCTCTGCCAAGACAGAGTCCGGTCAGAATTAATAACTTCAAAACAAATTGCCGCTTTAAATAAAATGACAACTCTTACAAACGTTGTAATACAGACAAGAAACTACAATCGACTAAAACTTTTTTTCCTACCAAAATGAGACGTACTGCATTCTTTATAAATTACATCCTGACATGCAGCACAGCCAGCTGCAAGAGCTCAGCTCAGATGTATGGAGTGACATTCATACCAATAATGTCTGAAAGGAAATTGCAATCAAATTTCAAATAAATTGGCTTATAAAGCGCCAAATAACAACAAAAGCCATCTCAAGGTGCCTCACATAGAACAGTTCAACATAAAAATTAAAATAAATAAAAATTAAAATTAAAAAATTCAAATACATAATTAAAAACAGAAGTAAAAGAATTAAACCAATAAAAAATAAAAACTTTTCATAATAAAGAATAAAAACAGGATTTAAGTCTTGACTTAAAAATGTCCACAGACTCCGACTGCCTGACGGTCGCAGGAAGACCGTTCCACAGAGCGAGTGCATGATAAGAAAAAGCTCTTTGACCTGCTGACATAGAAAACCTGTAAAGCCTACTTTTAGAACACAAAAAATTCACAAGAGGTATTGATAAGAGAATCAATATGGAATCGGATCGATATGGTATTGATAAAATCTTATCGATACCCTTCCCTAGTTAAGAAACACATGGTTAATGTTAAAGAATAATTTGTTATAGTCAAAAAGCGAAGTTACATTTTCATTAGTTACTTCATCCAAACCATCAACATGTTTATTAGACCCCATTTCTACCAGGCTGCTCAAGGAAGCCCTACCATTATTTAATGCTTCGATCTTAAATATGATCAATCTATCTTTGTTAGTTGGCTATGTACCACAGGCTTTTAAGGTGGCAGTAATTAAACCATTACTTAAAAAGCCATCACTTGACCCAGCTATCTTAGCTAATTATAGGCCAATCTCCAACCTTCCTTTTCTCTCAAAAATTCTTGAAAGGCTAGTTGTAAAACAGCTAACTGATCATCTGCAGAGGAATGGTCTATTTGAAGAGTTTCAGTCAGGTTTTAGAATTCATCATAGTACAGAAACAGCATTAGTGAAGGTTACAAATGATCTTCTTATGGCCTCGGACAGTGGACTCATCTCTGTGCTTGTTCTGTTAGACCTCAGTGCTGCTTTTGATACTGTTGACCATAAAATTTTATTACAGAGATTAGAGCATGCCATAGGTATTAAAGGCACTGCGCTGCGGTGGTTTGAATCATATTTGTCTAATAGATTACAATTTGTTCATGTAAATGGGGAATCTTCTTCACAGACTAAAGTTAATTATGGAGTTCCACAAGGTTCTGTGCTAGGACCAATTTTATTCACTTTATACATGCTTCCCTTAGGCAGTATTATTAGACGGTATTGCTTAAATTTTCATTGTTACGCAGATGATACCCAGCTTTATCTATCCATGAAGCCAGAGGACACACACCAATTAGCTAAACTGCAGGATTGTCTTACAGACATAAAGACATGGATGACCTCTACTTTCCTGCTTTTAAACTCAGATAAAACTGAAGTTATTGTACTTGGCCCCACAAATCTTAGAAACATGGTGTCTAACCAGATCCTTACTCTGGATGGCATTACCCTGACCTCTAGTAATACTGTGAGAAATCTTGGAGTCATTTTTGATCAGGATATGTCATTCAAAGCGCATATTAAACAAATATGTAGGACTGCTTTTTTGCATTTACGCAATATCTCTAAAATCAGAAAGGTCTTGTCTCAGAGTGATGCTGAAAAACTAATTCATGCATTTATTTCCTCTAGGCTGGACTATTGTAATTCATTATTATCAGGTTGTCCTAAAAGTTCCCTAAAAAGCCTTCAGTTAATTCAAAATGCTGCAGCTAGAGTACTGACGGGGACTAGAAGGAGAGAGCATATCTCACCCATATTGGCCTCTCTTCATTGGCTTCCTGTTAATTCTAGAATAGAATTTAAAATTCTTCTTCTTACTTATAAGGTTTTGAATAATCAGGTCTCATCTTATCTTAGGGACCTCGTAGTACCATATCACCCCAATAGAGCGCTTCGCTCTCAGACTGCAGGCTTACTTGTAGTTCCTAGGGTTTGTAAGAGTAGAATGGGAGGCAGAGCCTTCAGCTTTCAGGCTCCTCTCCTGTGGAACCAGCTCCCAATTCAGATCAGGGAGACAGACACCCTCTCTACTTTTAAGATTAGGCTTAAAACTTTCCTTTTTGCTAAAGCTTATAGTTAGGGCTGGATCAGGTGACCCTGAACCATCCCTTAGTTATGCTGCTATAGACGTAGACTGCTGGGGGGTTCCCATGATGCACTGTTTCTTTCTCTTTTTGCTCTATATGCACCACTCTGCATTTAATCATTAGTGATCGATCTCTGCTCCCCTCCACAGCATGTCTTTTTCCTGGTTCTCTCCCTCAGCCCCAACCAGTCCCAGCAGAAGACTGCCCCTCCCTGAGCCTGGTTCTGCTGGAGGTTTCTTCCTGTTAAAAGGGAGTTTTTCCTTCCCACTGTAGCCAAGTGCTTGCTCACAGGGGGTCGTTTTGACCGTTGGGGTTTTACATAATTATTGTATGGCCTTGCCTTACACTATAAAGCGCCTTGGGGCAACTGTTTGTTGTGATTTGGCGCTATATAAAAAATTGATTGATTGATTGATTGATAGTGAAATGTTTGTAAATTAAAACAAAGCTAATGAAACTGGTAGCAGTTATAGTCAAAAAGTAAGGAACAACTGATGAATAAGACATTTTGAAAGTCATCATAAAACTGTAATGGTATCATTAATTATTAATATCAGTACTCTGCATCGACGAGTACCCAAATGTAAGTATTCTTACTTGTACTCAATCTGGGGAAAAAAGTGGTATCGGTGCATCCCCACTGAAATCTCACGATGAGCCAATCAGATTTGTGGAACAAATGTAATTGGATTAGAATTCACTTTAATAATGTCCTCTGATTTAGGGGGGAAGAATACGAAGAAGTTTTAACCCCTGCTTAGGCCATCTAAATGTACCAGCCTGAAACACTGCAGATGGACAAAACCTTGTTAAAAGAAGAGCTTCGGATTTCTCCCAATTGACCTTATACCCCGAGATATTTGAATAGATGCTAATTGTGATACTGCATGGTCTGATACCAATAACAATACATTGTCCATGAACATCATTAATTCGGGAATAGAGCCATTATACACCGCTCCTCGAAAATTATCATCACCCCTGATTGCAGATGCCAGAGGCTTCATCACCAAGCAAAAGAGTAGGGGACTAAGAGGAACCTGGAACCTAGCATGTACCTTCAGGTCCACTATACAACAGGCATATCCACTTTATAAAAATTTCTCCAAAACCAAAAATTTCTAGAGTTCTACATAGAAATCCCCATTCTACTCTTTCAAACGCCTTTTCAGCATCAAGCAATACAGCAGCAATTGGTGAACTAGAATCTGAGACTGTCCACATAATATTAATGAAACGTCTAGTGTCTGCAGAGCTGCATCCCTGAATGAAACCTACCTTATCTTCGTGCACTACAGAGGTTATTATCTCTTCCAGTGTGTTTGGAAGTTTGGATCAAATCTTTGCATTTAATGAAATAAGGGAAACTGGACTGTTCTTACAGTAGTACAGATCCTTCTCCTTTTTCAGAACCACTGTTATCAAAGCTTTTGATTGAGTAGCAGGTAATTCCCCCATTTACAAATGCTTCATTATATATACTGAGTAACTAACAGTGTCAGTTCAGTGGCAAGACATTTACAAGTACAATTTCACCATTTTGTAGAGGCAGCCATGTGTGCTACTACTTTGAGTATCCTCTGAAGTTCAGTTTTAATCTTGAAGCATCAGCTATATTCTTTGCATGTTGTTGAAATGGCATTTCAACTTTTTTCAACAACATTTTGATCTTGTTCTCAAATTGCATATTCTGTCAGTTTTTGGGGGTTGTCTAACAAACTCTGCAGCCCCTAGATCCAAAAAGCACAATGTTGCTTTCATCAGTCCACAAAATGTTACGCCATTTTTCTTTGGCCAGTCATTGTGTTCTTTGGCAAATTGTAAACTCACAACATGTCATTTTTTCCAACAATGGACTTTGTGGGGGCTTCTTGCCCATAACTTGGCTTCATATAGGTGTCTTCTAATTGTTACAGTACTCACAGGTAACTTTAGACCTCCTTTGGTCACCTGGAGCTGAGCCTTCACACATAATGCGAATTTGGTCGATTTGCACATAAAGTGTGCATGAAGCAGGAATCGTATGCAAAATGTGTAGAATCATAGCTGCTTCTAATGCCTCGTACACCTGTTACACCTGCTACAACTATTTGCGCACACCAGCTGACAGTCAAAGACAGAGTGTGCACTGTACGAGCCCATTGAACCCTCTTCTGGCAGGTGTCGGCCAAATTCCAGGTGACACGCACGAACATCTAACACCGCTCGCATGGCACTTAGAAAATGTGTGGCCATTCGTACTATCATCATGAAACAGTCTGCAGACAATCGCTGTTGTGCTGACAGTGAAATTTGTCTAAGTGCCCCACAAGTGTGGATTTGGTGTGTGTGCTGAACTGCCAGGAGGTGTGGCCACAATTAGAAGCGGTTGTGGAGATCTGTCATTCTGGACATCCCAGCTAGACAACACGTACTGTGTTTGGACGGACATGGACTAACAACTGCCCACTGTGACACGTGTGTCTGCTTGCTGTCATCACGTGGACATAAAAAAAAAACATATATCACTGTGGCACGCTGCAGCCATTTGACAGGCTGCCCCCAGGTTGAAACGGACTGCCAGATCATAACCCGCAGCGGGCAATCTGACTGTCACATCATCCACCATGCATGTCTGGCAGTACACGCATGTGTGAACATGATGATTGAGTGAACTGCTTCTCATTCATGTCATTTCATGACTGTACATCTGTGACCATGGGTCATCTACAGAGGAATAGACAGATCATATTTGGGTGACATGTATTTTTTATTTTCACAGCAGTTACGCGATGTGGTTACACATCGCACTGCTGATCGCACTGTGTTTCAGCATGCATGAAACCTTTGCAACGTGTATTTTTAAAAAATTTTTTTCTTCACAGCAGCTGCGTGCTGCTGGCACTGTGTTTTCCCGCATGCATGAACTGTCGCACCGGCATCGTGCACGCCTGCCCGTCGGCGCAATGTTTTGTGGTACGCTCATACAAGCTGTTCTGACAGGAGTTGCCTTGAGTTGTACATATTCACACTATGTGTGAAGGTGCCCTTATGTTTTCCCCTCTCCAGTTAACTTTTTAATCAAAGTACACTGTTATTCTGAACAGTGTCTGGAACGACCCAGGTTTGCTCAGATTTTCAGAGAGAAACGCACAACAACCAGCATGTGTGCTTTTACTGCCTTCGTCTTTAAATAAAGGCCACCTGTAAGGGTGTAATAGACTTTATTTGCCATTTGTACTCGCATGCAAGGTTTGGGTACATTGGAATTCTTGGGCCGAGCACTCGAGTAAATATGTATAAATGTATAACAACATAAAAGGGATACCAGTGCACCTAAAAAATACTGCACCATCCTGCCTCAATGACTACAGGCCAATTTCACTCAACCCCATCACCACAAAGTGCTTTGAGAGGCTGGTGATGAGGCGCCTGAAGCAGACCATCGATGTGACTGTAGATGAGCACCAGTACACGTACAGGCAAAACCGGTCCACAGCTGATACCATCTCCACCGTGGTGCATCAGGCCCTCTCCCACACAGAGAACAAGGACTCCTATGTGAGGCTGCTGTTCCTGGACTTCACTTCTGTGTTTAACACCATCATCCTGTAGAAACTGGTGTCCAAGTTGGCTGAACAAGGAGCCCCCTCAGCACCATCAAACCCCTCCCCATAGGGGTTTTTTGGAGTAGGGAGATGAAAATTGGTACGCATGTGTGACTTACATAGACGTACAAAAAAATCTCTTGTGCCATGGGTCTACTCCAAACAGGAAGTCGGCCATTTTCAATTTTCTTCTCATTTTGGCGTGATTTCCACACATATTTGAACGAACTCCTCCTAGGGATTTTGTCCAATGCACTTCAAGTTTCTTTCACAGCATCGAGAGATGATACTGATCAAAATTTATTGAAAGCTTTTCTCTATGTCGAAGGGTGTGGCAGCTATGGTGCCGCCATTTTGACCCTTCGCCAAGGAACATTATACTTAAACAGGTACTGATGTCACATAGTTAACCCCATCAACTTCCTTCCACTTCTAAAACATGCAGAACAAGTTGGTGAACGTAGGCGATAATCGCCGTGAAGTTACGAGTAACGGCGTCTGTGTGGCAGCGTGCCGAATATCGCCCCTTCGCCATGAAATTACGTTCTTCCTTTTGACGGCTTTAATTTTGTCATATCATCATGAAAATTGATACACAGGTCAAGCACGACAACCTCTTACAATCCGTAGGGGTGTCGCCCATGGGCTGGGCAAATTGCCTCAATAGCGCCCCCTTGAATCTTTCAAAAACCCCTCCCCATAGGGGTTTTTTTTTGGAGTAGGGAGATGAAAATTGGTAGACATGTGTGACTTGCATAGGCGTACAAAAAAGTCTCTTGCACCATTGGTCTACTCCAAACAGGAAGTCAGCCATTTTTAATTTTCTTTGTCATTTTTGTGTGATTTCCACATGTTGTATTTGAACGAATTCCTCCTAGGGATTTTGTCCAATGCACTTCAAATTTCTTTCAGAGCATCCAGAGATGATACGGATCAAAAGTTATCGAAAGCTTTTCTCTATGTCGAAGGGTGTGGCTGCTATGGGCGGCGCCATTTTGACCCCTTGCCATGGAACATCAAGTCATGATAACTCCTTCATGCATTACCTGATTGACTTGAAACTTCACATGTGTAATGAGGGTCAGCCCCTTAACACACCTGGCTCCTCTGTTTGTGCACTAAGCTTCCCCGAGTGGATGAACCATCAACTCGTCATAACTCCTTCATGCATTGTGTGATTTGCTTGAAATTTGAACTGTGTGATGAGTGGTTGCCCCTCTACACACATGCCCACATCTGGTCACAAGGGGATGCTCTGGCCTGGGTAGGCGGTCGCACGGAACGGGGGCCCGTATATGACTGCTTGCAGTCCCAGTTTTTATTCTATTCTAAAGAATACCTGAGGGTAAGCCTCAAATATCAGTGCGAACAAATCCGTCATTGGATTAATAATGCTGCCTCATAATTTAAACTTTTGTATTTTAATTATTCTGTCACTCACCAAAGCCCATGCTTAAATATTGTGTGTACATACTTTCAGTTTATTAGACAAAAAAGCAACACAATAACATACATTTACAGTGCTGTAATCAATATTCCATGAATTAAATAACAAATCCCTTATGACAAGGTTCCGTTAACTACATGAACATGTTTTTGATTTTTAACTGTTCTTTTATTTGCCATTTTACTCTTGAATCTTGAAGTGTTGCTGTTATATGTTGATTAAAAGACTGTTTATTTTACATTATATTATTAAATCTGATTCATAGTGTTTGCAAGAAGTAAAAACAGATAGGTACAATTTAGTTCTTCCAACAATTGAATTGAAAATAAAGTATTTTGCCACTGGCTGCGTATCCTCCTATGTTTGTTCATTCTGTTCGATGTTGGGAACAAGGCCCTTGGTGTCTACAGCAGCTCGGATTGGATTGCTGAAGTATAACTTGTTATCAAAGGTGAATTCTCCAAACACAGGCGTAGGTATTCTTTTTCGGAAGAGGAGGAATACACCAAGTCCAACTAAAGCAATTACTACAAGTACTATAGCCACAGCAACACCAGCGGAGCCATGAGAAGCCTCTTTCGTGATCAACGCTAAATGGAGGTAAAACATAAAAACTCATTAATAATGACATAACTCATCTTACATTTGTTACAGAATAGTTCCCTTTCTTACATCCCAGTCACATTATGAGCAGTCAAGCCAGTGAGCTCTGTTGTCACCTTTAATGACTCCTTCCTTCACAAGAAAACCTTTTTTGGAAAAATAGTTTAGGAAGGAATGAATATTCCCATATTTCCACAGCACTGCTCACAGAATACCCCAAGGCACCGGTCTTTCGTCTTTTCCAAGTCCACAAAATACATGTAGACTGGCTGGTCATACTCCCAAGAACCCTCTAATACCCTTGCAAGGCTAAAGAACTGGTCCACTGTTCGATGACCAGGACAAAATCCGCATTGCTCCTCCTGAATCTGAGGTTTGACTGACGTTCTCAGTCTCCTCTCTAGTACCCTGGCATCGGCTTTCCCAGGGAGGCTGAGAAGTGTTATTCTTCTATAATTGGAACACACTGTTTGGTCCCCTTTTTAAAAATGTGGAGCACCACCCCAGTTTGCCAATCCAGAGGTACCGCCTCCAACCTCCATGCAACATTGTACAAGCATGTTAGCCATGACAGCCCAACAACATCCAGAGACCTCAGCAACTCAGGACAAATCTCATCCACCCCCTGGCGACTTGACACAGAGGAATTTCTTGACTACTTCAATGAGTTCTGCTAAAGTAATTGCACCAGACCCACCCGAGTCTTTCATCCATGCCTCCTCCTCCACCAGGACTGTTTTCCAGGATCCCACTTAGAATCTCCAAGAATGATGGATACTCTAAACTGCTGTTTGGTGCATATGCACAAACAACAGCCACATTCCTCTTTGCAACACAATGTCACATGGAGGCAGCCCTCTCGTTCACTGGGGAAAACTTCAAAATATCGGCACTCAACTAGGGACTTGTGAGTATCCCCATACTCACCCGGCGCCTCTCACCCTGGACAACTCCAGGAAAAGAGAGAGTCCAGCTCCTCTCCAGAACAATGGTTCCAGAGCTGTGCAATGTGTGGAGGTGAGCCCAACTATTTCTAGTTAGTATCTTTTGACCTACCACACAAGCTCAGGCTCCTTCCCCACCAGAGAGGTAAAGTACCAGATTCACTGCAACCTGTAATCCGGTCTCTATATGGCCAAAGTTGGAGCTGTGTCCACATTCTCAGCATGACATCAGACCTGTTTCTGGTGGATGTTGGACTCCACCAGGGCCACGGCTTGTAACCAGTCCTGCTCGTGATATTCATGGACGGGATTTCAAGATGCAGTCAGGGAACAGAGGGTGTCTAATTTGGTGACCTCAGAGTTGCATCTCTGCTTTTTGCAGATGATGTGGTTCTGCTGGCTTCATCAGGCAGTGACCTTCAATGCACTCTGAGCAGGTTTGAGGCAGAGTGTGAAGTGACTGGGATGAGAATCAACACCTCCAAATCTGAGACCATGGTCCTTTGTCATGGTGGATTGTCCACACTGGTTCAGCAGAGAGTTACTGCCCGTAAGTGGATGAGTTTAGGTACCTAAGGTCTTGTTCATGAGTAGGGTCAGTTGGAGCGTGAGCTCGATAGATGGATTGGGACAGTGTCTGAAATCATATGAACGCTGTACCAGACTGTCATGTTGAAGAAGGAGCTGAGCTGAAAGGTGAGGCTTTCAATTTACCAGTGGATTTATGTTCCTGTCATGAGCTTTGGGCAATGATTGAAAGAATAAGATTGCAAATACAAGCGGCAGAAATAAGATTCCTATGTCGTGGTATCAGGGCTTACACTCTTGGACAGGGTGAGAAGCTTGACTATCCCGGAGAGACTCAGAATAGAGCTGCTGTTTCTTCGTAATGAAAGGAGCCCGTTGAGGTGGTTCGGGCACCTGGTAAGGATGCCCCCTGGTCATCTCCTGCAGGAGGTTTTCCATGCTTGTCCAAGCAGGAGGAGGCCTCGGGGAAGACCTAGGACATGCTGGAGAGATAATATTTCTCAGCTTGCTTGGGAACGCCTTGAGATCCTCTGGGAAGAGTTACAGGACTTGGCCGAGGATAAGGAAGTGTAGGATGAGCTGTTTGCTCTGTTGCCACCGCAGCCCGGACCAGGATAAGTGGTTGAATATGAATGAATGGGGCAGCCACCACAGGAGTTCTAAAATTCTAATGGACACTCAAAAGAGCAACAAACTAACAGTAGCAACCTACATCAAAATTGTCTGTATGTTTGTGAGACATCTCAAGAAATAGGTGAAATAGTCTTGTTATTTTTAAAACAAAAATATAATATATTAAGAGTGCAGTAATAAGAATGTTTGCATGGGTTGAATGAAGAAACGTTCCATTCAACGAGGCGGAAAACAAAGTTGAATGAAATATTCCATCGTTCGAAGAAGGAACTGCATGAATGGAAAACATCATTTGTTTATATGAGATCTAAATTAGCCATAATAAATGGAAAGTTCATGGTGCTACAGATAGCATCCTTATATCATGGACGGACAAAAATGTGGTGGAGTTGTTCAGTGGAGCACACATATGGAACCCAAATAAACGGTAATGGAACCAAATTGCATGAAAATTCTGTGAATCATACAACGTATTGTGTTTCTATGCAATGGAACAAAAAAAAAATCAGTGACATGTCACATACATGTCAAATGACAAGGATATTATTAGGTGTTGTATATAAACGTGTTATATCAATCCTGTATCACTCTGAGAAGTTACAGTAACAGCTGTTGATGTTGCCTGTGCCTTGGAAAAATTTTGAAAATTTTAATAACAAATTGCACAGTCAATATATGGCAAACAAGAGAAAATTTAATTCAGTCAATGTAATGCAGGTCCAACAACATAGAATGTGCTGTGATCCTCTACGGTGGTGTGGATGTGGGCCTGTGGGACAGAACGTCAGCAGGGTTTGATGTCAGGTGTGTTCTTGAAATTGGATCGGAACGCCTTGAACAAACTTTGGTGTCCTCGTGGGTAGAAACACGCACACCAAGTTTCAGCTTCATTGGGTCAGTGGTTTCTGAGAAGCAGATGTTTAAAGTGGCAACGGGAAAAGTGGGTGTGATCACAGTCCAGGGGTCACATCAAGGTCAAAATTGAAAATTTCGCAAAAACTGTTGGATATGTTTTTAGGCTTTCTGAGTGCTACTCATGTAGCAAATTGCAGCTCAATTGCTGCATAAATGGCTGACAAATGACTATATATGATATTTTCAAGATTGACACCATGGCGGCCATATTTGAAATCAGATCGGAACGCCTCAAACAAACTTAGGTGTCCTCATAGGTAGGAACATGCACACCAAGTTTCCGCTTTAGTGGTCCAGCAGTTTTAAGAGAAGAAGATGTTTACACACACCACCAACACCGACGGACAGACGACCCCAGAAAATGACAACCGGACCTTCAGCTAAAAATGAAACAAAATGTATCATGGCTCCACAGAGAAAAAAAAAAAAAAAAACAGAGGGAAGGAGTGGATGTTTTGAGTGAATGACAACACACTCACGGATTGCAGACATGTCCAGAAGTGACAGCCCGCTGAAGCTCCACAGTACAGTATAGATACTTGCAGAGGATAACACAATGAATGAAGAAAAACACTTAATTTGATTGTGATCCTCAATAATGATAAAACGATGAATCTTGAGTGCTGACATGGTCCTCCTCCCCCACACATCATCCCATCCATTGGTCCTGCGTGCATGGCCAGGCTAACAGCGAAGCCAGCATTCCTGGACTTGCTCAGCCGCTTCCAGAAGTAGCCAAGCACCTCTGATTATATAAAAGGAGAAGTGTGTCGTCAACCCCTCACAAATTGTCTCGCATGCTACGCACGTTCTGAGTCACAGAGAAACAAACCCTTCTGAATCACATGCATGATTCAGAAGGGTTTGTGACTTTTTGGCAAGGAACTTTGAACAGTTAATTAAAGCGAGACATGGCGCCTCCCTGCAAGTCACGCGAGGGCATAGCGAACCCCTGTGTCTCATGAAAATGCACGATTTCCTGAGTCAGTGCTGTTCGCAAGCACTCGCAGCCCAGTGAGATTCCACCATCTACTGTTCTGCAGAAAAGGAATCACAGAACTCCTCCACCCCACCTCCAGAAATTATGTTGACTGCGTACCACCAGTGGGTAAACAGTCCCTTTAATATCACATACAAAAGAAGTTAATAAGTTAAAAAGCGATTACGCATTTTTTTGAGTTCATTTGGAGTTAAATAGACAATGGGATCATGGGATTTTTCTTACATAGCACAATTATCAAAACTACTCAGAGGCTTGACTGCTAAAAATGTTGTTGACAAAAATTTTTTAAAAAGTGAATTGTTTCCTTGAAGTGTGTAATGTTACCACATATATAATGGAAATAACTTACCAATGACTGGAGCTTTTCTGTAGGTGGTATAACTAGAAAAGAAGAAACAAGGAGGAACTATATTGTACTTTCTGGACAGCCATGTTAAAGTGTTTTTACAAACAACACAAGTGAAAATGCCATTCCAAATACATTGAAAACACAAAAAGGTAGAGAAAAATGTGCCAAAAAATAAATAATAAATAATATATATATATATACACACATATATACGAGGGTCTGTAAGAAAAGTATCCGAAAAAAATAGTCTGTGGGGAAAGCTAAAACATCACAGGACTTATACTCACTGCTGACTGGAATAAAATATCATTACAAGTGGCTGGTAGCATGGATCCCTACGGAGGTACACATAGGAGTGTTTGCCTCAGTTAATATAAAGTAACTTTTAAAATGACTGATTACACAAGTAACTGCTTGGCTTAGCTTTATTCGCGTTTGTTAACGCAGCTCTCCACTAAGGCCATACAAGTCGACTGACAATGAAGAACGCTGTCCTGTTTGAAGCAGAAGAAATAAGTAGCTGCCTATATAATTAGTTGTTTTATGCTATTTCACCTTTTAAATCAAGTCTAACAGAATTAATGCTGTTAAATGAGTTACCAGCTCAAATATTTGACCCCAAAACAGTGAAATTTAATCACAATCATCGACAGTGAAAAATTGCCTTTGAAATCAAGAATAACAGAACCAACAAGGGTTCAAATGCTTTGTTGCAACCACCTATACAGTTTGGTATTGAAATGATACCCATACGGTAATGCTTTAAAAAGTGCATTCATGTGTTTGAGTGCAATCTGTTGACCATTATTTCTATGATTTTTTTCTGGGTTTGATTAAAGACAGACATCAAGGATGTGTTGCGATGACAACTGGAATGTTTGCTGGGTTGTGGGATGTTGTTAGCTGCAGCAACAAAGAGAAATATATCTGCAAGAAAATTGCAGATGGTGCACAAATGACCACAATTCCCACCACTGCAGCTCTGAGTTGTGCATTAGGATGGACTCCTGCTGGCAAGAGAAATGTCTGCTACAAAGTAAGAGAGCAGTCTCAGGGCTGACTCCAACCTCATTCTTTTCAGATCTGTTGTTGAATAAACTTATCTTTTAAATGAACACTCCAGCAATGCAAAATTACCTTTTTATTTTATGCAAAAAATATATGGATTTGATTCATATGTTTTTACGTCATCCAAGCTTGAACCTTAGTGCGCATGCGTGAGTTTTTTCACGCCTGTCGGTTGCGTCATTCGCCTGTGGGCAGGCTTTGAGTGAACACTGGTCCACCCCTCTCGTCGTTTTTTCATTGCGAGGAAATGGCGGAATGATTTGGGCTTTGTTCCATCAGAGTTTTTTTAGAAACTGTTAGAGACAGGCAGCTGGAAACCATTCTGAAAATTCACATGGCTTTCGGTGAAAATTTTATGGGCTTCACAGAGATTAACGAGTGTTACTACAGCTTTAAGGACGGCCCACAATGGCGCACGGCGCACTGCGCTCCGAGCCGCAATCGACAGGCAGAAACAACCATTTCATTTCTAAACGGATGGCTGTGTCGATCCGGGACCGTCGTGTGCAATCTCTCTGGTTATCACAAGAGCTGGACATCAGCCATTTTCCGGCAGATTTCACTTTTAACAAGAGATTTGTCATGGAAAGCCACGCGGAGGCTTCGCGTGTCACGACGGAGCTGCTGATGGCGTGAGACAAAGAACACCTCCGTTTTGGAGCGTCAGAGGACAAGTTGGGACATGCCTATCTCGGCTTTCAGTGGCTTACCAGTCGAGTGAGTATAAGAGAAATTGTGGAGAGCTGGGCATGTCAGGGCATGTTACAACATGTCCTGTGAGGCTTCATCACGGAGGCGCTGTTGCTGCGCCATCAGCTTCGTGCCGATGAATTTCGCCGCCACTCTTTTCATGGCAAAATCTTTCACAGTGGAATGTGCCTAAAAAGTGCTGATGTCCACCTCTTCCGCAATTTCTCGGATAATCACATGACGGTCCCACATCACCACAGCGTTCACTTTGGAAATGATCCAGTCATTTCAGCATGTTGATGGCCGACCGGAGCGTGGCTCGCTCTCCACCGTTGTGCAGCCGTCTTTAAACCGGTTGTACCGCTCCTTAATCTGTGTGATGCCCAATGGATCGTCACCAAAAGCCGTCTGAATAATCCGGATGGTTTCCACCTGGCTGTCGCCCAGTTTGTGGCAAAATTTGATGCAGTCGCGCTGCTCCAGTCGTTCCGCCATTTCCTTGCAAAGAAAAAACGACGAGAGACTCCACCCATCCTCACACAAAGGCTGCTTACAAGCATATATGTATGTATATGTATATATATATATATATATATATATATATATACAGAAATAACTTAATACATGCAACATAAATATATAACCACTAATTCAAAATAATGAATTACAAATAAAAATGAGTTTTGAATCTAGAGTTAATTAAAAGATTCAACAGAATTTGTCTGTCTTATGTCAACAAGCAGGCCAGTTCACAAAGTGTTTAATAAGCAAAAACTCCTCAGCCTGCTGACTTCTTTTTCAACTTCAGGACCCAGATTCAACCTGCACCCTGAGGCAACATGGCATGAGACAGCACAGAAGGTTCAACACGTTCTGCAGATTGAGAGGCTTTTAACTGTCCAGTACTTTATTTGTCAAAAAACAGATCTTGAAATCCGATTTGCGGGATAATGCAATTACCTCATTCTAGATAAAACTCTTGTAGCCATATTATGAATCATTTGAAGTGCTTTTATGCTACTTAGTTGTAATCCAGAAACAAAATGTTAAAGTACAGACTAGCTTGTTGTATGTTATAGATCTGCTGGTTAAACTTACTTTTGGGTGTTTTGCAGATGTAAGATCTATATCTGATGCAGCTGTTTGTGCTCCACTGACCACTGTCAGAATGAACATTCACACACGATTCTGATTTTGGCATTCCTGAATTCCAGTTGGTGTAGTCCACAACGCTGTTATCAATCCACATCCACTCACCTGAAATGAGAAAATGTGTTACATTACTGTCCAAAATAGCAGGCACAAGCAATTAACACAAACTTATTTATTCTATTTGCAAGCTACTGGGGATCACATTAACTTTAGTAATCTATGGTCACCTTCATGGCTCTTGTATAAACCAATCCAGAAAGACTTGGCACCATCCTGCAAAAGGTCCAGGGTCTGTTGTATAAATTGACTTTCCTGAGGATCCTGAACACTGGCCAGATTTGCACCTGTCAAGCACATGCACAAGAGTGTACATATATACACAAGGTACACTTGCCAAAACTGATCATGACCTCAGATGCAGACCTGCTCCCAAACACGCACCCTGTGTGACAATGTTAGTGTGGGGAGGGGGGTGGGGCATGTGAATCTGTGCCAATATCTCAGTCAGATAGTCAGATATGGCATGACTCCCTGGTACGGCAACCTCTCTGTACAACTTAAAACAAAACTTAACAGACAAATTGATAATGCAATGAAGATAATTGGAAAGAAACAATATCAGTCCCTCAGCTCACTCTATGAAGAGTCTGACTTGAAAGCAGCTCAGAGGATATTGATGGATTCAGCTCATGTCCTTCACACAGAGTACACTCTCCTTCCCTCTGGGAGAAGGTATAGAGTCCCTCAGAGCAGACTGAATAGACTCAAAAATTCATTCGTCCCCATGTCCATCAAATTGCTAAACAATAATGTCTAAAACTGGAACTGTGCAATACTTATGGTGTTTCTCCTGACTTCCTGTCATGTTAATTTGTTATGGATGATATGTTGTGTTTTTACTTGTATCTGTTTGTTTTCCTTTTGTAAAGGCACTTAGCATGAGTCCAAGACAAATTTCCCTGAGGGGACAATAAAGTGTATCATATCGTATCGTATCGTATCGGGATCAGTGATATATGTAACATGCACACACTGCCACACCCATCACACTACAAAACCACCTTGTGTCCTGGACAGTGGTGGGCACAACTAACCAAAAAGTTAGCTTTGATAACCATTAATCCGCTAACTGAAAAGTTAACTTTTATAACGCTAAACTGATAAACCGTTAAAAAACTAGCGGAAGTTACCTCTAATGCTAACTTTTAGTACTGACTCGGTCGTGGCCACATCTGTCGGCTACTGATAAGCTGAGGGCCAAGAAAGTGCAGGGTTTCCTCTCAACCAGTCACCTCAGCAGGTGGGTTTACTGATGAGCTTCTCCCCTGAGCAAAAACACTTGATCATCAATGAAATCACCTGCTTAGGTGATTGGTGGAAAGAGAAACCTGCAGTGTCTTGGCTCTTCATGGCACATGATTGCCCACCCCTGCTGCATAAGCTCTTCACAGGTGTCTCTTATTCTCAAAGACAGAGCACTCCAATGTCACTTCTGGGAGAGGATCTGATCAATTTAGGAAAATTACAAGGTCCATCCTGTTATGCAGATCTGCTCCAAAGTTTATTTGGTTCTTCTTCTTGGCTCGTTCTCCACACCACCCAACCCAACCTGACAGCCTGACAAACACAGGCCTGAAAATATTACCTCCTTGATAGTGCACTCTAACTTGGCAAAATATTTCATAACTTACCCATTTTCAGACATTCAACTGAGGCATGAGCCCAGTTGTCCACCACAGAGTTAAGGAAGGAATAACAATGTCCTCTGAAGGGTATCCAGCTTCTTTTCTGCTTTGGTTCTGGGCAGTTTCCAGGAAGCTGTGGGACCTCAGTAGGAGGTATGTCTGTCAGAAAGACAGGTGATGACTTCCTTCACATGAAGTTATTCATAAATCATGCACTGCTTTCATAGAAGTAAAAGACATAGTGTCTGACCTGGTGACCTCTTGCAAAGGGAGTAATACTTGTTGGTACATGGTGTGGTCTTCCATGTTTTGTCCACATCCATATACACACAACCATAGTTGTTTTTTGGTTCATCTGTGCCCCATTTGGTGTAAGACAGGAGCCAGTTATCAACCCACTTAAACCGCCCACCAGTCTGGAAAAAAGGAAAAAAAAATCCCACACAACAACGGGAGGCACTTGAATTGCTTAATGTCTGCAATAAATGTATGGAATGCTAGAATTTTCATAATATTTGCAACACAGCACCCAAATTAGCAAATTAAATAATGAACTCTTTACCACATTGCTGTTGAGGCCAATCCATACAGGCTCATTGTACTTGTACACCTGCAAGGTGACAAAGGCTTGAGCAATGGGGTTCAGGATACTGGCCAGATCTGCATCGTATGCTTGGCACTGCCTTCTTGCCTCGTCCCATCTCATATTCTGAGCAACCACTTTGTAGGAGTCATTGCCAAGCTTGTAGAAAGCTCTTGGTTGCACACTAGTGGGTAGGACTGCAATCTGAGAGTCTTTGTCCAAAAGTAAATAAGTAAATACATCACCAGCTTGTTTTGTTATGTATTTTTAATATTAGTGAAATTTACATATTGTGACTTGATACTTATTAGTGTCTAGAGTACATTCCATCTGAAACCGTCATTAAAATGTACATTTCCTCACAAAAAGTTTACCCACCACTGTTCCTTTTGCAAATGAAACTGCGATTAACATCACAATCTTCAACCTTCCAGACTCCTTTTAGTTTAGAGGAGCTGCCCACCATAATCACACAGTCAAATGTCTAAACAGGTAGAAAAAAACACCACATTAATACTCCTTCATATTGTCATTTTTGAAAAAATATTTCAACATCATACTATAATCTCAGAAACATTTTTTGTTTGTGTGTTTGTCCCACTACGTCTCCAAAATGGTTGGATCAATTTCCACTAAACTTGCTGTGTGAATGTAGGATGACCCCAGAATTACCCTTAAGGGGTTTGTTTTAGCAAAGGTCAACATAATTTGGTCAAAAGTAAAAATTTGAGTTTACCTTTCTGTTTGTTTTTGTGTAGGCTCTAAGTTGTCCAGGTGGTTTCCATAGTAGAGAAGCTTGAATCTTCGACTGGACTTGGTTGCTTGACGCGAGGACGTTTCGCTTCAAATCACAGAAGCTTCCTCAGCTAAAATTCTTGCTCTGGTGGTCTGACTTCTGTCTTGACTCTTGTAGAGAAGAATAATCAAGAAGTCACAAAAGCTGGAGTTTAAACCTAACCAGACCCCCCTACCGAGAGGCAGATTGCTATAGGGTAGTGACTAAACAATAGCTCTAATTAGCACCTATTGTTCTCTAGTTAGCACCCTCCTAATGACAGGGCAGCTGTCCCTCCTAATGATGGGATGGACCCTCTCGTGATGGCTCCCTTGCCGACTCTGCTGATGACGTGAATGACTCATTACCATGAACAAAAGACTGAAACTGCTTTGACCTGAGTACCCCATTGTAAACAGGGGATAAAGCGTGTCTCAGACTCCCTCCCCGGTTAAGGCTGGGTTTCAAACGTTTCACAAAGAATGCCTCCTTGACCCCTCTCTCAAACCATTTCTTCTCTGTGGCTAATATTTTAAAATATGGGGTACTCAGGTCAAAGCAGTTTCAGTCTTTTGTTCATGGTAATGAGTCATTCACGTCATCAGCAGAGTCATCAAGGGAGCCATCATGAGAGGGTCCATTCCATCATTAGGAGGGACAGCTGCCCTGTCATTAGGAGGGTGCTAACTAGAGCACAATACGTGCTAATTAGAGCTATTGTTTAGTCACTAGCCTATAGCAGTCTGCCTCTCGGTAGGAGGGGTCTGGTTAGGTTTAAAACTCCAGCTTTTGTGACTTCTTGATTATTCTTCTCTACAAGAGTCAAGACAGAAGTCAGACCACCAGAGCAAGAATTTTAGCTGAGGAAGCTTCTGCGATTTGAAGCGAAACGTCCTCGCGTCAAGCAACCCAGTCCAGTCGAGGATTCAAGCTTCTCTACTACCTTTCTGTTTGTTCCCTGACTCATCATAGGTCCTTTGGCTAATTTCTATCAAACTTGATATGTGAATGAGTCATCTCCAGAATTGCACTTAAAGGGTTTGTTTTGGCAAAGGTGAAGGTTATTGGGTTAAACCTCAAAAATTGTGATTTTTCACGCCAATGTTGAGTAAGGCAAGGTCAGATTGGCCAAAAATCATTCCTTGGGGTTAGGGTCATTTGTGGTCAAAGGTCCAAAATCATGATTTTCACTCTGATTTACATGAAACCTGGCACACATATGTAGCTGGGTTCTGGAACTACCCAAGCAAGATCAAATTTACCAAAGATGAGTCTGTTGGGTAAAGTCATGCCATTCTGTCTGTTTGGTGGCCTTCTCCTCCCAGGTCCTTTTGCAGACTTCTAATAATCTATTATTACTATTATCAAGTCAATGAAAATAAGCACATCAAGTTTTATTCTTGATTTATTCTGTTTTACTAGTGTAAACCCACAAAGGAACTGGTTAACTGACAGGACAAGTCTGGCAGGTTTGACTTATGCCAGATAGTTACCTCATCCATGAATGAATAACGTCCATCAGGCACTGATGTTGGGTGCCCTTTGGCCCAGTTGGTGTAAGAAATCCCTTTCCCGTCTGTCCATACAAAGTGCATCTCCCAGTTAACATCGTTCATGCCGATCCACACATCTTCATTGAACTGCAGCATCTGTGTTGTTAGGAAGGCTAGAAATGGAACAACAACAAATCTGTCAATATTAAGTTTCATGTTATCAAGAAATCATTTTAAAACAGTCTTCACTATTTAATATTGTTCACATCACTCACCTTGCTCTCTTTCACTAACAATAGAGACCAAATTTGCACCCTGGTCTTTGCAGTGTTGCCTGGCCAGCTGCCAATTCTTGTTGTCTTTCCCCACAATAAATTTGTAACACTATATGAAAACAAAAGGTTTGCAATCATTTATATGGGAGATGCCAGAAAAGGTGCCCATTTCAAAAATATTTACAGTCAGAATATCTGATAATCATATCTCATCCTGACATAGTGCATGATCAGATACGTTTTTTAGTAACTTTAATCAATTTTCAAGACAACTGAAGATGTTGGTACAGTGGTGCTTACTGATTCTTTATACATTACAATATACATGCCATGTGTCTCAGGGGGGGGGGGGGGGGGGTGGATTCTGGGTGATCTGGGCACTCATGATGTAATATTCAGATGATACTGGATGCGTAGACTGTGTACATACTAGACAAAGTCTGTGTCTGCGTGGTGTCACCCATAAATGTTCTCCAGAGACCTGGAATAGCTGATATGAAGCTTGTGTCTGTGTCAATAAGAAATATACTCAAAACCTGGATTAATCTTTTTAGTCACATAGCACTATTATTATTCTGAACACTACATATATTTTTTTTTTTTTTAAACAACTAATAAATTGCATGTGCATATGTATCCACAGCCTTTGTCATGAAGCTCAAAACTGAGCTCAGGTGCATCCTGTCTAAGGTCCCACAGTTGACAGTACATGTCAGAGCACAAACCAAGCATGAAGTCAAAGGAATTGTCTGTAGACCTCTGAGACAGGACTGTCTCAAGGCACAAATCTGGAGAAGGATACAGAAACATTTCTGCTGCTTTGAACGTCACAGGGAGCACAGTGGTCTCTATTATTCTGAAACAGAAGACGTTTGGATCCACCAGGACTCTTCCTAGAGTCGGGGTAGAAGGGTCTTAGTCAGGGAGGTGACCAAGAACCCAATGGTCAGAGCTCAAGAATTCTTGTGAGGTGAGAGGAAAACCTTCCAGAAGGGCAACCATCTCTGCAGCAATCCACCAATCAGGCCTGTATGGTTGAGTGGCCAGACGGAAGACACTCCTTAAAAGGCACCTGAAGGACCATCAGACCATGACAAACAAAATTCTTTGGTCTGATAAGACAAAGATTGAATTCTTTGGTGTGAAGGCCAGGCATCATGTTTGGAAGAAAGCAGGCTCCATCCTTCAGTGAAGCATGGTAGTGGCAGCATCATGCTGTGGGAATGTTTTTCAGCGGCAGGAACTGGGAGACTAGTCAGGATTGAAGGTTTCGTCCTGGAAGAAAACCTACTCCAGAGGTCTCTTGACTTCAGAGTTTGACTTTAAGGAAGATCATTTTGGACATTTTTAGTTTTTGCATTTTTTGCATTTAAAATGTCATAAACAAATTAAAATGTTTGAAATATCAAGTGTTCTAATACTTTTGGAGGGCAGTGTAACTCCTGTTTGCTTGTTTGTTTGTTTTTACAGTGCTGCTCACCTTTACAAAGCTTTCTCATGTATTTGTGTAATGTGGAATGTGAACATTCCTAACAATTTTTACTACCCACCCAACAGATAGAAGGTGTCTTTCCTTGTACAGCCACAATGACAGCAAGTTGTCATTATGGACTTGGGATGAGAGTAATGTTAGAGGAAGTGTATTAAACACGGTTCCACAATTTTACCTTTCCACGGAAATAGAGCCATTCAGGGCACATCCTCCTTGGGGGGCAGTTGTGGGGGCCATTGGTGTTTATAAAAGTACTACTTCTTTTGCAAATGGAAGGAAGCTCCACACCACAGTTGATATCTTCCAGTACCCTATGTGCAGAGTTTCCATGCATCCCAAAAGCAATGTTAATCAAAATCATGGAAGTGGTTTATAACAACTAATAAGGCATCCTTTTTTTTTAACGTACCCATGCTCTTGTATATAGTCACACAGTTTTCATCATTGTTAGCAAAGTTGGGCTCATTTTGTTCCCATGCAGTGTAAGTTACAGGGGTATCATCAATCCAACTGAAGAAAAGAATTAGAAACAATTAATCAACTTCAGATCTATCAAAATATAAAGACAACACTGATGAGTAGAGGCATGAATTCAGTCAGTAGAAATATGCTACAAAAAGAAAAAACATGGACAAGAAATTAAAATAATTTGGGGTTACTTTTGTTGAATATGAAGGGTCTTATTTTGATGGTGGGAACTATAAACAGCACAAATCCATTAGGGACATGTCTAAATGCACTTTTCTTTTTATGAGGTGGGAAATCCATGGCCATTTTGTAGCACCTATTCCGTTTACTGTGGAGTGAGCCGTACACACAGTGCTCTGGTAAAGGGGAGGCAGATGCAACTGAAAGGATTTCTGGTGCATGAAAGGACTGGCATCATCCAATAAGATTGCTCATCAGCCACCAAAGCACACTGAGGTGAAGCAGGCCATCTGCAAGGTTTTTGCCATCAGGTTTTACACTCATGGATGTCTTCAATTCAGATTCATCGTGTATGTTACACATATCATGTCGCCCTTCTCAGAGAGAGAGAAAGAGAGTGCGGGGGAGTGTTGCCTCATAAAAAGAGTTTTTCCTCCCTCCTCCAGGTTTTTTTTTCTCTGTACAGTGGTCATAATATGCCATGACTATCCATCTTCAAATACATCTTGCAGTACAAGATGCATTTGCACTGCATATCTCAGTTCAACCACCAACTTTAGCTGCTCTGCACCACCCTTGAGGGGCCTGATGTGTTACAAGGATGCAGGCACACAGTGCAACCCTCACTAAGCCCACAAGGGCATAGCTACTGGGAATCAAACCTAGATAAGCTCAAAAGATACTCCCATGACACTGCCCAAGCCCAAAATTGGCCTGTTGGTCTTACATGCCCCCAGTGGTCATAATATACCATACATCCTTGCAGGTGACTGGTGATGATATGTGCAGGCAGAGTGTATGTGTGTTGTAAAGGTGCTTATGTAATGTGCACCTAACTGTTGTGCCTTTGGCCGAGTGCTAGGCAGCACCGGAGTCTAGCTCAAGTTTTTGGTGCTCCAACATGTAAATGATTTCTGGTGGCGGAGGATAAGAAAGTGCTTGCTCTGCACCCAACCACACCTCATTTTAAACCGACATGCCCACATAAGCACATGGTAACTAGTGTTAGTCCAAGAACCCAGGTGTTGGACCTAAACATGACAACTGCATCAGCTTAGTAATTACTAACAATGCTGGCCCATAAAATTCAAGGTGTCTTTAAGGTGTTTGTATTTTCAAGCAATAATAATTTTACCAAAAAAAAAAAAAAAAAATCAGTTCATTTTCAACGTGGCGGTTAATTCTTAAAAGATACTGCAAAAGACAATAATGGCACACTATAACAGAAGACAACACAGAAGAAGAGATATACTATAAAGAAAAAAACAAGAAACAAAGCAAAGAAGAAAGAAAGAGAAGACGACAAATAGCATCAGATATCAGACTTGTGCCTACACAGTGACATTGCAGTTACCTAAATGATTTATCCAAATTCACTGTCATGCCAATGTAGTACTGTCCTTCAGATGCTTTAGCTATCTGTTGAAACACAGTAAGAGACAAAGTTACACTGAGTCACAGTAGCATGTTTACTGCTTTGCCAAACCAGCAGATGAGGACACAGAAACCTCAAATACTGTGCAAATATCTTAAGCATAAAAGAAATAGTTTCTAAACATCATTTTTTTTTTTTTTTTTTTTTTTTTGGAGTGATATACAAAAATGATTATCCCTTTATCTGAAAAACTTATTATTTTGGACGAACTCTCATGTTTACATATCTCATGTTTATTTACCAATCATTGGTTAGTCAGTTTACCCGAATTTGATAAAGTTGCTGCTTTAATATACAACTTTTATGAATCAAATAAGTTGTCTTTTTTCTTTTTTTATAACATTTAGAAATTTCACATTTTTTCTTTTGCGGACTAACACTTATTTAAAACACAGCTGGCAACTACATTTACAGACCAACATTTGGGACTCATATTTATTGTTTTAAAATTCCTGTTTTAATTCATACCAGTTTCCAAAGGAATTTCCTCTCACTCTCCCCTGTGATTACAGCAAGTTCACCGAAGTTCTTTTTGCAGAATGCTCTCGCAGTTTCCATGGGGACTTTGTCATTGTTGATGAAATACTGCGTGTCATTGTATATAATCCAGCCGTCTTCTGTAGTGTTATACACTATGAAGAGAAAATGCCTGATTTGTTCCTCAGCTACAGTCAGTTTGATTCATGAAAAAAGGGCTAAGATTCCAGGTTTGTAAAATAAAGGAACAACGTGACAGCTGCAATAATTTACCTGGTGCAACTAAGACAGGATCCGGTTTGGGAGTCACACCTGAAAGCATACAGTACCATGAGGGAGCGTGCATAGAACAAATTTCATTTTCCATACTGCGACTACATTATTATGACTATGTTGCCTTACAAACACAAACTCATCATGAGGATAGTTGATGTTACCTTTCCGTATCTGGCAAATCCAATCATTGTAATGTTCACAGTGCCGGTCGTTCCAGTGGCGTCCATAATAATAAAACATTTCTGCACAGTGTTCATTGTTATTGTGGTTGTTTGGTTCTCCATAGCCCCAATTTTCATACTCAAACTAGGTCATAGATTTTTGAAAAAGAAGCAAAATTAGATGTGATTGAAAATGACAGTGATAATTTAAGCAGCGGTGGGCATCGTTCTGCAAATCAACTAATAGCTAATTAGCAAAGCTAACTTGCTCATTTGTGGATTACCTTTTTAGCCAACCTTAAAAACCATTGGGGGACCAGTTATCTTCCACTAAATTTAATTGCGCTCACTTGAAATTAGCTGGGGCTTCTTCAAAATACAATTTAACAGACAAAAGCATTTATAAAGCCTAAAATCATGTTTGTTCCTGTTGGATCGTATACATTGAGCCAATAAGCCATCTCGCGGTTATAAGTGTGCATTCCTGGGAAAGCCTATGGCACTTCTGGGTCAACAGTCACAGGTACCAAACAACATAGTTTGCTGCAGGCTTAAACAATACAGCTGGAATTTGCATGACTGCTTTCTTATTCACTACTGTCACAATTGCCAATGTTATTGCTCAATCTCATGTGGCTGAACGCCACTTGTCCCTCTGAGAAGTTGATGCTGATCGTATGGGGCCAAGTAACTAGTTAAATTAACCAGACTAGTAGAATTAACCAGACAAATCACTCCAACAACTAAAAACGGTCATACACCACCACCCACAGAATCAAGAAAGTGCTATCAATCTGTATCACTCACCTAAATATTTTAGCAGTTTATCTCTGTAGCATTTCACAGTTAGCTTTTCAGCTTTTCAGTTAGTGGATTAAAGGTTACTGAAGCTAACTTTTAGGTTAACCGTGCCCACCACTGAATTAGTGTTAACAATCATGTAAAACATACAGGAGAACCATCAGTCCAGACAAAGCCTTCATTTGTACTGAGGTAGCTCAGGCCAATCCAGGCTGTGACAGATGTTTGGTACCTGTTGAACAATAACAAACACGGGTATTGATTACTTGAATGGTTGATTAACAGAAGAGAATGTGATATATTGATTAACATACTGAGCATTTCTGAGGTCCTCCTGACTGTGTATGCTCATTAGATCTCCACCGATGTCCTTGCAGAAATCATGTGCTTCGTGCCAAGTTTTCTTTAGGTCCTTCCCCTTTTTATAAAGCTTTTTATTTGTTGAAGAAATTAGTTGTGATTTATTATGAATAATTGTGATTTATTATGAATAATTAAACTGAATTACTATGTAATTTTGCATTGCTGGAGTGTTCATTTAAAAGATAAGTTTATTCAACAACAGATCTGAAAAGAATGAGGTTGGAGTCAGCCCTGAGACTGCTCTCTTACTTTGTAGCAGACATTTCTCTTGCCAGCAGGAGTCCATCCTAATGCACAACTCAGAGCTGCAGTGGTGGGAGGAATTGTGGTCATTTGTGCACCATCTGCAATTTTCTTGCAGATATATTTCTCTTTGTTGCTGCAGCTAACAACATCCCACAACCCAGCAAACATTCCAGTTGTCATCGCAACACATCCTTGATGTCTGTCTTTAATCAAACCCAGAAAAGAAATCATAGAAATAATGTCAACAGATTGCACTCAAACACATGAATGCACTTTTTAAAGCATTACCCGTATGGGTATCATTTCAATACCAAACTGTATAGGTGGTGCAAAAAGCATTTGAACCCTTGTTGGTTCTGTTATTTCTGATTTCAAAGGCACATTTTTCACTGTCGATGATTGTGATTAAATTTCACTGTTTGGGGTCAAATATTTGAGCTGGTAACTCATTTAACAGCATTAATTCTGTTAGACTTGATTTAAAAGGTGAAATAGCATAAAACAACTAATTATATAGGCAGCTACTTATTTCTTCTGCTTCAAACAGGACAGCGTTCTTCATTGTATGGCCTTAGTGGAGAGCTGCGTTAACAAACGCGAATAAAGCTAAGCCAAGCAGCTACTTGTGTAATCAGTCATTTTAAAAGTTACATATTAACTGAGGCAAACACTCCTATGTGTACCTCCGTAGGGATCTTCTCCATGCTACCAGCCACTTGTAATGATATTTTATTCCAATCAGCAGTGAGTATAAGTCCTGTGATGTTTTAGCTTTCCCCACAGACTTTCATTGTATAGCTGTGTTAATGTTCTAACTCAACCATGTTGCCAACTCCTCAGTGAAGCCCCTTAACACCAGGCTTGCATACAGTTGCGTTGTGATGTGTATGGAGTACGCTGAAAAATTGCACAGTTTTGGCATAGTCTCTGTGTAGGCTGTTATGTGATTGCGTGTAGTTGCATTCCTAATCTTGCTTTCAGTTGCTTACTGCCACATATGTCGCTCTTGCTGTCCACTCTGCCTACTTTTTTTTTGGACAGTGTGGAAATGCACTCCATTCTCAAAACGTTATGTTAGATAATATCTGCTGTAAGTCCTTATTTTAGAAATGTGAGACTAAACCACACCCATTGTAAACACCCACATTGTATAAAAAGTGTTGTATGACCCATTTTGTGGGCCTTTCACAAGATGGACACTGTCTGTGAGGGTCCCGGTACAGTTTTCATTGTGACCTTTAATAAATACAAAATGAGGACAACAATGGTTTGGTTCTTGGAAAGGGGCAGTAAATTACATAGAGAGCCGGGAGAAATTACAAGTACATGAATGGCACTCATGTTGTACACACACACACACACACACACACACACACACACACACACACACACACACACACACACACACACACACACACACACACACACACACACACCACACACACACACACACACACAGAGAGAGAGAGAGAGAGAGAGACCTAGTGCACAGGGGAAAAGTTTGGGTCCAGACACTATAGACGACACGAAGATGGATTTGATACATTGGAAAAAGTCAGAAGACATAATTTCCAGGAGTTAATGGACTTTATTAACATGCCACAATCATGAGAGAACTGGAGGATGTGAAGCCAAAGCAAAAGCGGAGCTGCTTCTGGTGGTCGTGCGTGTGATCTGCCTTGAGAAGTGGACGGTGGACGTGTCTTCCTGCTGGGGATTGGTCCATGAGCAGGAGTTAATGGACTTTATTAAAGTGCTACAATCATGAGAGAACTGGAGGAGGTGAAAGCAAAGCAAAGCAAAGTGGAGCTGCTTCTGGTGGTCGCAAGGGAGATCCGCCGTGAGAAGTGGAGGTGGACTGTCCTCCTGCTGGTGATTGGTTCATGAGCAGGAGTTAATGGACTTTATTAACGTGCCACACTCATGAGAGTACTGGAGGAGGTGATAGCAAAGGAAACCAAAGCGGACCTGCTTCTGGCGGTCGCGCGCGACCTGCCATGAGAAGTGCATGGTGGACATGTCCTCCTGCTGTCAAGTGGTCTGTGAGAAGTGGATGGTGGACATGTCCTCTGAACGTGGAAACTTGGCTTCCGTGGTTTTGAAGCTTCACTGCCAGCAAAGTCCAGCAGGATGAATAAAATCTATCAATCCAGGTATGTACTGATAAAAGGATTTTTTGTCCTGGCGTGTAGAATTGTGGAGGCTTGGTGTACAGTAGTGCAGTTTTGTGTAGATTTACACACACTTGCGGAGTGCTGTGTAGACTTGCTTAAAAACTCCATACTTTCTGTGTCCAGTGCTCTATGCCGAAAAAAATTAAACAGGTTTATTTTTTTTGCGTCCACCTCGTGTAGCCCTCAGCATATTGCTGCGTAGGGAGTAAAAACTCAGCGTAGAGCTGCTTAACTCAGTGTCGTCAGTACGCCGCAATATGCAACTCTCCACTGGCCCCGGTGTGAAAGGGCTTAAGGAAAGTCATTACTGGCTGTTCTAAAAGCCGCTAGAAATCGCTAAATGATGTCCATACATACATAAAAAATACATGGATGACACAAGAAAGTGAAAACACTTATTTCCGTAGTGGTCCATATTATTATTACGATTATTATATTGATCAGCTTGTTGTTATGTTTACTCTCCATGCTGGTAATTTTATTACTTAATGTATTTGATATTAATTTGGTATTAATGGTATGATATTAATGACACAAACTCAGCTGTCAACAATTCCTGTGATTGCTTGATTTATAAAAAGCGGTTTGATTTGGCAGAATAACCAAAACAATGATCAAAATGGATAAAAAAAAAAAGAACTAAAAAGCCCAACTGGACAGATGAGCAGTGCCTGCTGTTAGCACAGCTCACGGAGGAGAATAAAAGAGTTTTAAGAAGGAAATTGGGTCCTGGGATCACGGCACAAGGGAAGTTTAATTTAATTTAACCAGGTTAGTCCCATTGAGATCAGGACCTCTTTTGCAAGGGAGACCTGGACAATTATAAAGTTTCCAATTCACCTAACCTGCATGTCTTTGGATGTGGGAGGAAACCGGAGAGAACCCACGCAAACATGGGGAGAACATGCAAACTCCACATAGAAAGTCCACAGGTGGGAATTGATCCCATGACGCTCACCACTAAGCCACCATATTGCCCAAGACCAAGAGGTAGACTTCGGTGTGCACTGTCCAACAAATCAATGCGTCGGTCCCTCTCCTAGTGCACACAAGTGCTGGTACGTGCTGCAATCCAAAGCGAGAGCAGAGATTGCAGGCGACATTCTTCTCAAACAGGTGAGTGTTGTAGGCTAACATTTAGGCTACAGCTGCTGACATAGGTTACTTTGATATTAATAACTGTATGAATGATATAGAATTTACATTCATTTACATTTTTTTCTGTAGCCAGGTATCTCAATGTTGTGATGACCTTCATCTTAGGTGTTATTGCGTTACTACGCTGGGTAGGAAAAGTACGCTTATTCCTGATGAGGTCGAAGATGCTTTGTGAATAACTTTTATCTTACCAAGGGACAATTCAGTGTCTTAGAATTCGAGGAATTCTAAGACACTTAGTTTTACCCTTAATGTATCCAAAAACAAAACACTAATTTATAAGGGGGTGTCTTGATGCATAAAAATATGGCATAACTACTGCAAATATATATGTAGTTTTGCAGATATAGCTACTGATTCATTGTGCCCTGGTTTCCCCTCGTCAGTAAGCCTCACTCTTCCAGCAGCCAAAGGATACTCAGGCCAGAACCTGGGTTTTCGCCAGCTGACCAGACAGGAGAGAGAGAGAGCAGCCGCTACACAGCTGATTAACAGCTAATGCACTTCAGCGTGACAGCTCAACTGATCCATAGGCTAACTTCATGCAAACTGTGATGCTTGTATTTTTTTATTGTAGTTATCAAAAATATAAATAATTGTACTGTGATGTTAAAGGAAAACAGCTCTTCAAAAGTCAAAGAACAAAACACCATAGAGAAGTGTGTTGTACCTGGCATGCCCACATTGAAATGACTGAATGTGGCTTTTCTTCTGCTGGTCCATTTGAAAGTGTTTATGTCGTCCATGTTGGAAAATCCTATCCAGAAATATTTCTCTGGTCTCAACCCCACCAAGCTGACCAAAAAGGCATTTTCAAATCTGAATAAAAGCATAAGAAAAGTGAACTGAAAATACAGTATACACCTCAGTGAGCACATTTCTGAGTGGTTAAATTGGAATGCATTTTTACCATTTCAGACACTGAAACCTAAAGCTTGGCTTTTGAAGGATACATCATTTTCTGTCAAAGTGAATTTCGAATATTATCAAATATTTATTATCCAATCATCCATTTTTTTTCTTATCCAACCATCCGTTTTTTCTGATTGTTCCGTCAGGTGGGGTACACCCTGGACAGGACAAACGAACACATTCACACCCGCACGTAAAATTTAAAGTTCCTAATCCACTTAACCTGCATGTCTCTGGATGTGGGAGGAAGCCACACAAACACTGGGAGAACATAAAAACTCCACACAGAAAGTTTTTATGCTTCAGTAACATTCAACTACCAGTTTGTTTCAGACCATTTTAATGACTGACACATAGGGAAAAAATATCAATATTTAAAAAAAAAACATCCTGAATATGAATACATACCTATCAGCCACATCTACCAGATTAGAGCCGGCATCTAAACATATCTGCTTTGCCTCATCAAATGTTTTCGTCTCAGCTCCAGTGTTATAACAGTATGAACCAAACCGGAATGAGCCCTTAAGAAATAAATACGGATTAAAGGACACATAATCTCATCTGTAAAATTCCACACAGATTTGAAAGGAACATCATCACTCACAGTCTTGCACCCTGGATTAGCCTCCTCCTGGGCTCCTTCAGGTGCTGTTGTAGACGCTTCCTTCTTACAAATGTATCCATACATCTTCTCGCACATACTATCTGCCCACTGTCCAAACTGTGTAATTGACCAATGGCAACAGTGCCATCGGGTTAATTATATTGTAGCAGCAGTCAGACATAATTAACAGACCGTTGTAACTGAGTGATTTTTCACCTTTCCTCTGATGAGGACACAGTCCTCTTGTAGGTTGGTGGCATGAGAAGGCTCACCTCTCTGCCACTGGGTGAAGGTGACGTGGGATCGGTCCGACCATTCAAACAGCATGTGGTTCCTCTGATCGTTCAGTCCAATCCAAAGCACATCAGTCTGCACTGAAGGTTTTGAATGAAACATACTTTTATGGTTATGAACTATTTTTCTGAGATTTGTTGTAATGTATTTTTGAGTTGAGTGCACCTTCAGTTGCCATTTTATTGGGTGTTTAAATGTTGCCATTTGAATTTAAATCAGTAATTGTCAAATGAACACAAACACATTTAAGTAAATTCAAAGTCATGACATTTAGCACAGAATATCGATGTGCAAACCACTGGTGGGCACAGTCACTGAATCAGCATACATCTGTTTAGCAAAGCTAACTATAAGGGGCAATTGAGAAGTTTTGAGCCTGACCCAGAAACCAACATCTCAGACCTGCTATCAATACTGCACCAAGTGCGTCAAAATGTCACACATTCTTGAGAATGTGTGTCTAACCTATTTTTGAAACTGAACAAACTCTGGCACATAGCTAATTCTATTCATGCACAGGCCATTGAATTTTTTTTTTTTTTTATCTCCTATTTCAGAGAGATACTTATTCTTCCATCCATGGTATTTGAGCTACTGGTGAATAATTATGCTGTATTCTGCCAGCATAGTGCACAGCTGTCTGTTTACACTCTGTTTTCCTAGTAGCAGTATATTTTACATTGATGTACTGTACATTGATGTATCTAATGCTGTCTATATTATATTTACTATCATCATTTCTCTAATGTTTGTCCAACCAAAGCAGTGCCATGAACCCACATCTAGTAACTTAAATAAACCAAAGTGGCAGATTTAATTTAATTTTGGCTTATTGCCATTAACAGAGGCAAAATCCTCTTTTACATACTGCTGTCTGTCACGTTACAGCCTGCTATCAATTGTGCATTTGCTCTGAGTAAATCAGACGCAAAACGGTCTCTACCCAACGTGCAAAAGGTTGGATTGTCCATAGAATCTGGCACTCGTTATCTGGGATCTTGGTAAATCAGGCCCTTAATCCTTTCCACTGATGCAACAAATTCCCTTTCTTGTCCACTGAAAAGGGATTACATTTTCTCCCAAAACTTTTCGGCCCCAAAATTATCCTGTAGCTTCTTTCACAAATATGAAATGTATATTTACAGTATGCAGCTGTTAGGCAACAATCCATTATTTACCATTATCAAAGAGGTCAACACTGCCAATTGTGCAGGCATGGTTGACCTTTAACCTGCACTGTCCATCAATTTGCCTGTCCTAATTACATGTATTGAAATATTTTGGTTTTAAGAAATGTACATTGTCTACCAGGCTGTTTACTAATCATGTTCTTACACAACTCATTGCTGTGTGAAAACTATTTTATTGGGTTGCTTCTGCATCATTGTTGATGCTATGGAGGTGGGTTCTGGTCCGCCGGCAGGGATGCAAGCTGGTTTGTTTTTGGTCACATGCTTCTTGTTAGTCATGTTGCTAGGTGACTGGGCATCGAAAACTCAAAGGAGTCCAATCAGACAAATGAAATGTATTCATTACTGGGAGCCTCAGCTAAACGTTATCAGTTAGAGGATTAGTGATTATCAAAGCTGACTTGTAGGTTTGTTGTGCCCACCACTAGTCAAAATTATAAACTCATTTGTGCACACTAACAGTATCCAGATTGTGATATAATGAAGCTCTGCTCCTCTATATTGTGTATGCTGGCCAAGTCTCCTCCTTCTTTGTGGCAGGCAGTCAAGGCATCCTTCCACATCTTCTTACTCCGGTCCAGGTAGTAACAATGACCCGAATATGGAAGCCAGTGCCTGGGGCAGAAGCTAGGCTGGTTGCTGCCTACAGAAGAAGAAGAAGAAGAAGAAGAAGAAGAAGAAGGGCCTTTACTGTCATTGTACATACATAGAACGTAATTTGTCCTCTGTATTTAACCCATCATAATTACAGTTAGACACAATCCAACCACTAGAAGCAGTGGGCAGCCACAGTCCGGCGCCTGGGGACAAACTCCAGATGGAGAGATGCTGTCTTGGTCAGGTGCACAGAAAGGAACAAACTCTAAATAAGCATGTTTTTGATTGTGGGAGGAAACTGGCGTGCACAGAGGACACCCACACAGACACGGGGAGAACATGCAAGAAAAGACCAGGTGGGAAGCAATCCTACAACCTTCTTGTTGTGAGGCATCAGTGCTAACCAATACGCCACTGTGTCACTGTTTGCTTTTTCATAAGACAGACACCAAAAGATCTCAAATTGAGGCCATGGCTTTTGCAGATTTATGAACAAACCAGCCTGTTCTTGTTCTTCTTGGTTCCTTTGACTCTGATTACATCAGCAATTAGGGCCCAAGACCAGTGATCATAATAAAAAGCTACAGTCAAAGATGAGCGATCAGGATCAAAGGTCAGTATCAAAGATAAGTGATCATGTTGAAAGGTCAGTGATCAAGATAAACGTTCGGCAACCAACATAAAAAGCAAGCACTCTGGAACAAAGATGAGACCATGGGTCAAGAATTATAAACACAAGTGAGTGATCAGATAAATCAATGTGATTAGGTCCAAAGATGAGAGTTGAGGATCACATGATTGTTCCAGTAGAGATTCGTTTTAGACCATGTGTATATAAAGATGTAGATCTTTTGAATAAAAACTTTGGACATGAATAGTGGATTCAGGATTAGAATGTGGATTGAGCCTTTAAATAAAATGTGACTCTGACGCCTTGGTCACCAAGGCGTCAGAGTCACCTTACACCAAGGCTTGGTGTGTGCCCACTCTGAGTGCCCTGACATGAATCACTGCGTCATGCTTGTTAAAAATATTGGACAGAGAATTCTCTGTCCAATATTTTGAACATTTCATCACAGGATGAGGCTGCAAGATTTGTCTTTTTAGTCATCAGTAAACACTTACGCTCAACTCCCACTAGATGGCGATGTGGGATAACATGCCCCACATTTTGAACTTGTCATTTCATGATCATGAATCAGCAGGTTTTACCTTGTTACTTGCACATACATCTGAATATTTGTCAGTATATCTCCAAGACCATTAACCTAAAATTAACCAGACTTTGCACATGTGCAGTCCCATAGGGATACACCCAATGGGGGCAACGATCACCATAGTAAGATAAATTACACACAAATTAAGCCACATGACTGCATAATCCAAATTTTGACTCAGAAACAATATCACTTGCAATAGGCACAAAGAATTTTGATGCAATGAACAACTGACGCCAAGATACCGGGGACCAAATGACCTCACTGTTTAGGCTACGATGTCATACAGTACAGAATTTGACCCAGAGTTAAATGGTGGGATTTGCCACTTCAGGATGTCTTGGTACGCCGCCCCAATCCATCTATCAGTCTCACACTCCAACTTACCCACATTCTTCACACAACTCCCGAGATACTTAAACTCCTCCACTTTTGTTTTTTATACACAATTTTCTGACAGAGGGCAATGGTCTCAGATTTGGAGGTACTGATTCTCATCCCAGTTGTTTCACACTCAGCCTCAAACATGCTCAATGTGCATAAGAGGTCACTGCCTCATGAAACCAACAGAACCACATCATCTGCAGAAAGCAGAGATGCAACTCTGAGGTCACCAAAATGAATACCCTCCAGTGCCTTACTGCTCCTTGAAATCGTGTCCATGAACAACAGAATCAGGACCAGTGACAAGGGACAGCCCTGGCAGAGTTCAACACCCACCGGGAACAAGTCCAGTGTAATGCAGAGAATATGAACACAGCTCCTACTTTGGACATATAGAGACTGGATTATGTATTCCAGTGGTTCTGGTACCCCATGCTCCCACAGTGCACACCACAGGATACCTTAGGGGACTCGGCAATACTCCTTTTCCAAGTCCATAAGACACATGTAGACTGGTCCCATCACGCTTCCAAGACCCTTTTAATATCCTTGCGAGGGTAAAGAGTTGGTCCACCGTTCCACGATCAGGATGTAAAACTGTATTGCGCCTCCTGAATCTGGAGGTCAACGAACAGCTTAAGTCTTCTCTTTATTACACTTCTCAGCCTCCCTCCAAAATAACGGCACTCAGCCAGGGATTTGTCACCCTACTGGCACCAGTTATCCTGGACAACTCCAGAGGAAGAGTGAGTAGAGAGTCCAGCCCCTCTCCAGGAGTTTGGTGCCCAAGCCTGCGCTGTGTGTGTTGGTGAGCCCAACTATTTCTAGTTTGTATCGCTCAACCAGCTACAAAAGCTCAGGCTCCTTCTCCACCAGAGAAGTGATGTTCCACATTTCAAGAGTCAAATACCATAACCAAGTGTAAGTCCATGTGGGCATATGCCCCGTCCAGTGCCTGAACAACAGCACACTAGACCCTTTAGACTCTCTTTATGGGTGGTGAGCCCACGTGAAGGTGACATCATGTTATTTTGTCAGGCTCTGCCCGACCAAGTCCTATGGTTGGAGACTCAGCCACCGGGAGCTCGCCTGAGAGCCCCCACCCCCCATGCCTGGCTCCAGGAGGAGGCCCCCAGTTTCCCTAATCTGGATAAGGTGATTCCATCTCTACATTTGTCCATCATAAGGAATTTCTTTCAGAACTAACTCTTGGCAAATATTAATATATTTCTGTGAAAAACACTGTATTTCATGTACACTTAGTATACCTAGAAACAGACTGAATACCTTTTAGAATCTAATGTAATCTGACCTACTCATTCGTACTTCCTTGCTTAGCAGAAAGAATAAGGAACTCTGAGTTTTTTTTTTCTCATTTTGAAATAGCAACAAACAAATAATGTTAAAAGACACCCTAGCTTTCTTTCTAAAACCCTTTGTTTTCTGGATAAAGGCTCAATCCTTCGGATTGAGAGTGACTGACCTCTTACATCTACATGTACAAATAAAATTCTGGAACTATTATTTACTTCATACTGCCACATCATCACTTTTTGTATATCGTTTAACATGCAAATGCAAAGGCAGCTATTAGTTTGTCCAGCTTGGTGCTGCTACTCGTGTCCTTGAACAACACACTGAACTCTGAAATATCTAAATATTAGTGCTCATTGCTCCCTTTGACCTCACGCAGAATATGACAAAGATGTAGAAAAACAACATACAGCACAAATTCATGATTTACACTGTGATGTCAATCCACCATTTGTCCAATATTTAACTTACCTGTCAGTGGAGGAGGCAGATTGGTTGAGTTTCCTTTGCGACATATGTAACCGAGTTTCTTGTTGCAGGTGGTGCTTTCCCATTTGGAGGCTTTACCAGCATTTAGTGTTGCACAGTTAACTCCAGGAACTGATGATGGATGGCCTGTAAGAAGGATACAGTATTTGTTTGTAATGTGAGTATCTATACCAGCGTGTCACTGCATTAACAGTATTTACGTTAAGAAACCTGCTGGTTGTAGTCCAGTCAGGAACACCCGGTGTAGTTCTGGATTACAATAAGTGTAAATGTGCTCTTGTCACAGTGTATTACTGCGTCCACCTTCACTAACCTGGCACCCAATTTAAATATCTGAATGGGTTTCCGTTGCTCCACTGCCATCCACTCTGAAAATCCAAGCTGTTCAGTCCAATCCACAGAGACGTCCCCAAAGTACTGGTCAGTCCTGTGCCAAAAACACCTTATGAATGAATTCAATGATAGCTTAATGACGCTGTTTATGGGTGAAACTGGTTTGGTACCTGAAATGTACGACTGCTCGTGCAGCTCTACGATGCTAAGGAGGTCAGCGCCCTGCTGCTGGCAGCTCTTCCTGGCCTGAAACCAGGTCAACACTGATTGTGCATTCCTCTGGTACTGGACCCCTGTGACTGGGTCAGTGTCCCAGTACGAGGTGGCTATATAAGAGGAATGGGCAAGCACATTAATTAATTATTAATTATCATTAATTATCAGCAAGATTAAATTCATTTCTAAGCAGAGATTAAAGTTTTTGAGAGATTACGGAGTTTCCAGGGTAATTGTAAACATTCGTCAGTGCCATATGTTGCTGCATCCTCAAAATTACCCAAGCAGTCAACCCGTCCAGGCCTACTTTCTGAAACTAAGCATCTATCCCCTGTAGCCAGGTGAAATGTGAGTGTCCCCTTGGCCTTCGCCAGCTGCTGAGCCTTCATCAGCTGCTACTTCACCATGCCAGTTATAGTCCTCAACTTAGTCTCCATAAGTAACCACTCTTTTGACACAAAGTCATTCCAACAGTACTCAAGGATCCCTCAAAGAGACCCAGTACCAAAGACTTCCAGTCTTTACTTTAGGTCCCTGGTTAATGTCCAGTTCTTACAACCACACAAGAAGACAGGAAACACCAAGACCAAAAACTTGGACCTTCATTCTCCTGCAAAAATATGTGCATCGCCAAACACCTCTGTCCAGCAACCTCAAGATTCCTTAAATCAGAAATTGGAAAATATCTGAAAAATCTTCATCTTTGCTTGAAACAGTTTATCTGACATGTTTTGGACTCTTCAGGATTGATGTGTTTTACAAAACAGTAAATTTGAGCTTATTTTCTTTAGCAGTCCTATTTCTGCCTCCATAGGGTGTCACGGACCGGCGCCACAAGGGGGCGTTTGGGGCGACGCCCCCTCACGTCATCAATCCCGCCTCCTCGGATGTGAGAGTTATCAAAAAAGAAAAAAAGAAAAAGAAATACTGGAAAATATAGCAAAATATTAGTTATTCAATAATATCACGTATTTAACAAATAAACCAAATTAATTAACTAAAGTAATTAATTTTAAAACAAACGGATATGGCGTGTGTCTGTGTTCAAGCAATTTGATAGGTTGAAGGGCCTTTCACACTGAATACTTTAGGCCAGAGGTGGCCAAGTTCGGTCCTCGAGAGCCACATTCCTGACACTCTTAGTTGTCTCCCTGCTGCAACACACCTGAATCCAATGAAAGACTCGTTAGCAGACTGTTAATGAGCCTTTCATTGGATTCAATCTGTCAACGTGTCCCAGTCCGTCGACGCATCCGACGCATGACGTCAGATGCTTCGCTTCGGAAGCGGCAAGGGGGCGGAGATTGCCACGTCACACTCTGGCCATTTCCACAACCTGAAAAAAGTTCAGCGATCGCCATCTTGAATTTGGGTCGCCTGAACCACAAAAAAGCTTTAAAAAACAGCAGTAGAACGATTCTCCCATCACCCTGCTGGGAGAAACTTTTTTTCAGCTGCTTTTCAGAGTGACACCAACCGAGGGAGGACTGACGACTTGGTGGGATATCGATCAAACCGCGACAGTGGCCGACCCGCACGGAGAAGCCGGCCTTCAGGCATCATCACTGGGCAGAGTGAGGCAGGCAGCCGGGGGGATGGAGCAAATCCACTCAGTCCGAAATATCCCACTTTTTGGATATATGCGAAGTCCCAGTTTGCCCAACAGAATTTAGTTCTGCAGCTTTATTGAGATGAGAATAATGTAAAAATAAAACGTGACGTTTACTGAACTGCTGTGACGGTTCAATGATCGGCTAACGTTAGCTTAGCCTTTTAGCACAGTTGATCTGAGTGAATGCTTTAATTTCTAAATGGTTCAGTCTTTTTTATTTTTACCAAATAAAGCTACAGCTTTTTTCAGACACCACAAATCTCAACTTTAAATAACTTATTTTTTCGGGCTTTTTTTTCCCATCGTGTTTTTTTTTTTTTCCTTTTTATATATAAACTGTTTAGTGTTTCTTTATATTTAAAGAAATATTTTTATTTATCCCAATCAGGAACATTTGCTGTGCAGACAACCAAACTTCCATTTATGAGCTGAACACCACGAAGTCCAGTCGAAAGAAAACATCTCTGCTCTTCAAAATAGGACAAAAGTGTCTTCAGCAACACCACCAGAGTTCAAAGCTGCAGAAGAGACCTTCATCTGGTCCCAAGAATCCAGCAGAACATCACCTGCTTCTAAATAAAAGGCTCTTTCAACAGCAACTATTTTATTATTTTTAAAAAAGCTGTTTCATTTTATATTTTAACAATAAATGAACGGATCATTAAAAATGTCCACGAAATCAAAGTCAAAAGACATCTGCACAGGTAGAAGCTCTCCACTTATTGCGCTCAAATTCATATATTTTAGAAATGACTCTGTCCTGATAACAACATTAAAGGCAATTACATATTTTGGCAAAATTACAAGTTGAAATGACCATTAAAAAAAATTAATCATCAGGTTTATGTCACAGAAATCCTACTTTACAATCACACTGCAGTCACTGTTAAATTATTTCCTGTTGCATTTATAATAAACATTTGTATTTATTTACAGTGTCTGTTTTTATGGTTGAAATGAGATATAAATAATCTACCAGACTTAAAAAATGTACAAATTTCCATGTTATTTTGTCTAAAAATAAATGTCTGTGGTTCCTTATGTTAAACAAGAAATTATCTAATCTGAAATCACAGGTGGTTTTCATTTACAGATGAAAGGTTTCTAAAGAACCATTTATTGATTTATTTAGCTATTTTAATTACAAGTGTTCTAAAATTTTTTTTTAACAGTAATCAGAAATTCTGAGGTAACAAACAACAACAAAAAACATTTCCAAGGATTTATCTTAAGAAAACTGCTCCATAAATGAGCAGTCCTGTGACACGTTTGTTTTGTAGAGATCAGTGGTTTGTTTCTACACCAATCCATTTTGTAGAGATCAGTGGTTTCTGCCACTAGTTTTCCGTGTTTTGGCCCGACGCGTCGTTCCTATTGGACGCAAAGGTACGTCACAGCTCAGAGTGTTGAAAGTTGGATTGGATTGAACTTTGACTGCATCAACCTGCCGACAAGCAGCAATGCGTGCTCCCATCAGAAGCGTCGGTTTAGCTCGGCTTTTGACGCGACGCATCTGACGCATCTAAAAAGCAACGCGTCTCATTGAAAATAATGCTTTTTAGACCGATTTTTGACGCATCTGACGTATTCAGTGTGAAAGGCCCATTACTCTTACTCAGTCAGTCTCTTACAACGGTGAAGCCTAAATACACAAGCTTTCCAGGAGCGCACCCAATTCATTACGCACACTCAGAGGCATGTCCCCTCTGGTGCACACTTTTTTTGGGGGGGGGGGGGGCGACGCCGCCCCTTGTGATAAACTCATTGCCCCCCTTAATATTTTTTTCTGGCGCCGGGCCTGGGGTGTCAGGAGAAGGGCGAGGGTGTGAGGGGAGGAAAACAGATGCAGTGCTGTGCTGATGACTAAAATGTAAGGAAGTGTTGGAGATCAGAAACCAGACTTGTTCAAAGCTGACCTCATGGAATAAATGTCAGGATGTCATGTGGTTTTAGAACTAATACCTTTTGGTTGGCCGATCATAATTTACAACATTTTTGTGCGCCCTTTTCACATGTATTTTATCTGTATACAGATTACATGTGTGCACTTTCACTTTTCATGAAAATCAGACCATTTAAAACAAAAAACAATGAGGCAAAATCATGGCATTTGGTTTGTGTTGAATTACATGTACCTGACAACTTATATACAACACATATGAAAACATGTCTGACAACAATAATCCAATCACAGATAAGTTACTTACTGCATACACAATAACTTTGTCAAGTGGTATTCCTTCAAAAAAAAAAAAAAAAAAAGAATAAATGCATTTTTAAAGTGAATGCTACAGAGAGAACCAAGCAGTTTTCGTATTACATCCATAAATACTCTGTTAAATTAAAAAAGGTGAGTATAGACTATGAAGGTCATGTCAAAGAAAATAATCAGAGGAGCAAGTTTTTTTTTTCCATTTTGCATAGTGAGAAAAAGTTGAATTGCTGGCAAAAAGTCAAACTTTAATATTACTGTCAGACATAACAAGCAAACAAACAAAAGCATTCAAATGAGTATTTATAATTTTTGTTTATTTTATTTATGTTTATTTATTCTATCAATCCACTACAACAGAGGGTGGTGGCAGAAGTGGTTAGCATAGTTGGTTTCAGTGCATAAGGTTCCTGGTTCAAACCCCACCCCTGCCACATTTCTCCATATAATGTGGAGATGTGTCAGAAAGGGCATCCGGTGTAAAACTTGTGCCAAATCAACATGCAGATCCACCTTGGATATGCTGTGGTGAAAACAAGGGAGCAGCCGAAGGCACTTACTTTTTTATGATCCACTATAACAATCTTTTCAGTTTGTATGAACACAACCACCTCTTTCAAGCTTGTGTGATTTAAAAATACATTTTTTGGCACATTTTCTTCAAAGTCCTTATATTTATTAGCACAATATTTAGACACTAAAGAACAGTAATTTCCTTGTTGCTAAAACATTCTGAAATACAATTTCACCAATTTATTGACACAAGACGTTTTTGTGTCAATAAATTGCACTAATACTTTGATTTGTTCTCAAAGTTAAATTTTAATCTTTGATTTTTGATTGCTGACATATTGTCAAAAATGTATTTCAACTTATACTACTTACATTTACATTTATTACACTTATATACAGTAGTGCCAAATCACAACAACGCTGCCTCAAGATGCTTCACACAAGTAAGGTCTACTACTTGGAATGCAAACTTCAAAATCTCTCTTTTTTCCCGTTAATGTACCTTAATTCTCTGTCATAGCAAAAGACAAAACTGAATGTGAAGGAAATATTGAATTGAATTGAATTTATTTATTTAATTGAATATTGAATATATTCAAACTACTGGAGAAAAAACAAAGAACAAAGAATATTGTTTTTGAATGGAGTCAGACTGGTTGAACACAAAGACATAAATATTGTTGCCATTTTTTTATTCAGCATGTTTTTGTTTTCTTTTATTTAATTTGACCCTTAAAGGTCCTGTAAATAATTTACTGCCAGTCCATGTCACTCTAAATCACCAACATCTTAGACCAAAACAGTGGTTTCCCTTTGGACACTCCTGCTCCTGCCTCCTCCGCATTAAGGGAAAGAAACGCAAATTCTGAGTGAAGTTGGAGCCCGTTTAGTAAATCAAAGGCTTCCCATCTGGGGTGGGGGGCAAAGATTTCTAGACTGTAGCTACCCACTGCTATGTTCAGTGCACAGTGCTATATGGCGTCACGATTGTCTCTATAAATGTGGGGAGGGGCAATGGTTTCACAAGGTGAGACTCACGTGCACTAAATAAGCAATATACAGGAAATGCGGAACAGAAAATTAAACGCAGAGAGAGTGTTGCCATGTTACCATTACAGCACTACACCTTTACAAGAAAATACTTGTTGACTGCTATATTTATGTGTAAAATGCTAATTATTAGACCTTTATTTTTTTGTGCATCTTTGGCACAGAGATAATCCCATAGATTCTGGCACCTGAAGGTTTATATAAATCAGTGATTTCAAATGAGTGCAAAATATTTGGTAAAGTCACTTACATGTGGTGGGACAAAAGCCCCACTTTTGCTGTTTATTGTAATCTGTTTCTGTTGCACACCACAGGTGTCCATCTGAGCGGCCGTCCACGGTGCATTCAGCGTACCACTTCTCCGTAAATTTAAAGGGAAACTGACAAGGTTTTCCAAAGGCATTGCCTCCTATTGTGAAAATCTCTGAAAGGACAACAGGATTATAAAGATGAAGCAAGCAAAGCCAGTCAATAAGAGCAAAATGTTACAGTTCTAATGTATGTCCAGCCTTAATATGCAGGCCAGATTATTATTATTATTATTATTATTTATTCGTGAAGTAGCCACATTTGTTTCATACTAAATACTGCTTTGTAAATCCAACTGGTGTACTGTCATGAGGTTTATCAGACAACATCTGTTGTTCAATTCAAACTATGTGAACACATATTTAGTAAGGTTGACCAGGGGCCTCATGTACGAAGACTTGCATGGATTTCCTACTGAAACATGGCGTACGCAAAACCCAAAAACAAGGTGTAAGTATAAAAATATCCAGATGTATCAAAGCATGCTTACGCATGGATCCATGCACGTTCCATTTGTACATCCCAGTGAATGTGGATTTGAGCGCACATGCACCTGCAACAAACTCCGCCCTGGCCACGCCCCTATTTAAATATGAAAATGATTGTAAATAGGCCCTGGAGCTGTGATTCCACATGCTGTCACATCACACAACATGAACACAGAAAAGAAATTATACCAAGTGTGTGCTACAGCTGACTAGAAATTACATGGAGACACGCAAGGACAGTTTATTTGGTACCCTGTTAAATGGGAGGCAGGGGTGCCCAAGTTCGGTCCTCGAGTTCTACCTTCCTGACACTTAGTTGTCTCCCTGTTCCAACATACCAGAGTGTCACGAAGGTAGATCTCGAGGACTGAACTTGGACACCCCTGATGTAAGGAAAATGTTAGTGGGAGCGTGTGTATTAGGGCGTAAATGCTTTCAGCTCAGAACAGCACACACATACACACACACACTGAAGCCACCACTGACAGTGTGTGACATTCATACCTTCACACACATGTTCATTGACAATACTGAATACAGGGAGCCAATCAGTTAAGAAGCTCTGCTGCTCCAGTCTCAATATCAAGAAAAATAAAACACACTAATAATAATAACAGAAAACATATTTCAATGTGCACATGCCCTAATGTGTCCGCGCTGGTTACATTTGGAACAATATACAAATAAACTATTTGTCCAGCAAGCAGCCACCCATCGCACATTGTGCCAGCCTCCAGCCTGATGGGCATTTGTGGATCACATATGATGTGAGCACTGATGGAATGAAATTGTTTCCTGTTAACAAAACAAATTCATCATGTGATGTGTACAGTCAATAGCTCTGATTACACTAAGGAAACCGGCTCTTGCTGCAAATTGTGCTTTAATGTTGGAATGTGATGTACCTGGATGACATTCAGATGATTGCGTTCCACACAGCTGGCATGGCTCGGCTCAAGGTTGACTGGCACACTCCTGAGCAATCAGTCAGCTCATGCTGGAATGCTTCTATTGCCAGGACGCACAGCATGGTCAGCACCTGTGTGGACCATATTGCGCTCTGGGCCGGCCCCAGTTCTGCGTGCAACTGCAGTAACAATGGCCTTGGTAATCTAAATCAAAGTTATGAGCCAATTATCGTCATCTGCAAGTAAATCCTCGCATTTCCCGAATACACACTCATGTCGGATTGCACCATTTGCAAGGTCCTCTAACAACATTAATACAGTAATTGTTGATGCCATATTAAGCATCACTTTGCGCATGTTTTTATGTCCACCCATATAATTGCAAACACGTAGGTGTGTTAATTGTTCATCAGTGTATCTCTTGACATCTTGTTTTCACACTGTTAATGTTTCCTAGCAACACCTTTACGTGTCGGCAGTGGAACCATAGCTGTAGAAAAGTGCTCTACACCAGTCACGATTTTTGCGTGGCACAACACACATTTCCACAGTCATTTCACTTTTGATACATCTCAGCGTTGGCATGGAAAAGGACGTACGTCATGTTTTTGTGTATGTGCATGCTTTGTACATGAGCCCCCGGTGATGGAAACAATCTGTGTATCAAACATGCTCAACATCTGCAAGGCTAAAACCATTATTCCAGACAATGCAACCCTCGTACAGAAAATAACATATTACCATCTCTTCTGAGTGCAGATAAGGGGTTATCTTTATCTTTTGTTGTTGGTTGCAACCACAGTATAGAGTGGATACTGGAGAACCACCTAAACTTTGACAGATTTAAATATTTTTTAACCATTAAGACAAAGAAGAGAGAGAGAAAAAAGAAAGAATTTGGCCTTATTTTTGTTCAAGCTTTTAAAATTACCGTACTCCCTTCAAAGACATACTGAAAGAAAATCTGTGCAGCATAATATAAACCAAAAAAAAAAAAAAAATCAAAGCCAAAATACATGTCTTGAATTTCATTTGCATCAACCATTATGAAATACAAACTGCACTGTAAATCTGTCTGGAGTAGACACACTACTGATGTAAGCTACCAATGTATTCATGACAGATCTGAAGGGGTTATATAGGCTTTTTTGGCTGTGGTTTGCGAAACATTTGTCTGTTGTATCTCCAATCACAGCTTCATGGTGGAGTGCAACAGAGAAGAAGTAGAATTTAGGCTTGAGTCTCCCATGCATCTACTGGCAAACTGTAGCTGAAATGTCAGGGTTGCTTTTTTCTCATATATTATATATATATATATATATATATATATATATATATATATATATATATATATATATATATATATATATATATATATATATATATATATATATATATATATATATATATATATATACCACACAACCAGCGAGCTGTCGAACTGGTGATGCAACTGACAAAATTTCCACTATGCAGAGTTCCTCCAATCGCACCTGCAAACCCTATGTAACTCTTTCAGAATTATCTTAAGTGTCTTGGTGGCTTCCCTCCTTAGTCTCCTTGCACAATCACTCTTTTGATAAGGGTCCACCTTATTAGATTACAGCACTATACTGTTTTGTTTTTTAGTAATTGATACGGTGCATCCGGAAAGTATTCACGGCACTTCAGTTTTACCTCATTTTGTTATGTTACAGTCTTATTCCAAAATGGAGTAAATTTTTTTTCCTCAAAATTCTACTCACAACACCCCATAATGACAACATGACAATGTTTTTTGTTTTATTTTGATTGTTAGTTACTTTTTGTTTGTTTGGGTTTTTTTGCAGTTTTTTTTTTTTTTTTTTTTTTTTTTTTGCAGTTTTTAAAAAATTCAAAAGAAACTAAGAAATTATGTGTACATAAGTATTCACACCCTTTGCTCCATTCTTTGTTGATGTGCCTTTGGGAGTAATTACAGCCTCAAGCCTTCTTGAATATGATGCCACAAGCTTGGCGCACCTATCTTTGGGCAGTTTTGCCCATTCCTCTTTGCAGCACCTCTCAAGTTCCATCAGGTTGGATGGGGAGTGTCGATGCACAGCCATTTTCAGATCTCTCCAGAGATGTTCAGTCTGATTCAGGTCTGGGCTCTGGTTGGGCCACTCAAGGACATTCACAGAGTTGTCCTGAAGCCACTCCTTTGATATCTTGGCTGTGTGCTTAGGGTCATTGTCCCACTGAAAGATGACCGCCGTGCCAGTCTGAGGTCAAAAGTGCTCTGGAACAGGTTTTCATCCAGGATGACTCTGTACATTGCTGCATTCATCTTTCCCTCCATCCTGACTAGTCTCCAGTTCCTGTTGCTGAAAAACATCCCACAGCATGATGCTGCCACCACCATACTTCACTGTAGGGATGGTGCCTGGTTTCCTCCAAACATGACGCCTGGCATTCATGCCAGAGTTCAGTCTTTGTCTTTGTCTCATCAGACCAGAGAATTTTATTTCTCATGGTGTGAGAGTCCTTTATGTGCCTTTTGGCTCCAAACTTCAGGTGAGCTGCCATGTGCCTTTTACGAAGGAGTGGTTTCCGTCTGGCCACTCTACCATACAGGCCTGATTGGTGGATTGCTTCAGAGTTGACTGTCCTTTTGGAAGGTTCTCCTCTGTGCTCTGACAGAATGACCATCGGGTTCTTGGTCACCTCCCTGACAAAGCCCCTTCTCCGCGATCGCTCAGTTGAGATGGACGGGCAGCTCTAGGAAGAGTCCTGGTGGATCCGAACTTCTTCCATTTATGGATGATCAAGGTCTCTGTGCTCATTGGGACTTTCAAATCAGCAAAATGTGTCTGTGTCCTTGCCCAGATTTGTGCCTCGAGACAATCCTGTCTCAGAGGTCTACAGACAATTCCTTTGACTTCATGCTTGGTTTGTGCTCTGACATACACTTTCAACTGTGGGACCTTATATGTAGACAGGTGTGTACCTTTCCAAATCATGTCCAAACAACTAATTTTACCCCAGGTGTACTCCAATTAAGCTGTAGAAACATCTCAAGGATGTTCAGTGGAAACAGGATGCACCTGAGTTGAATTTTGAGGTTCATGGCAAAGGCAGTGAATACTTACATACAAGTGATTTCTTACTTTTTATTTTTAATAATGTGCAAAAAAGTGGTTTTTCACATTGTCATTATGGGGTACTGTGTGTAGAATCTTGAGAAAACATGATTTTCATCCATTTTGACATAAAAATGTGGAAAAGTGAAGTGCTGCGAATACTTTCCAGATATACAATACAAACTGAATACAATACATACTCAGTGGATTTGGGACATGTTCATATGTCCATCCCCAGACTTGTCCAAGTCAAATGGTTGTGAAAGTGAATTAGTTAATTATTAGTTGTGTTATGCAAAAAGGTATCATATGCAACCCAATATTTTGTTTTTCATGCGAGTAAAACGGGGATAATTTTAGAAATTTTAATGTCAGTAAGTCTGAATGATTTTTTTTTAAATGGCATGAAGAATTTAAAATGTGTAAAAGCAGAGGACAATTTTATGGGTAACAGTAATTACCATGACAGCAAATACGGCCATATTTTAGTTACTGTTAAAATGTTGCTTGGCTTCTAATACATTTACCATAGAATTGTCCAGAATATGATTACTTTCATTATACACCTGTATGGACAAAAAGTTTATATAAATGATCAAAATCAACCTAATATTTAATGCGTTAGTTTTGTCTAACTTGGTGTCTTAGCTGATCTTTGTAGTTCTACTATGTTGTTGTTCTCACGGTGCATTAGCTTTAACATCTGATGACAACTAAAGACGAACACTGAGCTGCTTTGGCAAATCTGATTAACAGTTTATTGTCAATATGAAGACTCACATCATAAAAAGCTAAATCAAAAAGGCTAAGTTTTGATTTTTTGCAATTTGCAGACTCTGGTTTTGTTCATTGTCCCTTGTAAATGACATAATGACAGCAACAGCATTTTTTTTTTTTTTTACTTTTTACATTTTGATTGTGCTGCTGAATTTTGAAGCTGTGACATGAATTACTGCATGTTACACACAGTTTAATATTCTTTTGAGATACTTTTACTTTCAAAACTAAAAGCTGGCATCCACTCTTTGAATTTAACATTCCCTCATCCAGTTGGAGAATATGCACATTACTGCAAACACTGTTGTAAATATTCGTTAAAACATTTCTAAGAAACATTTTCAAATAATTCTACCTTGGTATCCCTTGGAACAAAGATCATTCTGAGTACCGAATATCTTCCATCGACTCCAGAGTCCCGATCCCGTGTAGACCATTATGTTCCTCTCATTGTGGTTGCCCCAGTTGAAGTGCAGGTCCTTATCTTTGAGGCCAAAGAGCGTCTCGTTTTTGCATTGCCAGTGCTGGAGTTCACTTGTCTCATTGCATTCAAACAGAAGCACCTTCACCCAGTCTTTGATTTCAGTGGCTCCAACGCACAGCTTGAGGGACAGACTGAGGAGGCGCGACTCCGAGGCCCAGCGGAACTGCTGCTCTTTAGCATGAGGATTACATGGGGCCAGCGTCAGTGAGGTGGCACTTTCAACCTTTACGCATTTGTTGTGGTCCTGGTTGAAAATCAAGAAGGAGCTGCTGTCTGGAGCAAAATGATTCAAAGCTCATTACTGCCATGATATTAAGTTGCAATAAAAGAATAACATGTAAAAGGTTGTACCTGTTTCAGCAGTAATGGACGGGACCTGCAGTTGACAGAGGACCACAGCAAAACACAGAAGTGCCAACATGATCTTTTTGGGTAAAGTTTGCAGTTAGTGGTGGAAGAACATGTTAGAGAGTCATCCAGTCAGGGAGGAGAGCATTCTGGCATGTGTGAAGGTGTGTGACACGGACACATGGTGCTTCCCTCCCTTAATCACACTGATGGATATCCTGTCACATGGGGAGGCAACGATGGTCAAACAGCAGCGGTTTCCGCAAGCTTTCACAGAACTAATGGTGACAGCGAGGAGGCTGAGAATGGGACACAAGCAGCCTCTTTGTGCAGGAAACTGAACTCAAAAAAAAAAACTGATTAGTGTCCAGGCCTCAAATAAATAAACTGGAATGATGACTTTTGGAAGCAGTGTTCAACATACCATGTTTTTCCAAGGTCATTATATTTCCTTCATATGTTATTTTCCCCCATTGCACAGACAGCAGGTCGTCACTATGCGCGGAGAGTCAGTCAGTCAGTCATTCATGCTTCATTTCACTTGTGAGCAACATAAGTTCAGTTGTACCAAACTTGGTACATGCATTATGCATATTAACCCAAGATGCTAAATGGTTTTGGGGTTAATGTGTCAAGGGTCAGTTTATAACTGGAGTATACTTTGTAAAATCTTGTGAGTGCAATCATTTCTTTCCTAATTACACGATTGTCACCAAACCTCTATGTGTGTTAGGTATGGTAACCCCAGAACCTATTGATTTTGGGGTCAAAAGGTCAAAGTTTAAATTTACTGAACTGTACTTTCTAAAAGCTTTCTGCAGATTGGAGGCACATATCGGTGGTAAACTTATCAACATTTGCCCAGGGTGCCGTGGGTTTGTGCAGACTAGGCACTTGTTATAATTTACTTTTCTTTATTAAAATGAAGTTTCACAAGCAGCATGAGTTTGAAGACATGTGATCAGCATTGTGACTGCACCTGAATGAGTCCAAAAGGAGGAAAAGCTGTTTTCAGGACTTTGCTGATGTGTTGGTTTTGAAGGATAACACCCCCTCCCCCCCACACACCATCCCCGAGATCTGAGGCTTCAGATGAGGAGGACAGTGATAATAGAACCCAGTAGAAAGAGAGGACAGCAGGAAATCCTGCTTCCTATTGGAGGAAATGAGTAAATATCATACTGGCCGATTTACAGAAACCATCAGCCTACAAATGCTGTAATCACTCTATGGAAAAGTGTAACACTGTTATTTCATCAGAGAGCAGATTTAGAGAATTTGAAATAATTAGTGTTTACAGCAAACTGACAAAGGGCGTATGCCTCCATTTCAAACCTAAAGTGGTAACTTGGTACATAAGGTCATCTCGCTAAGATCTCAGAGAAGACTGATGATGAGTCTATTTCAGTTGTAATTTTGATAACCACAGGGAAGAGTGTCTGAAACACAGAACTTCACGTGGTCTTTATGGATCACATTTTGCTATGATAAATTATACCTTGCTAAAACATGACACAAGTTCAAAATTGGTCTCTGTGGTTAAGTATTGCCCTTGTTTTTTTATTATTATTGCCATATATGTATCTGTGGTACAAACTCACACTTTATTATCCTGTTTTGAAAATAAAAAGTCTAACACAACACTGATTTTTATTGTTTTTCTTAACATATATTCACTGCACTTTATGTACAATGCCAAATCAGAAAAAGTTGGGTACAGTATGGAAAATGTAAATAAGCAGCAGTGATTCTGACATGTGCTTTCATTTCTGTTTCGTTGTAGACAGTTTGAACCCAAGATATTTCATTACCCGGTCAACTTCATTTATTTTTTGAGTACCCATTCCTGCCATCAGGCCCTCCAACACAATTCCCAAAAAGGGTAGGACATTTAAGTGTGAAGTTGGATGAAGTGCACACTTAGTGCGCATGACACAGGAATCATGTGCAAACCATGTAATGTCGTCCCCGCCTCAAATGCCTTGTGCACCTGTTGCTACAACTATTTGCGCACACATGCGCCTGAACGACAAAGTGTGTGCCGTGCAAACCCATCACACCCTCTCGTGCAGGTGCCGGAGAAATTCCCGGTGACACTCACGAACATCTAACACTGCTCACATTCTTGCACGATAACAGACTGCAGACAATCACCTTCGACTCACAGAGAAATTTGTCTAAGTCCCACACGAGTGTAGCTTTGGTGTGTGCGCTGAGATGAAGGAGGTGTGCCCTCCACTGAAGTGGCTGTCGAAATCTGTGGATCTGGACAGTCCAGCTGGACACCACTTACTGTGTTTGGACGGGCATGGACAAATAACTGCCCACTGTGACGCATGTGTCTGTTTGCTGTTATCACGTGGACATAAATAAAAACATATATCACTGTGGCGACGTGCTGCAGTGAGCACACACAGCGTGCACATGGACAGGCTGCTCCCAGGTTGAAGCGGGACTGTCAGATCAGAACAACAGCAGGCGATCTCACTGTCACGTCAACCACGTGAGCTCTGTTCCATAATGCGGTGTCCTGCGGCACATCATCCAGAAGACGCGCGCGCGGCCAGTTGGAGATGCGATATAACAAATGAAAAGTTTACCAGACAAAACATGAATTATCTTGGGTTCATGCTATCTGCAATGAAATGGAAGTAAAAGTAAATGTAAGACTCACCTTGGGTTGTTTTCTTTTTTGTGGGGGGGTTCATACCATCCCCACTTTGTCTGATTTGGGGTTGTAGGTAGATAAAGAAGGTCTAAATTCTTAGGATGTGACATTACATTACATTCTTGACAAATGTGCTTGTGCAGGCTGAAAGGACTTGTGTATTAAAAAAGGAAATTTTGAAACATGAATGCAATAATCAAAGGCACAAATCTTGTGTTTGATAGTCAACTTCAGTGATGGGAAAACACTTCCTCCCTTGTGACCTGTGAAACCACCTCCCTTTGTGGCACATGCACAAATCCATTTCTACATCACCGAAACCAGCTGTGCTCTTAGATATTCTGTTGTACATTTGCAGCGTAGTCTTTGCCCTGAGTGTCACTCTCAAAAGTACATCCTTTCTGTGTTGAACAACCTCAGTTTGGTCATGAAGTTGAAGTAGACAAAGGCCAGGCACACCAACAGGTTCTTCATCAAATACAGGATGGGTGTGACGAGGCCAAAGAAGGCAATGAGTCCAACACGCACGAAGAAGAAGGGCAAGTCTTGCAGGGCCACACCAAGTGAGGAAAGCAATGGGCTGTGGGGCATGACCACCACACGCAAACAGGACAAGTAGCTGAAGATATAAATGGGAAACACCCAGCCTGAGTAGTAGACTCGTGGGTGTTCTGCCACCCTCACCATCTCCACTGTGTCCATCCAGAACAGGAAGCTGTCCACAAACACGTCTGCTCGGGCATCACTGGCACACAGGAAACGTAACGGGCCGGTGTAAGCATATGGAGGTATGTGGTACGCTGCACCGCTTCCTGAGTGTGAATTCAACTCTGAGATGTTAAAAGGTCTCCCATGGTTACGTGGTATTCCTGGCACCATTCCGTTACTCTCTAGGCGTGCCCCTACTCCATTGTGGTTCCTGTCGTTGATCTGACCTGCTGCTCGTGGAATAGCACCGGCCCAGCTGGCCCAGGTGTAGCTGGCCTAGGAGCCGCTAGTGTGATGGGCGTCACTTGTGTCACCTGCTCCACGTGTGTGAGGAGACTAGAAGGGATGTCTGCATCTCTTGCCATCTCATTTGCTAAAGAAAGAAAAGGAAACAAAATTTATAGCTGTGCAGGTGCTTTTTCTTTGATGACACTCTTTGACCACAGTTATTATTATTATCTCTGCCAACTTGAAGGAAGTGCCAGTGGCAGATACAGCTGAGAGCACTGTACATTCATCCAATCACCAGTTTGCACATTTGCTGCTATATCTCCAAAGTTTTTGGTAGGTAACAAGCCAAACTTATCATATGGATAGTCCCAGTGGGGACAATAATGACTATAGCAACCATGATGTGACCTGCATAGTAATTTGATCATCGGGTCAGTTAATGCAAAGCCATTCTGTGGCTCAAAGACAATGTTTTACTACAAATGGTAAATGGACTGCATTTATATAGCACTTTTCCATCTGCATTAGACACTCAAAGCGCTTTACACATCAATGCCTCACATTCACTCCGATGTCAGGGTGCTACCATACAAGATGCCCACTACACTCCTGGAGCAATAGAGGATTAAAGACCTTGCCCAAGGGCCCTTAGTGATTTTTCAGTCAGGCTGTGATTTGAACCGTGGATCTTCTGGTCTCAAGCCCAACGCTTTAACCACTAGACCATCACCTCCAACCAGGCATACAAACTTTTGACACAACTTGAACAACGTGAAGGCGTTTATTCAAAGCAAGACGTTTACTCAAAGCTGAGCGGGGGAATTACTTATTCGTAGTGTCTCCTTAAAATTACTTGATGGCTAGTATTATACTGTAATTGTTGAACTATCCAAGCATGCACTTTGGCAATCGAGTGGCGGCTGAGTGGAACCAAGGGCATAAATACAGTATGCCAGGACAAAAATTTCAATCTGATTGGAGCTGTGGTTCTAATCTTAGGAACACCATATATAGTTCATTGCAAATTCAGAGCTTGCTGCCATTTTCAGGCACCCTGGATGGATGGATGGATGGATGGATGGATGGATGGATGGATGGATGGATGGATGGATGGATGGATGGATGGATGGATGGATGGATGGATGGATACAGTGGCTTGCTTGGCATAGAGGAGGGTTTTATTAAAAAGAAGACCTGAAAGCTCAGCTACAATTTGCCAGAAGGTACATCTGACATACAAGCCGAGATTTAATGTTTTGCTGAAAGAAAACCCTCCTCTGTACAACTTCATCATGAAGCTGTATAACTGGGGATAAAAATGCTAAATATGCACTATGCACAATTTCTCCAGTCACAGCCACAGAAGCCTGGATCTACTTCTGGGTTGTCTGGGTGTCTTGGTGGCTTTCCTCACTCTTCTCCTTCTTGCACAGTCACTTAGTTTTGAACTGTCTACTCCACACAGATTTACCATAGAGTGGCATACTGTTTGTATTTCTTCAAACTGATGTAAATAAAGTCCAAGACATATTCAGTGACTTGGAAATGTGGGTGGGTGGGTAGCTAGCTAGTAGGGAGCTAGCTAGATAGGTAGATAGATAGATAGATAGATAGATAGATAGATAGATAGATAGATAGATAGATTAGATAGATAGATAGATAGATAGATAGATAGATAGATAGATAGATAGATAATGTTATTCTAAATGCATGCTTATAATCATGATTTGGTACAAATCCTTTTTAAAAAAAAAAATCTAAGTTGTGCCACTTCTGCATTGTTTGATGAGTAATCACTGCAGTGAAGAAATGCTCTGTTGATTTTGTCTGCTGCATAAGCATTTTGTAACTCTGGGAACAGACCACCAAAAATAAAAAAAATAAAATAAAATACAGCAATCAGTATACTTCTCAATATTATTCTGAAGAAATATTGGTTGGAAGTGTTAATCCACAAATATTAGTTTTGGTTTTTGTTGGTATTCCACAGTTTAGCTGTGTGAACACAGGCTCTGGAGCAGGGGTGTGCAACACTCTTGCCATGAAGGCCAAGATGGTGCTGGTTTGTCTTGTGACAGAATGTCTCAGCAGGTGGAATTACTGAGGTGCTGAGGTGGTCAGTAACAAAGAAAACGTGCACTGTCTTAGCCCTTCATGCACATCCCTGCCTGTATGAGTGGGTGGTTTGTGTAATGTGTTGTGTTGCTCACCCTGTCCAGTTAGTCTGCAGTGGCGTATTCTTTCCACGACATCAATACAGATTAGAGAGAAGAGGACTAGTGACACTGGGAGCTCCTGGAACGTGTCGTGTTTTAGGTTGTTATTTATCTGAACCTGTGCAAACAATCATAAAATTATTAACTAAACAGGCACACACGTTTATAATGTATTTTATTTTGTTTTTGTTCTACCTTTGTATTTTTCTCTTTTATTTCCATAATTGTGTTTTATACATTTTGCCTTGTTATTTTTAAGAATCTTTGTGTCTCAGAAAAACGCACAAGAATTCCAGTGTGCTTGTAATTAAATGCACTTGCGCAAATGGCAATTAAACTTTTGTCGATTCTAATCGATTCAATTTTATTATTATTATTAGGATAGGCTCCACAACAATGGATGGATGGATTACTGCTGCATGTAACTGCTACTTAGTAAAACCTTTCACATTCATCAATAACCCAACCCCTATCAACACTGACATTAATGGACTTTTTACAAAGCATGTACATCAATCTGAACATTTCTGACCTGGACAAGTACTTCCAGCTCTGGTATTTGCTGGAGTCAGGACTTCATACCAACAGGACACAGAACAAAAGACCAGCAGGTCATCTTTTGCTGAATGTATGGATCTTATGCAAAAGACACCAGATAAGAAGAGACCAAAAGGTCAGCTTGGACTTTACAAAATGCCACATAAAACAGCAAATGGGAGCTGGACATGTGCCAGGAGGGAAGTGAAAATATGCTTTGGGGGGCAGATGATTTGACAAGAGCCACAGAAACAGGAAAAGACACCAAGCTGCTTATCAGGAGCTCCTTTTCTAAAACACTTCTGAGCAACCTTTTGGTTCTCAGGGGAGGAATCTCCAATTATCACCTCAATTCCACATACAGAGTAAATGAACACTGTAATCCTGCTCATCTAAGAAAAATGTGCTAAATGTGAATTTGTTGTGTTATTTGCATTCAGTCATCTAAAATACATGTAAAAAAAAAAAGACCACATAAACTAAATGGGTGAAAATGTTTAATGTTGTACCTCTGAGCTGGCGATGAGAAAGGCAAAGCAGGGTAATGTGGAGAGGATCACATATACAAGGGCAACAGGCCTCCTGACAGAAAGGAAGTGACAGAAACAAAAATGAAGGAAGGAAAATGGTGACAGTTGCAGATTCAGAACATGCTAAACCAGCAAAAAGAGACATCTAAATCAGCTACAAGCCTGTCCAAACCCAGCCCATCTGGTTACACTCATTCAGCTGCACCGAGTTCCCAGGTGCCCGATTTCAGGAACTCACCACTTCTTTTTTCCAATGAGAAACTTCTTCTTCATGAAGACCATGTACTTCAGGGGTAGCCAGACCAGCAGGGCAGTAGAGGTAACATAGGCAATTGAGGAGGCAACAATCAACCAGTAAACAGTGGTGCTGTCACCGGGGGCTGCTCTGAGGCTTTGACCTTTACTACAATGACAGCAAACCTCTGCATAATGATAAAGAGCGGCACACAAAGGCCTGTGAACTGCAGTAACTCACAAACGGCGAACTTGAACATCCTTCCCGAGCCCATGATGTGGTGGTCCCTGCACGAGGGCAATCAAAGAAAACAAAAAAGGCAGTAAAGAAGATCGTGCGCTGTTGTCGAAGTGGGATCAGCCCTGTCCCATGGAGGGCTAGAACCAGACCTGGGACCAGTGCATGTCTCCACTAGCATTTTCCACACACCACAGGCCTGGCTCGCTGCTCGACCAATTGCTTACACTGCACTCAGCATTGTGTTGCTGTGATGATGGTGTGGCTGCACATTTACTCTGTTTAGATATTAAACAGGATACAAACAAACTATGACCCCAAGACCATCAAGAGCATGTCTAGCAGTGAAATGGTAGCGTATGTTTTTGAAATTGAAATCTCCATTTGTCAAATCTTGAAGAATGTACTAATGTGGCCGCCGGCAGCTAGCCCTTTACGTCACTAACAGTACCAGAATTTAGATATGATGAGATTGAGACCTGCTCCATTATTGGTAAAATTAGGATGGAGGAGAAAAGTAAATCAGTACAACACTACTATCTTACTCATATTAAAGCGAGAGCAGATGAGTCTTTAATCTGGATTTGAATATCTCCAGAGAATCAGATTTTATCTCAGCAGGCACATTACAGTGGTCCCTCGTTTATCGCGGGAGTTACGTTCTAAAAATAACCTGCAATAGGTGAAATCCGCGAAGTAGTCAGCGTTATGTTTTTACAATTATTATAGATGTTTTAAGACTGTAAAACCCCTCACTACACACTTTATACACTTTTCTCAAACAGGCATTAACATTTTCTCACTTTTCTCTCCTGTGTAAACACTCTCTTTTTCTTCTGGGCGAGAAGATTATAAACAGACACACGCAGAACACAATGCGTGTGCTCTCCCTTCGCTCACTACCTCCGGGGGTACGGATGCGGGACCCGCAAAGAATCCAAGTCATGGCCACGGAGCTTTGCGGCTGCGGTTACCAAGACCATGCAGCGGGCGCTGTGGATTTTTCCGCAAGAAGTCTATCCTTGCGGGCTGTTGGAGCGCTCTGCATCAAAACAGCGAGCGTAGTCTCTGGACCTGTTGCTAGAGTTGGCGCAGCTCCGCACAGCGGACAGGGGGGGGGGTGAGTGGCCCTGCTGTGCTTACTGAGCCCGCAGACTCAGTAAGTACATCGGAGGCAGTGAGAGCAATCGTGGTGATGCCAACCGGTGCCGCGACCGGCCTGCCTGATAAGGATGCAGAACACAATACGCTGTAAAAAAAAAATGAAGCACGCAAAATTGCACAAAAAAAAATCTGCGAAACTGCAAGGCCGCGAAAGGTGAACCGCGTTCAACCTTCCAGACTCCTTTTAGTTTAGAGGAGCTGCCCACCATAATCACACCGTAAATGTCTAAACAGGTGGAAAAAAAACAACATTAATACTCTTCATATTGTCATTTTGAAAAATATTTCAACATCATACATAATCTCAGAAACATTTTTTGTTTGTGTGTTTGTCCCACTACGTCTCCAAAATGGTTGGATCAATTTCCACTAAACTTGCTGTGTGAATGTAGGATGACCCCAGAATTACCCTTAAGGGGTTTGTTTTAGCAAAGGTCAACATAATTTGGTCAAAAGTAAAAATTTGAGTTTACCTTTCTGTTTGTTTTTGTGTAGGCTCTAAGTTGTCCAGGTGGTTTCCATAGTAGAGAAGCTTGAATCTTCGACTGGACTTGGTTGCTTGACGCGAGGACGTTTCGCTTCAAAACAGAAGCTTCCTCAGCTAAAATTCTTGCTCTGGTGGTCTGACTTCTGTCTTGACTCTTGTAGAGAAGAATAATCAAGAAGTCACAAAAGCTGGAGTTTTAAACCTAACCAGACCCCCCCTACCGAGAGGCAGATTGCTATAGGGTAGTGACTAAACAATAGCTCTAATTAGCACCTATTGTTCTCTAGTTAGCACCCTCCTAATGACAGGGCAGCTGTCCCTCCTAATGATGGGATGGACCCTCTCGTGATGGCTCCCTTGCCGACTCTGCTGATGACGTGAATGACTCATTACCATGAACAAAAGACTGAAACTGCTTTGACCTGAGTACCCCATTGTAAACAGGGGATAAAGCGTGTCTCAGACTCCCTCCCCGGTTAAGGCTGGGTTTCAAACGTTTCACAAAGAATGCCTCCTTGACCCCTCTCTCAAACCATTTCTTCTCTGTGGCTAATATTTTAAAATATGGGGTACTCAGGTCAAAGCAGTTTCAGTCTTTTGTTCATGGTAATGAGTCATTCACGTCATCAGCAGAGTCATCAAGGGAGCCATCATGAGAGGGTCCATTCCATCATTAGGAGGGACAGCTGCCCTGTCATTAGGAGGGTGCTAACTAGAGCACAATACGTGCTAATTAGAGCTATTGTTTAGTCACTAGCCTATAGCAGTCTGCCTCTCGGTAGGAGGGGTCTGGTTAGGTTTAAAACTCCAGCTTTTGTGACTTCTTGATTATTCTTCTCTACAAGAGTCAAGACAGAAGTCAGACCACCAGAGCAAGAATTTTAGCTGAGGAAGCTTCTGCGATTTGAAGCGAAACGTCCTCGCGTCAAGCAACCAGTCCAGTCGAGGATTCAAGCTTCTCTACTACCTTTCTGTTTGTTCCCTGATCATCATAGGTCCTTTGGCTAATTTCTATCAAACTTGATATGTGAATGAGTCATCTCCAGAATTGCACTTAAAGGGTTTGTTTTGGCAAAGGTGAAGGTTATTGGGTTAAACCTCAAAAATTGTGATTTTTCACGCCAATGTTGAGTAAGGCAAGGTCAGATTGGCCAAAAATCATTCCTTGGGGTTAGGGTCATTTGTGGTCAAAGGTCCAAAATCATGATTTTCACTCTGATTTACATGAAACCTGGCACACATATGTAGCTGGGTTCTGGAACTACCCAAGCAAGATCAAATTTACCAAAGATGAGTCTGTTGGGTAAAGTCATGCCATTCTGTCTGTTTGGTGGCCTTCTCCTCCCAGGTCCTTTTGCAGACTTCTAATAATCTATTATTACTATTATCAAGTCAATGAAATAAGCACATCAAGTTTTATTCTTGATTTATTCTGTTTTACTAGTGTAAACCCACAAAGGAACTGGTTAACTGACAGGACAGTCTGGCAGGTTTGACTTATGCCAGATAGTTACCTCATCCATGAATGAATAACGTCCATCAGGCACTGATGTTGGGTGCCCTTTGGCCCAGTTGGTGTAAGAAATCCCTTTCCCGTCTGTCCATACAAAGTGCATCTCCCAGTTAACATCGTTCATGCCGATCCACACATCTTCATTGAACTGCAGCATCTGTGTTGTTAGGAAGGCTAGAAATGGAACAACAACAAATCTGTCAATATTAAGTTTCATGTTATCAAGAAATCATTTTAAAACAGTCTTCACTATTTAATATTGTTCACATCACTCACCTTGCTCTCTTTCACTAACAATAGAGACCAAATTTGCACCCTGGTCTTTGCAGTGTTGCCTGGCCAGCTGCCAATTCTTGTTGTCTTTCCCCACAATAAATTTGTAACACTATATGAAAACAAAAGGTTTGCAATCATTTATATGGGAGATGCCAGAAAAGGTGCCCATTTCAAAAATATTTACAGTCAGAGAATATCTGATAATCATATCTCATCCTGACATAGTGCATGATCAGATACGTTTTTTAGTAACTTTAATCAATTTTCAAGACAACTGAAGATGTTGGTACAGTGGTGCTTACTGATTCTTTATACATTACATATATACATGCCATGTGTCTCAGGGTGGGTGGGGGGGGGGGGTGGATTCTGGGTGATCTGGGCACTCATGATGTAATATTCAGATGATACTGGATGCGTAGACTGTGTACATACTAGACAAAGTCTGTGTCTGCGTGGTGTCACCCATAAATGTTCTCCAGAGACCTGGAATAGCTGATATGAAGCTTGTGTCTGTGTCAATAAGAAATATACTCAAAACCTGGATTAATCTTTTTAGTCACATAGCACTATTATTATTCTGAACACTACATATATTTTTTTTTTTTTTTTTAAACAACTAATAAATTGCATGTGCATATGTATCCACAGCCTTTGTCATGAAGCTCAAAACTGAGCTCAGGTGCATCCTGTCTAGGTCCCACAGTTGACAGTACATGTCAGAGCACAAACCAAGCATGAAGTCAAAGGAATTGTCTGTAGACCTCTGAGACAGGACTGTCTCAAGGCACAAATCTGGAGAAGGATACAGAAACATTTCTGCTGCTTTGAACGTCACAGGGAGCACAGTGGTCTCTATTATTCTGAAACAGAAGACGTTTGGATCCACCAGGACTCTTCCTAGAGTCGGGGTAGAAGGGTCTTAGTCAGGGAGGTGACCAAGAACCCAATGGTCAGAGCTCAGAATTCTTGTGAGGTGAGAGGAAAACCTTCCAGAAGGGCAACCATCTCTGCAGCAATCCACCAATCAGGCCTGTATGGTTGAGTGGCCAGACGGAAGACACTCCTTAAAAGGCACCTGAAGGACCATCAGACCATGACAAACAAAATTCTTTGGTCTGATAAGACAAAGATTGAATTCTTTGGTGTGAAGGCCAGGCATCATGTTTGGAAGAAAGCAGGCTCCATCCTTCAGTGAAGCATGGTAGTGGCAGCATCATGCTGTGGGAATGTTTTTCAGCGGCAGGAACTGGGAGACTAGTCAGGATTGAAGGTTTCGTCCTGGAAGAAAACCTACTCCAGAGGTCTCTTGACTTCAGAGTTTGACTTTAAGGAAGATCATTTTGGACATTTTAGTTTTTGCATTTTTTGCATTTAAAATGTCATAAACAAATTAAAATGTTTGAAATATCAAGTGTTCTAATACTTTTGGAGGGCAGTGTAACTCCTGTTTGCTTGTTTGTTTGTTTTTACAGTGCTGCTCACCTTTACAAAGCTTTCTCATGTATTTGTGTAATGTGGAATGTGAACATTCCTAACAATTTTTACTACCCACCCAACAGATAGAAGGTGTCTTTCCTTGTACAGCCACAATGACAGCAAGTTGTCATTATGGACTTGGGATGAGAGTAATGTTAGAGGAAGTGTATTAAACACGGTTCCACAATTTTACCTTTCCACGGAAATAGAGCCATTCAGGGGCACATCCTCCTTGGGGGGCAGTTGTGGGGGCCATTGTTGTGTTTATAAAAGTACTACTTCTTTTGCAAATGGAAGGAAGCTCCACACCACAGTTGATATCATTCCAGTACCCTATGTGCAGAGTTTCCATGCATCCCAAAAGCAATGTTAATCAAAATCATGGAAGTGGTTTATAACAACTAATAAGGCATCCTTTTTTTTTAACGTACCCATGCTCTTGTATATAGTCACACAGTTTTCATCATTGTTAGCAAAGTTGGGCTCATTTTGTTCCCATGCAGTGTAAGTTACAGGGGTATCATCAATCCAACTGAAGAAAAGAATTAGAAACAATTAATCAACTTCAGATCTATCAAAATATAAAGACAACACTGATGAGTAGAGGCATGAATTCAGTCAGTAGAAATATGCTACAAAAAGAAAAAACATGGACAAGAAATTAAAATAATTTGGGGTTACTTTTGTTGAATATGAAGGGTCTTATTTTGATGGTGGGAACTATAAACAGCACAAATCCATTAGGGACATGTCTAAATGCACTTTTCTTTTTATGAGGTGGGAAATCCATGGCCATTTTGTAGCACCTATTCCGTTTACTGTGGAGTGAGCCGTACACACAGTGCTCTGGTAAAGGGGAGGCAGATGCAACTGAAAGGATTTCTGGTGCATGAAAGGACTGGCATCATCCAATAAGATTGCTCATCAGCCACCAAAGCACACTGAGGTGAAGCAGGCCATCTGCAAGGTGTTTTTGCCATCAGTGTTTTACACTCATGGATGTCTTCAATTCAGATTCATCGTGTATGTTACACATATCATGTCGCCCTTCTCAGAGAGAGAGAAAGAGAGTGCGGGGGAGTGTTGCCTCATAAAAAGAGTTTTTCCTCCCTCCTCCAGGTTTTTTTTTCTCTGTACAGTGGTCATAATATGCCATGACTATCCATCTTCAAATACATCTTGCAGTACAAGATGCATTTGCACTGCATATCTCAGTTCAACCACCAACTTTAGCTGCTCTGCACCACCCTTGAGGGGCCTGATGTGTTACAAGGATGCAGGCACACAGTGCAACCCTCACTAAGCCCACAAGGGCATAGCTACTGGGAATCAAACCTAGATAAGCTCAAAAGATACTACCCATGACACTGCCCAAGCCCAAAATTGGCCTGTTGGTCTTACATGCCCCCAGTGGTCATAATATACCATACATCCTTGCAGGTGACTGGTGATGATATGTGCAGGCAGAGTGTATGTGTGTTGAAAGGTGCTTATGTAATGTGCACCTAACTGTGCCTTTGGCCGAGTGCTAGGCAGCACCGGAGTCTAGCTCAAGTTTTTGGTGCTCCAACATGTAAATGATTTCTGGTGGCGGAGGATAAGAAAGTGCTTGCTCTGCACCCAACCACACCTCATTTTAAACCGACATGCCCACATAAGCACATGGTAACTAGTGTTAGTCCAAGAACCCAGGTGTTGGACCTAAACATGACAACTGCATCAGCTTAGTAATTACTAACAATGCTGGCCCATAAAATTCAAGGTGTCTTTAAGGTGTTTGTATTTTCAAGCAATAATAATTTTACCAAAAAAAAAAAAAAAAAATCAGTTCATTTTCAACGTGGCGGTTAATTCTTAAAAGATACTGCAAAAGACAATAATGGCACACTATAACAGAAGACAACACAGAAGAAGAGATATACTATAACAGAAAAAAACAAGAAACAAAGCAAAGAAAGAAAGAGAAGACGACAAATAGCATCAGATATCAGACTTGTGCCTACACAGTGACATTGCAGTTACCTAAATGATTTATCCAAATTCACTGTCATGCCAATGTAGTACTGTCCTTCAGATGCTTTAGCTATCTGTTGAAACACAGTAAGAGACAAAGTTACACTGAGTCACAGTAGCATGTTTACTGCTTTGCCAAACCAGCAGATGAGGACACAGAAACCTCAAATACTGTGCAAATATCTTAAGCATAAAAGAATAGTTTCTAAACATCATTTTTTTTTTTTTTTTTTTTTTTTTGGAGTGATATACAAAAATGATTATCCCTTTATCTGAAAAACTTATTATTTTGGACGAACTCTCATGTTTACATATCTCATGTTTATTTACCAATCATTGGTTAGTCAGTTTACCCGAATTTGATAAAGTTGCTGCTTTAATATACAACTTTTATGAATCAAATAAGTTGTCTTTTTTCTTTTTTTATAACATTTAGAAATTTCACATTTTTTCTTTTGCGGACTAACACTTATTTAAAACACAGCTGGCAACTACATTTACAGACCAACATTTGGGACTCATATTTATTGTTTTAAAATTCCTGTTTTAATTCATACCAGTTTCCAAAGGAATTTCCTCTCACTCTCCCCTGTGATTACAGCAAGTTCACCGAAGTTCTTTTTGCAGAATGCTCTCGCAGTTTCCATGGGGACTTTGTCATTGTTGATGAAATACTGCGTGTCATTGTATATAATCCAGCCGTCTTCTGTAGTGTTATACACTATGAAGAGAAAATGCCTGATTTGTTCCTCAGCTACAGTCAGTTTGATTCATGAAAAAAGGGCTAAGATTCCAGGTTTGGTAAAATAAAAACAACATGGACACGTGAAGCGGCAATAATTACCTGGTGCAACTAAGACAGGATCCGGTTTGGGAGTCACACTGAAAGCATACAGTACCATGAGGGAGCGTGCATAGAACAAATTTCATTTTCCATACTGCGACTACACATTATGACTATGTTGCCTTACAAACACAAACTCATCATGAGGATAGTTGATGTTACCTTTCCGTATCTGGCAAATCCAATCATTGTAATGTTCACAGTGCCGGTCGTTCCAGTGGCGTCCATAATAATAAAACATTCTGCACAGTGTTCATTGTTATTGTGGTTGTTTGGTTCTCCATAGCCCCAATTTTCATACTCAAACTAGGTCATAGATTTTGAAAAAGAAGCAAAATTAGATGTGATTGAAAATGACAGTGATAATTTAAGCAGCGGTGGGCATCGTTCTGCAATCAACTAATAGCTAATTAGCAAAGCTAACTTGCTCATTTGTGGATTACCTTTTAGCCAACCTTAAAAACCATTGGGGGACCAGTTATCTTCCACTAAATTAATTGCGCTCACTTGAAATTAGCTGGGGCTTCTTCAAAATACAATTTAACAGACAAAAGCAATTATAAAGCCTAAAATCATGTTTGTTCCTGTTGGATCGTATACATTGAGCCAATAAGCCATCTCGCGGTTATAAGTGTGCATTCCTGGGAAAGCCTATGGCACTTCTGGGTCAACAGTCACAGGTACCAAACAACATAGTTTGCTGCAGGCTTAAACAATACAGCTGGAATTTGCATGACTGCTTTCTTATTCACTACTGTCACAATTGCCAATGTTATTGCTCAATCTCATGTGGCTGAACGCCACTTGTCCCTCTGAGAAGTTGATGCTGATCGTATGGGGCCAAGTAACTAGTTAAATTAACCAGACTAGTAGAATTAACCAGACAAATCACTCCAACAACTAAAAACGGTCATACACCACCACCCACAGAATCAAGAAAGTGCTATCAATCTGTATCACTCACCTAAATATTTTAGCAGTTTATCTCTGTAGCATTTCACAGTTAGCTTTTCAGCTTTTCAGTTAGTGGATTAAAGGTTACTGAAGCTAACTTTTAGGTTAACCGTGCCCACCACTGAATTAGTGTTAACAATCATGTAAAACATACAGGAGAACCATCAGTCCAGACAAAGCCTTCATTTGTACTGAGGTAGCTCAGGCCAATCCAGGCTGTGACAGATGTTTGGTACCTGTTGAACAATAACAAACACGGGTATTGATTACTTGAATGGTTGATTAACAGAAGAGAATGTGATATATTTGATTAACATACTGAGCATTTCTGAGGTCCTCCTGACTGTGTATGCTCATTAGATCTCCACCGATGTCCTTGCAGAAATCATGTGCTTCGTGCCAAGTTTTCTTTAGGTCCTTCCCCTTTTTATAAAGCTTTTATTTGTTGAAGAAATTAGTTGTGATTTATTATGAATAATTGTGATTTATTATGAATAATTAAACTGAATTACTATGTAATTTTGCATTGCTGGAGTGTTCATTTAAAAGATAAGTTTATTCAACAACAGATCTGAAAAGAATGAGGTTGGAGTCAGCCCTGAGACTGCTCTCTTACTTTGTAGCAGACATTTCTCTTGCCAGCAGGAGTCCATCCTAATGCACAACTCAGAGCTGCAGTGGTGGGAGGAATTGTGGTCATTTGTGCACCATCTGCAATTTTCTTGCAGATATATTTCTCTTTGTTGCTGCAGCTAACAACATCCCACAACCCAGCAAACATTCCAGTTGTCATCGCAACACATCCTTGATGTCTGTCTTTAATCAAACCCAGAAAAAGAAATCATAGAAATAATGTCAACAGATTGCACTCAAACACATGAATGCACTTTTTAAAGCATTACCCGTATGGGTATCATTTCAATACCAAACTGTATAGGTGGTGCAACAAAGCATTTGAACCCTTGTTGGTTCTGTTATTTCTGATTTCAAAGGCACATTTTTCACTGTCGATGATTGTGATTAAATTTCACTGTTTGGGGTCAAATATTTGAGCTGGTAACTCATTTAACAGCATTAATTCTGTTAGACTTGATTTAAAAGGTGAAATAGCATAAAACAACTAATTATATAGGCAGCTACTTATTTCTTCTGCTTCAAACAGGACAGCGTTCTTCATTGTATGGCCTTAGTGGAGAGCTGCGTTAACAAACGCGAATAAAGCTAAGCCAAGCAGCTACTTGTGTAATCAGTCATTTTAAAAGTTACTTTATATTAACTGAGGCAAACACTCCTATGTGTACCTCCGTAGGGATCTTCTCCATGCTACCAGCCACTTGTAATGATATTTTATTCCAATCAGCAGTGAGTATAAGTCCTGTGATGTTTTAGCTTTCCCCACAGACTTTCATTGTATAGCTGTGTTAATGTTCTAACTCAACCATGTTGCCAACTCCTCAGTGAAGCCCCTTACACACCAGGCTTGCATACAGTTGCGTTGTGATGTGTATGGAGTACGCTGAAAAATTGCACAGTTTTGGCATAGTCTCTGTGTAGGCTGTTATGTGATTGCGTGTAGTTGCATTCCTAATCTTGCTTTCAGTTGCTTACTGCCACATATGTCGCTCTTGCTGTCCACTCCTGCCTACTTTTTTTTTGGACAGTGTGGAAATGCACTCCATTCTCAAAACGTTATGTTAGATAATATCTGCTGTAAGTCCTTATTTTAGAAATGTGAGACTAAACCACACCCATTGTAAACACCCACATTGTATAAAAAGTGTTGTATGACCCATTTTGTGGGCCTTTCACAAGATGGACACTGTCTGTGAGGGTCCCGGTACAGTTTTCATTGTGACCTTTAATAAATACAAAATGAGGACAACAATGGTTTGGTTCTTGGAAAGGGGCAGTAAATTACATAGAGAGCCGGGAGAAATTACAAGTACATGAATGGCACTCATGTTGTACACACACACACACACACACACACACACACACACACACACACACACACACACACACACACACACACACACACACACACACACACACACACACACACACACACACACACACACACACACACAGAGAGAGAGAGAGAGAGAGACCTAGTGCACAGGGGAAAAGTTTGGGTCCAGACACTATAGACGACACGAAGATGGATTTGATACATTGGAAAAAGTCAGAAGACATAATTTCCAGGAGTTAATGGACTTTATTAACATGCCACAATCATGAGAGAACTGGAGGATGTGAAGCCAAAGCAAAAGCGGAGCTGCTTCTGGTGGTCGTGCGTGTGATCTGCCTTGAGAAGTGGACGGTGGACGTGTCTTCCTGCTGGGGATTGGTCCATGAGCAGGAGTTAATGGACTTTATTAAAGTGCTACAATCATGAGAGAACTGGAGGAGGTGAAAGCAAAGCAAAGCAAAGTGGAGCTGCTTCTGGTGGTCGCAAGGGAGATCCGCCGTGAGAAGTGGAGGTGGACATGTCCTCCTGCTGGTGATTGGTTCATGAGCAGGAGTTAATGGACTTTATTAACGTGCCACACTCATGAGAGTACTGGAGGAGGTGATAGCAAAGGAAACCAAAGCGGACCTGCTTCTGGCGGTCGCGCGCGACCTGCCATGAGAAGTGCATGGTGGACATGTCCTCCTGCTGTCAAGTGGTCTGTGAGAAGTGGATGGTGGACATGTCCTCTGAACGTGGAAACTTGGCTTCCGTGGTTTTGAAGCTTCACTGCCAGCAAAGTCCAGCAGGATGAATAAAATCTATCAATCCAGGTATGTACTGATAAAAGGATTTTTTGTCCTGGCGTGTAGAATTGTGGAGGCTTGGTGTACAGTAGTGCAGTTTTGTGTAGATTTACACACACTTGCGGAGTGCTGTGTAGACTTGCTTAAAAACTCCATACTTTCTGTGTCCAGTGCTCTATGCCGAAAAAATTAAACAGGTTTATTTTTTTTGCGTCCACCTCGTGTAGCCCTCAGCATATTGCTGCGTAGGGAGTAAAAACTCAGCGTAGAGCTGCTTAACTCAGTGTCGTCAGTACGCCGCAATATGCAACTCTCCACTGGCCCCGGTGTGAAAGGGCTTAAGGAAAGTCATTACTGGCTGTTCTAAAAGCCGCTAGAAATCGCTAAATGATGTCCATACATACATAAAAATACATGGATGACACAAGAAAGTGAAAACACTTATTTCCGTAGTGGTCCATATTATTATTACGATTATTATATTGATCAGCTTGTTGTTATGTTTACTCTCCATGCTGGTAATTTTATTACTTAATGTATTTGATATTAATTTGGTATTAATGGTATGATATTAATGACACAAACTCAGCTGTCAACAATTCCTGTGATTGCTTGATTATAAAAAGCGGTTGATTTGGCAGAATAACCAAAACAATGATCAAAATGGATAAAAAAAAAAAGAACTAAAAAGCCCAACTGGACAGATGAGCAGTGCCTGTTAGCACAGCTCACGGAGGAGAATAAAAGAGTTTTAAGAAGGAAATTGGGTCCTGGGATCACGGCACAAGGGAAGTTTAATTTAATTTAACCAGGTTAGTCCCATTGAGATCAGGACCTCTTTTGCAAGGGAGACCTGGACAATTATAAAGTTTCCAATTCACCTAACCTGCATGTCTTTGGATGTGGGAGGAAACCGGAGAGAACCCACGCAAACATGGGGAGAACATGCAAACTCCACATAGAAAGTCCACAGGTGGGAATTGATCCCATGACGCTCACCACTAAGCCACCATATTGCCCAAGACCAAGAGGTAGACTTCGGTGTGCACTGTCCAACAAATCAATGCGTCGGTCCCTCTCCTAGTGCACACAAGTGCTGGTACGTGCTGCAATCCAAAGCGAGAGCAGAGATTGCAGGCGACATTCTTCTCAAACAGGTGAGTGTTGTAGGCTAACATTTAGGCTACAGCTGCTGACATAGGTTACTTTGATATTAATAACTGTATGAATGATATAGAATTTACATTCATTTACATTTTTTCTGTAGCCAGGTATCTCAATGTTGTGATGACCTTCATCTTAGGTGTTATTGCGTTACTACGCTGGGTAGGAAAGTACGCTTATTCCTGATGAGGTCGAAGATGCTTTGTGAATAACTTTTATCTTACCAAGGGACAATTCAGTGTCTTAGAATTCGAGGAATTCTAAGACACTTAGTTTTACCCTTAATGTATCCAAAAACAAAACACTAATTTATAAGGGGGTGTCTTGATGCATAAAAATATGGCATAACTACTGCAATATATGTAGTTTTGCAGATATAGCTACTGATTCATTGTGCCCTGGTTTCCCCTCGTCAGTAAGCCTCACTCTTCCAGCAGCCAAAGGATACTCAGGCCAGAACCTGGGTTTTCGCCAGCTGACCAGACAGGAGAGAGAGAGAGCAGCCGCTACACAGCTGATTAACAGCTAATGCACTTCAGCGTGACAGCTCAACTGATCCATAGGCTAACTTCATGCAAACTGTGATGCTTGTATTTTTTATTGTAGTTATCAAAAAATAAATAATTGTACTGTGATGTTAAAGGAAAACAGCTCTTCAAAAGTCAAAGAACAAAACACCATAGAGAAGTGTGTTGTACCTGGCATGCCCACATTGAAATGACTGAATGTGGCTTTTCTTCTGCTGGTCCATTTGAAAGTGTTTATGTCGTCCATGTTGGAAAATCCTATCCAGAAATATTTCTCTGGTCTCAACCCCACCAAGCTGACCAAAAAGGCATTTTCAAATCTGAATAAAAGCATAAGAAAAGTGAACTGAAAATACAGTATACACCTCAGTGAGCACATTTCTGAGTGGTTAAATTGGAATGCATTTTTACCATTTCAGACACTGAAACCTAAAGCTTGGCTTTTGAAGGATACATCATTTTCTGTCAAAGTGAATTTCGAATATTATCAAATATTTATTATCCAATCATCCATTTTTTTTCTTATCCAACCATCCGTTTTTTCTGATTGTTCCGTCAGGTGGGGTACACCCTGGACAGGACAAACGAACACATTCACACCCGCACGTAAAATTTAAAGTTCCTAATCCACTTAACCTGCATGTCTCTGGATGTGGGAGGAAGCCACACAAACACTGGGAGAACAAAAAACTCCACACAGAAAGTTTTTATGCTTCGTCAGAAACTACCAGTTTGTTTCAGACCATTTTAATGACTGACACATAGGGAAAAAATATCAATATTTAAAAAAAAACATCCTGAATATGAATACATACCTATCAGCCACATCTACCAGATTAGAGCCGGCATCTAAACATATCTGCTTTGCCTCATCAAATGTTTTCGTCTCAGCTCCAGTGTTATAACAGTATGAACCAAACCGGAATGAGCCCTTAAGAAATAAATACGGATTAAAGGACATAATCTCATCTGTAAAATTCCACACAGATTTGAAAGGAACATCATCACTCACAGTCTTGCACCCTGGATTAGCCTCCTCCTGGGCTCCTTCAGGTGCTGTTGTAGACGCTTCCTTCTTACAAATGTATCCATACATCTTCTCGCACATACTATCTGCCCACTGTCCAAACTGTGTAATTGACCAATGGCAACAGTGCCATCGGGTTAATTATATTGTAGCAGCAGTCAGACATAATTAACAGACCGTTGTAACTGAGTGATTTTTCACCTTTCCTCTGATGAGGACACAGTCCTCTTGTAGGTTGGTGGCATGAGAAGGCCACCTCTCTGCCACTGGGTGAAGGTGACGTGGGATCGGTCCGACCATTCAAACAGCATGTGGTTCCTCTGATCGTTCAGTCCAATCCAAAGCACATCAGTCTGCACTGAAGGTTTTGAATGAAACATACTTTTATGGTTATGAACTATTTTTCTGAGATTTGTTGTAATGTATTTTGAGTTGAGTGCACCTTCAGTTGCCATTTTATTGGGTGTTTAAATGTTGCCATTTGAATTTAAATCAGTAATTGTCAAATGAACACAAACACATTTAAGTAAATTCAAAGTCATGACATTTAGCACAGAATATCGATGTGCAAACCACTGGTGGGCACAGTCACTGAATCAGCATATATCTGTTTAGCAAAGCTAACTATAAGGGGCAATTGAGAAGTTTTGAGCCTGACCCAGAAACCAACATCTCAGACCTGCTATCAATACTGCACCAAGTGCGTCAAAATGTCACACATTCTTGAGAATGTGTGTCTAACCTATTTTTGAAACTGAACAAACTCTGGCACATAGCTAATTCTATTCATGCACAGGCCATTGAATTTTTTTTTTTTTTATCTCCTATTTCAGAGAGATACTTATTCCATCCATGGTATTTGAGCTACTGGTGAATAATTATGCTGTATTCTGCCAGCATAGTGCACAGCTGTCTGTTTACACTCTGTTTTCCTAGTAGCAGTATATTTTACATTGATGTACTGTACATTGATGTATCTAATGCTGTCTATATTATATTTACTATCATCATTTCTCTAATGTTTGTCCAACCAAAGCAGTGCCATGAACCCACATCTAGTAACTTAAATAAACCAAAGTGGCAGATTTAATTTAATTTTGGCTTATTGCCATTAACAGAGGCAAAATCCTCTTTTACATACTGCTGTCTGTCACGTTACAGCCTGCTATCAATTGTGCATTTGCTCTGAGTAAATCAGACGCAAAACGGTCTCTACCCAACGTGCAAAAGGTTGGATTGTCCATAGAATCTGGCACTCGTTATCTGGGATCTTGGTAAATCAGGCCCTTAATCCTTTCCACTGATGCAACAAATTCCCTTTCTTGTCCACTGAAAAGGGATTACATTTTCTCCCAAAACTTTTCGGCCCCAAAATTATCCTGTAGCTTCTTTCACAAATATGAAATGTATATTTACAGTATGCAGCTGTTAGGCAACAATCCATTATTTACCATTATCAAGAGGTCAACACTGCCAATTGTGCAGGCATGGTTGACCTTTAACCTGCACTGTCCATCAATTTGCCTGTCCTAATTACATGTATTGAAATATTTTGGTTTTAAGAAATGTACATTGTCTACCAGGCTGTTTACTAATCATGTTCTTACACAACTCATTGCTGTGTGAAAACTTTTATTGGGTTGCTTCTGCATCATTGTTGATGCTATGGAGGTGGGTTCTGGTCCGCCGGCAGGGATGCAAGCTGGTTTGTTTTTGGTCACATGCTTCTTGTTAGTCATGTTGCTAGGTGACTGGGCATCGAAAACTCAAAGGAGTCCAATCAGACAAATGAAATGTATTCATTACTGGGAGCCTCAGCTAAACGTTATCAGTTAGAGGATTAGTGATTATCAAAGCTGACTTGTAGGTTTGTTGTGCCCACCACTAGTCAAAATTATAAACTCATTTGTGCACACTAACAGTATCCAGATTGTGATATAATGAAGCTCTGCTCCTCTAATTGTGTATGCTGGCCAAGTCTCCTCCTTCTTTGTGGCAGGCAGTCAAGGCATCCTTCCACATCTTCTTACTCCGGTCCAGGTAGTAACAATGACCCGAATATGGAAGCCAGTGCCTGGGGCAGAAGCTAGGCTGGTTGCTGCCTACAGAAGAAGAAGAAGAAGAAGAAGAAGAAGAAGAAGGGCCTTTACTGTCATTGTACATACATAGAACGTAATTTGTCCTCTGTATTTAACCCATCATAATTACAGTTAGACACAATCCAACCACTAGAAGCAGTGGGCAGCCACAGTCCGGCGCCTGGGGACAAACTCCAGATGGAGAGATGCTGTCTTGGTCAGGTGCACAGAAAGGAACAAACTCTAAATAAGCATGTTTTTGATTGTGGGAGGAAACTGGCGTGCACAGAGGACACCCACACAGACACGGGGAGAACATGCAAGAAAAGACCAGGTGGGAAGCAATCCTACAACCTTCTTGTTGTGAGGCATCAGTGCTAACCAATACGCCACTGTGTCACTGTTTGCTTTTTCATAAGACAGACACCAAAAGATCTCAAATTGAGGCCATGGCTTTTGCAGATTTATGAACAAACCAGCCTGTTCTTGTTCTTCTTGGTTCCTTTGACTCTGATTACATCAGCAATTAGGGCCCAAGACCAGTGATCATAATAAAAAGCTACAGTCAAAGATGAGCGATCAGGATCAAAGGTCAGTATCAAAGATAAGTGATCATGTTGAAAGGTCAGTGATCAAGATAAACGTTCGGCAACCAACATAAAAGCAAGCACTCTGGAACAAAGATGAGACCATGGGTCAAGAATTATAAACACAAGTGAGTGATCAGATAAATCAATGTGATTAGGTCCAAAGATGAGAGTTGAGGATCACATGATTGTTCCAGTAGAGATTCGTTTTAGACCATGTGTATATAAAGATGTAGATCTTTTGATAAAAACTTTGGACATGAATAGTGGATTCAGGATTAGAATGTGGATTGAGCCTTTAAATAAAATGTGACTCTGACGCCTTGGTCACCAAGGCGTCAGAGTCACCTTACACCAAGGCTTGGTGTGTGCCCACTCTGAGTGCCCTGACATGAATCACTGCGTCATGCTTGTTAAAAATATTGGACAGAGAATTCTCTGTCCAATATTTTGAACATTTCATCACAGGATGAGGCTGCAAGATTTGTCTTTTTAGTCATCAGTAAACACTTACGCTCAACTCCCACTAGATGGCGATGTGGGATAACATGCCCCACATTTTGAACTTGTCATTTCATGATCATGAATCAGCAGGTTTTACCTTGTTACTTGCACATACATCTGAATATTTGTCAGTATATCTCCAAGACCATTAACCTAAAATTAACCAGACTTTGCACATGTGCAGTCCCATAGGGATACACCCAATGGGGGCAACGATCACCATAGTAAGATAAATTACACACAAATTAAGCCACATGCCTGCATAATCCAAATTTGACTCAGAAACAATATCACTTGCAATAGGCACAAAGAATTTTGATGCAATGAACAACTGACGCCAAGATACCGGGGACCAAATGACCTCACTGTTTAGGCTACGATGTCATACAGTACAGAATTTGACCAGAGTTAAATGGTGGTGATTTGCCACTTCAGGATGTCTTGGTACGCCGCCCCAATCCATCTATCAGTCTCACACTCCAACTTACCCACATTCTTCACACAACTCCCGAGATACTTAAACTCCTCCACTTTTGTTTTTTATACACAATTTTTCTGACAGAGGGCAATGGTCTCAGATTTGGAGGTACTGATTCTCATCCCAGTTGTTTTCACACTCAGCCTCAAACATGCCTCAATGTGCATAAGAGGTCACTGCCTCATGAACCCACAGAAACCACATCATCTGCAGAAAGCAGAGATGCAACTCTGAGGGTCACCAAAATGAATACCCTCCAGTGCCTTACTGCTCCTTGAAATCGTGTCCCTGAACAACAGAATCAGGACCAGTGACAAGGGACAGCCCTGGCAGAGTTCAACACCCACCGGGAACAAGTCCAGTGTAATGCAGGAATATGAACACAGCTCCTACTTGGACATATAGAGACTGGATTATGTATTCCAGTGGTTCTGGTACCCCATGCTCCCACAGTGCACACCACAGGATACCTTAGGGACTCGGCAATACTCCTTTTCCAAGTCCATAAGACACATGTAGACTGGTCCCATCACGCTTCCAAGACCCTTTTAATATCCTTGCGAGGGTAAAGAGTTGGTCCACCGTTCCACGATCAGGATGTAAAACCTGTATTGCGCCTCCTGAATCTGGAGGTCAACGAAACAGCTTAAGTCTTCTCTTTATTACACTTCTCAGCCTCCCTCCAAAATAACGGCACTCAGCCAGGGATTTGTCACCCTACTGGCACCAGTTATCCTGGACAACTCCAGAGGAAGAGTGAGTAGAGAGTCCAGCCCCTCTCCAGGAGTTTGGTGCCCAAGCCTGCGCTGTGTGTGTTGGTGAGCCCAACTATTTCTAGTTTGTATCGCTCAACCAGCTACAAAAGCTCAGGCTCCTTCTCCACCAGAGAAGTGATGTTCCACATTTCAAGAGTCAAATACCATAACCAAGTGTAAGTCCATGTGGGCATATGCCCCGTCCAGTGCCTGACAACAGCACACTAGACCCTTTAGACTCTCTTTATGGGTGGTGAGCCCACGTGAAGGTGACATATGTTATTTTGTCAGGCTCTGCCCGACCAAGTCCTATGGTTGGAGACTCAGCCACCGGGAGCTCGCCTGAGAGCCCCCACCCCCCATGCCTGGCTCCAGGAGGAGGCCCCCAGTTTCCCTAATCTGGATAAGGTGATTCCATCTTACATTTGTCCATCATAAGGAATTTCTTTCAGAACTAACTCTGGCAAATATAATATATTTCTGTGAAAAACACTGTATTTCATGTACACTTAGTATACCTAGAAACAGACTGAATACCTTTTAGAATCTAATGTAATCTGACCTACTCATTCGTACTTCCTTGCTTAGCAGAAAGAATAAGGAACTCTGAGTTTTTTTTTTCTCATTTTGAAATAGCAACAAACAAATAATGTAAAAGACACCCTAGCTTTCTTTCTAAAACCCTTTGTTTTCTGGATAAAGGCTCAATCCTTCGGATTGAGAGTGACTGACCTCTTACATCTACATGTACAAATAAATTCTGGAACTATTATTTACTTCATACTGCCACATCATCACTTTTTGTATATCGTTTTAACATGCAAATGCAAAGGCAGCTATTAGTTTGTCCAGCTTGGTGCTGCTACTCGTGTCCTTGAACAACACACTGAACTCTGAAATATCTAAATATTAGTGCTCATTGCTCCCTTTGACCTCACGCAGAATATGACAAAGATGTAGAAAAACAACATACAGCACAAATCATGATTTACACTGTGATGTCAATCCACCATTGTCCAATATTTAACTTACCTGTCAGTGGAGGAGGCAGATTGGTGAGTTTCCTTTGCGACATATGTAACCGAGTTTCTTGTTGCAGGTGGTGCTTTCCCATTTGGAGGCTTTACCAGCATTTAGTGTTGCACAGTTAACTCCAGGAACTGATGATGGATGGCCTGTAAGAAGGATACAGTATTTGTTTGTAATGTGAGTATCTATACCAGCGTGTCACTGCATTAACAGTATTTACGTTAAGAAACCTGCTGGTTGTAGTCCAGTCAGGAACACCCGGTGTAGTTCTGGATTACAATAAGTGTAAATGTGCTCTTGTCACAGTGTATTACTGCGTCCACCTTCACTAACCTGGCACCCAATTTAAATATCTGAATGGGTTTCCGTTGCTCCACTGCCATCCACTCTGAAAATCCAAGCTGTTTCAGTCCATCCACAGAGACGTCCCCAAAGTACTGGTCAGTCCTGTGCCAAAAACACCTTATGAATGAATTCAATGATAGCTTAATGACGCTGTTTATGGGTGAAACTGGTTGGTACCTGAAATGTACGACTGCTCGTGCAGCTCTACGATGCTAAGGAGGTCAGCGCCCTGCTGCTGGCAGCTCTTCCTGGCCTGAAACCAGGTCAACACTGATTGTGCATTCCTCTGGTACTGGGACCCCTGTGACTGGGTCAGTGTCCAGTACGAGGTGGCTATATAAGAGGAATGGGCAAGCACATTAATTAATTATTAATTATCATTAATATCAGCAAGATTAAATTCATTTCTAAGCAGAGATTAAAGTTTTTGAGAGATTACGGAGTTTCCAGGGTAATTGTAAACATTCGTCAGTGCCATATGTTGCTGCATCCTCAAAATTACCCAAGCAGTCAACCCGTCCAGGCCTACTTTCTGAAACTAAGCATCTATCCCCTGTAGCCAGGTGAAATGTGAGTGTCCCCTTGGCCTTCGCCAGCTGCTGAGCCTTCATCAGCTGCTACTTCACCATGCCAGTTATAGTCCTCAACTTAGTCTCCATAAGTAACCACTCTTTTGACACAAAGTCATTCCAACAGTACTCAAGGATCCCTCAAAGAGGACCCAGTACAAAGACTTCCAGTCTTTACTTTAGGTCCCTGGTTAATGTCCAGTTCTTACAACCACACAAGAAGACAGGAAACACCAAGACCAAAAACTTGGACCTTCATTCTCCTGCAAAAATATGTGCATCGCCAAACACCTCTGTCCAGCAACCTCAAGATTCCTTAAATCAGAAATTGGAAAATATCTGAAAAATCTTCATCTTTGCTTGAAACAGTTTATCTGACATGTTTTGGACTCTTCAGGATTGATGTGTTTTACAAAACAGTAAATTTGAGCTTATTTTCTTTAGCAGTCCTATTTCTGCCTCCATAGGGTGTCACGGACCGGCGCCACAAGGGGGCGTTTGGGGCGACGCCCCCTCACGTCATCAATCCCGCCTCCTCGGATGTGAGAGTTATCAAAAAGAAAAAAGAAAAAGAAATACTGGAAAATATAGCAAAATATTAGTTATTCAACAATATCACGTATTTAACAAATAAACTAAATTAACTAAAGTAATTAATTTTAAAACAAATGGATATGGCGTGTGTCTGTGTTCAAGCAATTTGATAGGTTGAAGGGTCTTTCACACTGAATACTTTAGGCCAGAGGTGGCCAAGTTCGGTCCTCGAGAGCCACATTCCTGACACTCTTAGTTGTCTCCCTGCTGCAACACACCTGAATCCAATGAAAGACTCGTTAGCAGACTGTTAATGAGCCTTTCATTGGATTCAATCTGTCAACGTGTCCCAGTCCGTCGACGCATCCGACGCATGACGTCAGATGCTTCGCTTCGGAAGCGGCAAGGGGGCGGAGATTGCCACGTCACACTCTGGCCATTTCCACAACCTGAAAAAAGTTCAGCGATCGCCATCTTGAATTGGGTCGCCTGAACCACAAAAAAGCTTTAAAAACAGCAGTAGAACGATTCTCCCATCACCCTGCTGGGAGAAACTTTTTTTCAGCTGCTTTTCAGAGTGACACCAACCGAGGGAGGACTGACGACTTGGTGGGATATCGATCAAACCGCGACAGTGGCCGACCCGCACGGAGAAGCCGGCCTTCAGGCATCATCACTGGGCAGAGTGAGGCAGGCAGCCGGGGGGATGGAGCAAATCCACTCAGTCCGAATATCCCACTTTTTGGATATATGCGAAGTCCCAGTTTGCCCAACAGAATTTAGTTCTGCAGCTTTATTGAGATGAGAATAATGTAAAAATAAAACGTGACGTTTACTGAACTGCTGTGACGGTTCAATGATCGGCTAACGTTAGCTTAGCCTTTTAGCACAGTTGATCTGAGTGAATGCTTTAATTTCTAAATGGTTCAGTCTTTTTTATTTTTACCAAATAAAGCTACAGCTTTTTTCAGACACCACAAATCTCAACTTTAAATAACTTATTTTTTCGGGCTTTTTTTTCCCATCGTGTTTTTTTTTTTTCCTTTTTATATATAAACTGTTTAGTGTTCTTTATATTTAAAGAAATATTTTATTTATCCCAATCAGGAACATTTGCTGTGCAGACAACCAAACTTCCATTTATGAGCTGAACACCACGAAGTCAGTCGAAAGAAAACATCTCTGCTCTTCAAAATAGGACAAAAGTGTCTTCAGCAACACCACCAGAGTTCAAAGCTGCAGAAGAGACCTTCATCTGGTCCCAAGAATCCAGCAGAACATCACCTGCTTCTAAATAAAAGGCTCTTTCAACAGCAACTATTTTATTATTTTTAAAAAAGCTGTTTCATTTTATATTTTAACAATAAATGAACGGATCATTAAAAATGTCACGAAATCAAAGTCAAAAGACATCTGCACAGGTAGAAGCTCTCCACTTATTGCGCTCAAATTCATATATTTTAGAAATGACTCTGTCCTGATAACAACATTAAAGGCAATTACATATTTTGGCAAAATTACAAGTTGAAATGACCATTAAAAAAAATTAATCATCAGGTTTATGTCACAGAAATCCTACTTTACAATCACACTGCAGTCACTGTTAAATTATTTCCTGTTGCATTTATAGTAAACATTTGTATTTATTTACAGTGTCTGTTTTTATGGTTGAAATGAGATATAAATAATCTACCAGACTTAAAAATGTACAAATTTCCATGTTATTTTGTCTAAAAATAAATGTCTGTGGTTTCCTTATGTTAAACAAGAAATTATCTAATCTGAAATCACAGGTGGTTTTTCATTACAGATGAAAGGTTTCTAAAGAACCATTTATTGATTTATTTAGCTATTTTAATTACAAGTGTTCTAAAATTTTTTTTTAACAGTAATCAGAAATTCTGAGGTAACAAACAACAACAAAAACATTTCCAAGGATTTATCTTAAGAAAACTGCTCCATAAATGAGCAGTCCTGTGACACGTTTGTTTTGTAGAGATCAGTGGTTTGTTTCTACACCAATCCATTTTGTAGAGATCAGTGGTTTCTGCCACTAGTTTTCCGTGTTTTGGCCCGACGCGTCGTTCCTATTGGACGCAAAGGTACGTCACAGCTCAGAGTGTTGAAAGTTGGATTGGATTGAACTTTGACTGCATCAACCTGCCGACAAGCAGCAATGCGTGCTCCCATCAGAAGCGTCGGTTTAGCTCGGCTTTTGACGCGACGCATCTGACGCATCTAAAAAGCAACGCGTCTCATTGAAAATAATGCTTTTTAGACCGATTTTTGACGCATCTGACGTATTCAGTGTGAAAGGCCCATTACTCTTACTCAGTCAGTCTCTTACAACGGTGAAGCCTAAATACACAAGCTTTCCAGGAGCGCACCCAATTCATTACGCACACTCAGAGGCATGTCCCCTCTGGTGCACACTTTTTTTGGGGGGGGGGGGGGGCGACGCCGCCCCTTGTGATAAACTCATTGCCCCCCTTAATATTTTTTTCTGGCGCCGGGCCTGGGGTGTCAGGAGAAGGGCGAGGGTGTGTGAGGGGAGGAAAACAGATGCAGTGCTGTGCTGATGACTAAAATGTAAGGAAGTGTTGGAGATCAGAAACCAGACTTGTTCAAAGCTGACCTCATGGAATAAATGTCAGGATGTCATGTGGTTTTAGAACTAATACCTTTTGGTTGGCCGATCATAATTTACAACATTTTTGTGCGCCCCTTTTCACATGTATTTTATCTGTATACAGATTACATGTGTGCACTTTCACTTTTCATGAAAATCAGACCATTTAAAACAAAAAACAATGAGGCAAAATCATGGCATTTGGTTTGTGTTGAATTACATGTACCTGACAACTTATATACAACACATATGAAAACATGTCTGACAACAATAATCCAATCACAGATAAGTTACTTACTGCATACACAATAACTTTGTCAAGTGGTATTCCTTCAAAAAAAAAAAAAAAAAAGAATAAATGCATTTTTAAAGTGAATGCTACAGAGAGAACCAAGCAGTTTTCGTATTACATCCATAAATACTCTGTTAAATTAAAAAAGGTGAGTATAGACTATGAAGGTCATGTCAAAGAAAATAATCAGAGGAGCAAGTTTTTTTTTTCCATTTTGCATAGTGAGAAAAAGTTGAATTGCTGGCAAAAAAGTCAAACTTTAATTATTACTGTCAGACATAACAAGCAAACAAACAAAAGCATTCAAATGAGTATTTATAATTTTTGTTTATTTTATTTATGTTTATTTATTCTATCAATCCACTACAACAGAGGGTGGTGGCAGAAGTGGTTAGCATAGTTGGTTTCAGTGCATAAGGTTCCTGGTTCAAACCCCACCCCTGCCACATTTCTCCATATAATGTGGAGATGTGTCAGAAAGGGCATCCGGTGTAAAACTTGTGCCAAATCAACATGCAGATCCACCTTGGATATGCTGTGGTGAAAACAAGGGAGCAGCCGAAGGCACTTACTTTTTTATGATCCACTATAACAATCTTTTCAGTTTGTATGAACACAACCACCTCTTTCAAGCTTGTGTGATTTAAAAATACATTTTTTGGCACATTTTCTTCAAAGTCCTTATATTTATTAGCACAATATTTAGACACTAAAGAACAGTAATTTCCTTGTTGCTAAAACATTCTGAAATACAATTTCACCAATTTATTGACACAAGACGTTTTGTGTCAATAAATTGCACTAATACTTTGATTTGTTCTCAAAAGTTAAATTTTAATCTTTGATTTTTGATTGCTGACATATTGTCAAAAATGTATTTCAACTTTATACTACTTACATTTACATTTATTACACTTATATACAGTAGTGCCAAATCACAACAACGCTGCCTCAAGATGCTTCACACAAGTAAGGTCTACTACTTGGAATGCAAACTTCAAAATCTCTCTTTTTTCCCGTTAATGTACCTTAATTCTCTGTCATAGCAAAAGACAAAACTGAATGTGAAGGAAATATTGAATTGAATTGAATTTATTTATTTAATTGAATATTGAATATATTCAAACTACTGGAGAAAAAACAAAGAACAAAGAATATTGTTTTTGAATGGAGTCAGACTGGTTGAACACAAAGACATAAATATTGTTGCCATTTTTTATTCAGCATGTTTTTGTTTTCTTTTATTTAATTTGACCCTTAAAGGTCCTGTAAATAATTTACTGCCAGTCCATGTCACTCTAAATCACCAACATCTTAGACCAAAACAGTGGTTTCCCTTTGGACACTCCTGCTCCTGCCTCCTCCGCATTAAGGGAAAGAAACGCAAATTCTGAGTGAAGTTGGAGCCCGTTTAGTAAATCAAAGGCTTCCCATCTGGGGTGGGGGGCAAAGATTTCTAGACTGTAGCTACCCACTGCTATGTTCAGTGCACAGTGCTATATGGCGTCACGATTGTCTCTATAAATGTGGGGAGGGGCAATGGTTTCACAAGGTGAGACTCACGTGCACTAAATAAGCAATATACAGGAAATGCGGAACAGAAAATTAAACGCAGAGAGAGTGTTGCCATGTTACCATTACAGCACTACACCTTTACAAAGAAAATACTTGTTGACTGCTATATTTATGTGTAAAATGCTAATTATTAGACCTTTATTTTTTTGTGCATCTTTGGCACAGAGATAATCCCATAGATTCTGGCACCTGAAGGTTTATATAAATCAGTGATTTCAAATGAGTGCAAAAATATTTGGTAAAGTCACTTACATGTGGTGGGACAAAAGCCCCACTTTTGCTGTTTATTGTAATCTGTTTCTGTTGCACACCACAGGTGTCCATCTGAGCGGCCGTCCACGGTGCATTCAGCGTACCACTTCTCCGTAAATTTAAAGGGAAACTGACAAGGTTTTCCAAAGGCATTGCCTCCTATTGTGAAAATCTCTGAAAGGACAACAGGATTATAAAGATGAAGCAAGCAAAGCCAGTCAATAAGAGCAAAATGTTACAGTTCTAATGTATGTCCAGCCTTAATATGCAGGCCAGATTATTATTATTATTATTATTATTTATTCGTGAAGTAGCCACATTTGTTTCATACTAAATACTGCTTTGTAAATCCAACTGGTGTACTGTCATGAGGTTTATCAGACAACATCTGTTGTTCAATTCAAACTATGTGAACACATATTTAGTAAGGTTGACCAGGGGCCTCATGTACGAAGACTTGCATGGATTTCCTACTGAAACATGGCGTACGCAAAACCCAAAAACAAGGTGTAAGTATAAAAATATCCAGATGTATCAAAGCATGCTTACGCATGGATCCATGCACGTTCCATTTGTACATCCCAGTGAATGTGGATTTGAGCGCACATGCACCTGCAACAAACTCCGCCCTGGCCACGCCCCTATTTAAATATGAAAATGATTGTAAATAGGCCCTGGAGCTGTGATTCCACATGCTGTCACATCACACAACATGAACACAGAAAAGAAATTATACCAAGTGTGTGCTACAGATGACTAGAAATTACATGGAGACACGCAAGGACAGTTTATTTGGTACCCTGTTAAATGGGAGGCAGGGGTGCCCAAGTTCGGTCCTCGAGTTCTACCTTCCTGACACTTAGTTGTCTCCCTGTTCCAACATACCAGAGTGTCACGAAGGTAGATCTCGAGGACTGAACTTGGACACCCCTGATGTAAGGAAAAATGTTAGTGGGAGCGTGTGTATTAGGGCGTAAATGCTTTCAGCTCAGAACAGCACACACATACACACACACACTGAAGCCACCACTGACAGTGTGTGACATTCATACCTTCACACACATGTTCATTGACAAATACTGAATACAGGGAGCCAATCAGTTAAGAAGCTCTGCTGCTCCAGTCTCAATATCAAGAAAAATAAAACACACTAATAATAATAACAGAAAACATATTTCAATGTGCACATGCCCTAATGTGTCCGCGCTGGTTACATTTGGAACAATATTACAAATAAACTATTTGTCCAGCAAGCAGCCACCCATCGCACATTGTGCCAGCCTCCAGCCTGATGGGCATTTGTGGATCACATATGATGTGAGCACTGATGGAATGAAATTGTTTCCTGTTAACAAAAACAAATTCATCATGTGATGTGTACAGTCAATAGCTCTGATTACACTAAGGAAACCGGCTCTTGCTGCAAATTGTGCTTTAATGTTGGAATGTGATGTACCTGGATGACATTCAGATGATTGCGTTCCACACAGCTGGCATGGCTCGGCTCAAGGTTGACTGGCACACTCCTGAGCAATCGGTCAGCTCATGCTGGAATGCTTCTATTGCCAGGACGCACAGCATGGTCAGCACCTGTGTGGACCATATTGCGCTCTGGGCCGGCCCCAGTTCTGCGTGCAACTGCAGTAACAATGGCCTTGGTAATCTAAATCAAAGTTATGAGCCAATTATCGTCATTTGCAAGTAAATCCTCGCATTTCCCGAATACACACTCATGTCGGATTGCACCATTTGCAAGGTCCTCTAACAACATTAATACAGTAATTGTTGATGCCATATTAAGCATCACTTTGCGCATGTTTTTATGTCCACCCATATAATTGCAAACACGTAGGTGTGTTAATTGTTCATCAGTGTATCTCTTGACATCTTGTTTTCACACTGTTAATGTTTCCTAGCAACACCTTTACGTGTCGGCAGTGGAACCATAGCTGTAGAAAAGTGCTCTACACCAGTCAGGATTTTTGCGTGGCACAACACACATTTCCACAGTCATTTCACTTTTGATACATCTCAGCGTTGGCATGGAAAAGGACGTACGTCATGTTTTTGTGTATGTGCATGCTTTGTACATGAGCCCCCAGGTGATGGAAACAATCTGTGTATCAAACATGCTCAACATCTGCAAGGCTAAAACCATTATTCCAGACAATGCAACCCTCGTACAGAAAATAACATATTACCATCTCTTCTGAGTGCAGATAAGGGGTTATCTTTATCTTTTGTTGTTGGTTGCAACCACAGTATAGAGTGGATACTGGAGAACCACCTAAACTTTGACAGATTTAAATATTTTTTAACCATTAAGACAAAGAAGAGAGAGAGAAAAAAGAAAGAATTTGGCCTTATTTTTGTTCAAGCTTTTAAAATTACCGTACTCCCTTCAAAGACATACTGAAAGAAAATCTGTGCAGCATAATATAAACCAAAAAAAAAAAAAAAATCAAAGCCAAAATACATGTCTTGAATTTCATTTGCATCAACCATTATGAAATACAAACTGCACTGTAAATCTGTCTGGAGTAGACACACTACTGATGTAAGCTACCAATGTATTCATGACAGATCTGAAGGGGTTATATAGGCTTTTTTGGCTGTGGTTTGCGAAACATTTGTCTGTTGTATCTCCAATCACAGCTTCATGGTGGAGTGCAACAGAGAAGAAGTAGAATTTAGGCTTGAGTCTCCCATGCATCTACTGGCAAACTGTAGCTGAAATGTCAGGGTTGCTTTTTTCTCATATATTATATATATATATATATATATATATATATATATATATATATATATATATATATATATATATATATATATATATATATATATATATATATATATATATATATATATATATATATACCACACAACCAGCGAGCTGTCGAACTGGTGATGCAACTGACAAAATTTCCACTATGCAGAGTTCCTCCAATCGCACCTGCAAACCCTATGTAACTCTTTCAGAATTATCTTAAGTGTCTTGGTGGCTTCCCTCCTTAGTCTCCTTGCACAATCACTCTTTTTGATAAGGGTCCACCTTATTAGATTACAGCACTATACTGTTTTGTTTTTTAGTAATTGATACGGTGCATCCGGAAAGTATTCACGGCACTTCAGTTTTACCTCATTTTGTTATGTTACAGTCTTATTCCAAAATGGAGTAAATTTTTTTTCCTCAAAATTCTACTCACAACACCCCATAATGACAACATGACAATGTTTTTTGTTTTATTTTGATTGTTAGTTACTTTTTGTTTGTTTTGGGTTTTTTTGCAGTTTTTTTTTTTTTTTTTTTTTTTTTTTTTTGCAGTTTTTAAAAAATTCAAAAGAAACTAAGAAATTATGTGTACATAAGTATTCACACCCTTTGCTCCATTCTTTGTTGATGTGCCTTTGGGAGTAATTACAGCCTCAAGCCTTCTTGAATATGATGCCACAAGCTTGGCGCACCTATCTTTGGGCAGTTTTGCCCATTCCTCTTTGCAGCACCTCTCAAGTTCCATCAGGTTGGATGGGGAGTGTCGATGCACAGCCATTTTCAGATCTCTCCAGAGATGTTCAGTCTGATTCAGGTCTGGGCTCTGGTTGGGCCACTCAAGGACATTCACAGAGTTGTCCTGAAGCCACTCCTTTGATATCTTGGCTGTGTGCTTAGGGTCATTGTCCCACTGAAAGATGAACCGCCGTGCCAGTCTGAGGTCAAAAGTGCTCTGGAACAGGTTTTCATCCAGGATGACTCTGTACATTGCTGCATTCATCTTTCCCTCCATCCTGACTAGTCTCCCAGTTCCTGTTGCTGAAAAACATCCCCACAGCATGATGCTGCCACCACCATACTTCACTGTAGGGATGGTGCCTGGTTTCCTCCAAACATGACGCCTGGCATTCATGCCAGAGTTCAGTCTTTGTCTTTGTCTCATCAGACCAGAGAATTTTATTTCTCATGGTGTGAGAGTCCTTTATGTGCCTTTTGGCTCCAAACTTCAGGTGAGCTGCCATGTGCCTTTTACGAAGGAGTGGTTTCCGTCTGGCCACTCTACCATACAGGCCTGATTGGTGGATTGCTTCAGAGTTGACTGTCCTTTTGGAAGGTTCTCCTCTGTGCTCTGACAGAATGACCATCGGGTTCTTGGTCACCTCCCTGACAAAGCCCCTTCTCCGCGATCGCTCAGTTGAGATGGACGGGCAGCTCTAGGAAGAGTCCTGGTGGATCCGAACTTCTTCCATTTATGGATGATCAAGGTCTCTGTGCTCATTGGGACTTTCAAATCAGCAAAAATGTGTCTGTGTCCTTGCCCAGATTTGTGCCTCGAGACAATCCTGTCTCAGAGGTCTACAGACAATTCCTTTGACTTCATGCTTGGTTTGTGCTCTGACATACACTTTCAACTGTGGGACCTTATATGTAGACAGGTGTGTACCTTTCCAAATCATGTCCAAACAACTAATTTTACCCCAGGTGTACTCCAATTAAGCTGTAGAAACATCTCAAGGATGTTCAGTGGAAACAGGATGCACCTGAGTTGAATTTTGAGGTTCATGGCAAAGGCAGTGAATACTTACATACAAGTGATTTCTTACTTTTTATTTTTAATAAATGTGCAAAAAAGTGTTTTTCACATTGTCATTATGGGGTACTGTGTGTAGAATCTTGAGGAAAAACATGATTTTCATCCATTTTGACATAAAAATGTGGAAAAGTGAAGTGCTGCGAATACTTTCCAGATATACAATACAAACTGAATACAATACATACTCAGTGATTTGGACATGTTCATATGTCCATCCCCAGACTTGTCCAAGTAAAATTGGTTGTGAAAGTGAATTAGTTAATTATTAGTTGTGTTATGCAAAAAGGTATCATTATGCAACCCAATATTTTGTTTTTCATGCGAGTAAAACGGGGATAATTTTAGAAATTTTAATGTCAGTAAGTCTGAATGATTTTTTTTAAATGGCATGAAGAATTTAAAATGTGTAAAAGCAGAGGACAATTTTATGGTAACAGAATTACCATGACAGCAAATACGGCCATATTTTAGTTTACTGTTAAAATGTTGCTTGGATTCTAATTACATTTACCATAGAATTGTCCCAGAATATGATTACTTTCATTATACACTGTATGGACAAAAAGTTTATATAAATGATCAAAATCAACCTTAATATTAATGCGTTAGTTTTGTCTACTTGGTGTCTTAGCTGATCTTTGTAGTTCTACTATGTTTGTTGTTCTCACGGTGCATTTAGCTTTAACATCCTGATGACAACTTAAAGACGAACACTGAGCTGCTTTGGCAAATCTGATTAACAGTTTATTGTCAATATGAAGACTCACAATCATTAAAAAGCTAAATCAAAAAGGCTAAGTTTTGATTTTTGCAATTTGCAGACTCTGGTTTTGTTCATTGTCCCTTGTAAATGACATAATGACAGCAACAGCATTTTTTTTTTTTTTACTTTTTACATTTTGATTGTGCTGCTGAATTTTGAAGCTGTGACATGAATTACTGCATGTTACACACAGTTTAATATTCTTTTGAGATACTTTTACTTTCAAAACTAAAAGCTGGCATCCACTCTTTGAATTTAACATTCCCTCATCCAGTTGGAGAATATGCACATTACTGCAAACACTGTTGTAAATATTCGTTAAAACATTTCTAAGAAACATTTTCAAATAATTCTACCTTGGTATCCCTTGGAACAAAGATCATTCTGAGTACCGAATATCTTCCATCGACTCCAGAGTCCCGATCCCGTGTAGACCATTATGTTCCTCTCATTGTGGTTGCCCCAGTTGAAGTGCAGGTCCTTATCTTTGAGGCCAAAGAGCGTCTCGTTTTTGCATTGCCAGTGCTGGAGTTCACTTGTCTCATTGCATTCAAACAGAAGCACCTTCACCCAGTCTTTGATTTCAGTGGCTCCAACGCACAGCTTGAGGGACAGACTGAGGAGGCGCGACTCCGAGGCCCAGCGGAACTGCTGCTCTTTAGCATGAGGATTACATGGGGCCAGCGTCAGTGAGGTGGCACTTTCAACCTTTACGCATTTGTTGTGGTCCTGGTTGAAAATCAAGAAGGAGCTGCTGTCTGGAGCAAAATGATTCAAAGCTCATTACTGCCATGATATTAAGTTGCAATAAAAGAATAACATGTAAAAGGTTTGTACCTGTTTCAGCAGTAATGGACGGGACCTGCAGTTGACAGAGGACCACAGCAAAACACAGAAGTGCCAACATGATCTTTTTGGGTAAAGTTTGCAGTTAGTGGTGGAAGAACATGTTAGAGAGTCATCCAGTCAGGAGGAGAGCATTCTGGCATGTGTGAAGGTGTGTGACACGGACACATGGTGCTTCCCTCCCTTAATCACACTGATGGATATCCTGTCACATGGGGAGGCAACGATGGTCAAACAGCAGCGGTTTCCGCAAGCTTTCACAGAACTAATGGTGACAGCGAGGAGGCTGAGAAATGGGACACAAGCAGCCTCTTTGTGCAGGAAACTGAAACTCAAAAAAAAAAAACTGATTAGTGTCCAGGCCTCAAATAAATAAACTGGAATGATGACTTTTGGAAGCAGTGTTCAACATACCATGTTTTTCCAAGGTCATTATATTTCCTTCATATGTTATTTTCCCCCATTGCACAGACAGCAGGTCGTCACTATGCGCGGAGAGTCAGTCAGTCAGTCATTCATGCTTCATTTCACTTGTGAGCAACATAAGTTCAGTTGTACCAAACTTGGTACATGCATTATGCATATTAACCCCAAGATGCTAAATGGTTTTGGGGTTAATGTGTCAAGGGTCAGTTTATAACTGGAGTATACTTTGTAAAAATCTTGTGAGTGCAATCATTTCTTTCCTAATTACACGATTGTCACCAAACCTCTTATGTGTGTTAGGTATGGTAACCCCAGAAACCTATTGATTTTGGGGTCAAAAGGTCAAAGTTTAAATTTACTGAACTGTACTTTCTAAAAGCTTTCTGCAGATTGGAGGCACATATCGGTGGTAAACTTATCAACATTTGCCCAGGGTGCCGTGGGTTTGTGCAGACTAGGCACTTGTTATAATTTACTTTTCTTTATTAAAATGAAGTTTCACAAGCAGCATGAGTTTGAAGACATGTGATCAGCATTGTGACTGCACCTGAATGAGTCCAAAAGGAGGAAAAGCTGTTTTCAGGACTTTGCTGATGTGTTGGTTTTGAAGGATAACACCCCCTCCCCCCCACACACCATCCCCGAGATCTGAGGCTTCAGATGAGGAGGACAGTGATAATAGAACCCAGTAGAAAGAGAGGACAGCAGGAAATCCTGCTTCCTATTGGAGGAAATGAGTAAATATCATACTGGCCGATTTACAGAAACCATCAGCCTACAAATGCTGTAATCACTCTATGGAAAAGTGTAACACTGTTATTTCATCAGAGAGCAGATTTAGAGAATTTGAAATAATTAGTGTTTACAGCAAACTGACAAAGGGCGTATGCCTCCATTTCAAACCTAAAGTGGTAACTTGGTACATAAGGTCATCTCGCTAAGATCTCAGAGAAGACTGATGATGAGTCTATTTCAGTTGTAATTTTGATAACCACAGGGAAGAGTGTCTGAAACACAGAACTTCACGTGGTCTTTATGGATCACATTTTGCTATGATAAATTATACCTTGCTAAAACATGACACAAGTTCAAAATTGGTCTCTGTGGTTAAGTATTGCCCTTGTTTTTTTATTATTATTGCCATATATATGTATCTGTGGTACAAACTCACACTTTATTATCCTGTTTTGAAAATAAAAAGTCTAACACAACACTGATTTTTATTGTTTTTCTTAACATACTATATTCACTGCACTTTATGTACAATGCCAAATCAGAAAAAGTTGGGTACAGTATGGAAAATGTAAATAAGCAGCAGTGATTCTGACATGTGCTTTCATTTCTGTTTCGTTGTAGACAGTTTGAACCCAAGATATTTCATTACCCGGTCAACTTCATTTATTTTTTGAGTACCCATTCCTGCCATCAGGCCCTCCAACACATTCCCAAAAAAGGTAGGACATTTAAGTGTGAAGTTTGGATGAAGTGCACACTTAGTGCGCATGACACAGGAATCATGTGCAAACCATGTAATGTCGTCCCCGCCTCAAATGCCTTGTGCACCTGTTGCTACAACTATTTGCGCACACATGCGCCTGAACGACAAAGTGTGTGCCGTGCAAACCCATCACACCCTCTCGTGGCAGGTGCCGGAGAAATTCCAGGTGACACTCACGAACATCTAACACTGCTCACATTCTTGGCACGATAACAGACTGCAGACAATCACCTTCGCACTCACAGAGAAATTTGTCTAAGTCCCACACGAGTGTAGCTTTGGTGTGTGCGCTGAGATGACAGGAGGTGTGCCCTCCCACTGAAGTGGCTGTCGAAATCTGTGGATCTGGACAGTCCAGCTGGACACCACTTACTGTGTTTGGACGGGCATGGACAAATAACTGCCCACTGTGACGCATGTGTCTGTTTGCTGTTATCAAGTGGACATAAATAAAAACATATATCACTGTGGCGACGTGCTGCAGTGAGCAGC